>NC_138505.1:24685141-25213183 GCF_964252035.2 Podarcis erhardii | reverse complement strand
AAGAGCCTGCTGGATCAGGATCCTGCTCTCACAGTGGCCAAGCAGATGCCCAAAAGGGAAACCTGCGAGTTGGACCAGCGCACAACAGTACTTTCTCCGCCTGTGGTTTCCAGCAACTGGTATTCAGAAGCATTTGCTGTCTTCCAATAATGGAGAGGCCATTGTGGCTAATGGCAATCAATAGTCCTTTCATTCATGAATTGGTCTAGCCATCCCTGTCTCCTGTGGCAGCAAGTTCCACAGTTTAACTATGCGCTAATCGAATAAGTCATTTCTTTTCTCAGTCCCGAATCTTCCAATCTTCACAGGATGTCCACGAGTTCTACCAGAAGCATTTTTACTCGGTATTATAGGCCAAGACATTAATAGACAAGATGTCAAACTGTCCTTATATGCAACAACAGCGGCAAAAGTATTGTTAGCCCAGAAATGGAAACAAGAAGAAATTCTGACAAAAGAAGAATGGCAGACAAAATTAATGGACTATGCAGAATTGGACAAATTGACAGGAAGGGTTCGAAACCTGCGGGACCAGAGATTTACAGAAGATTGGAAGAAGTATATGAATTATTTGAAGAGCAACTGCAATCAACAAATTTCGCTAGTAGGACTAGAAGAAGTTTTGTAAGGAGAAATATATGAAGTGTTACAAAGTAGAAAAAGATAGAGATATTGGTTATGAGTTTGAAATGTGAATAGGGAAAATAAGAAATGCATACTAATAGATTAGATTGGAAAATTTTCAGAGAGGACTGATGGAAGTAAAAAAAATTTGAATAAGATGTAAAAGTATGTTTATTTACCGTTGAAAATGATACGTTAAAAAACAAATTTAAAAATTTTTATATAGGATGTCCACGAGTTCTAGCATTAAAATATAGTTAAAATCCCAGGTTCAAAGAAGAGGAATTTGGCAAACTGGCTTCGTAAACACAGAGGCCTGTATCATAACTGCTCGGAATCTCAGAGTGAGTCAGTTCATGCAATTGTAGGTTACTTGGGGAGATTATTAACACACTTCTACAACTCGTCCAGGATTTAAGAGCAGCCTCGCTGGACCAGACCAAAGGTCCATCTCATTTAGCTTTGCCCAACCTGGTGCAATCTAACAGAACACATTTTTTTAATGTTAGTTTCTCTGACGTATGCGTTTCTTCCCACACTTTACCCTAGTCAATGTATCTCTGAGCACATTACTTGGTTGGAGAACCAGATTGCAAAATTCAGAGAAGCACGAATTTCAACGGATGGCTGAGTTTCGGTTCATGCATTGTTCCAGAAAGTGTGATTTCGGGAAGGTTTGCTTTTAACCTGGATAGCTCAGTTGGCTAGAGCAGGCATAGGCAAACTTGGCCCTCCAGATATTTTTTGGGACTACAATTCCCATCATCCCTGACCCATGAGGGATCATGGGAGTTGTAGTCCCAAAACATCTAGAGGGCCGAGCTTGCCTATGCCTGGGCTAGAGTGTGGTGCTGATAATGCCAAGGTTGCAGGTTCGATCCCTGCATATTCCTGCACTGCAGAGAGTTGGACTGGATTATTCTCAGGGTCCCTGCCAACTGATATGAGAAAGGAATCTAATTTCTGCCCCACCCCTTTCTCCAGGTGAGCCCCTGTGCAAAACACAAAAAGATCAACAGAAGCGTGGGTTACTGGGATTTGGAAATACTCCCAACCCCTTCATCTTGAGATCTGCAAGAGCTCTCAAGAGATGGATGGCAAGGGGACCCAAATGAGCCCTTGAGAACTCAAGCACTTTTTCCTCAATACTCTGTCAAAGAAAGTCATCTATTCAGCCAGAGGATGCATCTATTCAGCTTTGGGGAGCAATGCATTTGCTCTTCTGATTATAAGGCAAGAGCTTCTATCCCATTTTCGAACTTTCGTTTCGCACTGCGGTGCTTATTGCGTCATGGAACTGCAGTTGTTTTTTTAAAAATTATATTTATTAAGATTTTACAACAAGTTTTAGCATAATCAAAAATTCAAATTAGATTTTACACTTTCAGTTAAACCCCCCCCCCCAACTTCTCTTTCTGGTTTATAGCATACAGTGGTACCTCGGTTACAGACACTTCAGGTTACAGACGCTTCAGGTTCCAGACTCTTTTAACCCAGAAATAGTACCTTGGGTTAAGAACTTTGCTTCAGGATGAGAACAGAAATCGTGTTCCGTCGGCGCGGCAGCAGAAGGAGGCCCCATTAGCTAAAGTGGTGCTCAGGTTAAGAACAGTTTCAGGTTAAGAATGGACCTCCAGAACGAATTAAGTACTTAACCCGAGGCACCACTGTATTGATTTCTTCTGCATATAATTTATATGCCTTATGTACTAAAATGAACGTTGTACCTTGTTAGTCTGTTCTTAAGATTTTAACCTCATTTTTCTATTTTCTATTTATATTTGTCCATTGTAAATGTATTACTCGAATCCTGCAAGTGAGTTCATTTCAATGCATTGTTTCCGTAAATACATCATAAAAGGTTCTCAATCTTTTTTAAGTCATGGTTGTCCTTATCTTTGAGTTCAGCATATTCCATCAACTTTTCTTGCTATTGTTTTTCATTGGTATTTCATCGCTTTTCCATCTTTAAGCTAATAAAATTCTAGCCGCTGTTGTCGCATACATAAATAGATTCTTCTTGTCTTTTGGTAAATCTTGACCTACAATACCTAATAAAAACGCTTCTGGTCTTTTTAACAAAGGTTATCTTGAACATTTTTTTCATTTCATTATAAATCATATCCCAATAATTTCTAATTATTTTACAATTCCACCACATATGAAAAAGGTACCTTCCTTTTCTTTGTATTTTCAGCACTTGTTGGAACTTTTTCAACACATTTTTGCCATTTTCACCGGTGTAATATACCATCTATACATCATTTTCATATACAGTGGTACCTCGGGTTAAGTACTTAATTCGTTCCGGAGGTCCGTTCTTAATCTGAAACTGTTCTTAACCTGAAGCACCACTTTAGCTAATGGGGCCTGCCGCTGTCACTGCACCGCCGCTGCATGATTTCTGTTCTCATCCTGAAGCAAAGTTCTTAACCCGAGGTAATATTTCTGGTCTAGCAGAGTCTGTAACCTGAAGCGTATGTAACCTGAAGCATATGTAACCCAAGGTACCACTGTAATTCTCTTTCAGCAATATACAATCCGTAAATTTAAAATTATTTTTCCATAACTTTCCCCAATCTTCCATTTGTATATTGTGTCCTATATCTTGTGACTTTATCTGGAACTGCAGCTTTTTGACTGATAAGTCACACAGAATCACCCTCACATCAGTGGGCATGGTGTGATGTAATAAAGACCATCACTAGGCATTGATGCTAATCCTCTGCCCTTTGTGCTTCTGTTATAGGATTTTTCCTGATTTCTGAGAACTCCGGAGGAGGCCCATCTCTTAATCCCACCACCCACACAGGCGCTCCTGCTGGGCACACAGAAAAGGGCCTTCTTGGTGGCTGCTCCCAGACTGTGAAACTCCCTCCCAGGAAAAGCTAGACTGGCTCCGTCCTTGTTCTCTTTCTGCCAGCAGGCAAAGGCTGTTTTATTCCCACAGGCCATTGCGAACTGTCTTTTTTTCTTTTTCTTTCTAATGAAAGGACTTTTAAGAGTGCTGTGCTGTTTTTATTATCTGTATTTCAAAAGATTTGTGTTATATACTGTTTAAACTCTCTTCTAATTTAATTACTTTTTAAAGATTACCTTTTATATGATTTTAGCTATTTGTATTTTATCTGTCTAGCTTTAATTTGTGTAAGATGCCTTGGGTCCTGGTCTGGGGGGAAAGGTGGGATGATGAGGATGATGATGATGATGATGATGATGATGATGGCGCCAGGTTAATAATAATAGTCCCAGGTTACGAGGACTACCGATGGATTCCCCCACCCCACCCCACCCCTGGAATCAAGGAACATGGAAATGAGTGTTAAACATGCTATATATCACATTAGTTTTCCAGAAGTGGCCTTTATGCCCTGTGAAAGCTCAAGCACAATGTGGGAATTAGCAGTTAGGCAAACTCTGGGGAAATGGAATTAACAGCTACATGAATGAAGCTGGACATGACCCAGCTCATTAGAAAGCCTGTTTTCAACGCTTAATAATAATAATAATTTTTTATTTATACCCTGCCCATCTGGCTGGGTCACCCCAGCCACCCTGGGCGGCTTCCAACAAAGTATTAAAATACAGTGGTCTGTTAAACATTCAAAGCTTCCCTAAGCAGGGCTGCCTTCAGATGTCTTCTAAAAGTCTGGTAGTTGTTTTTCTCTTTGACATCTGGTGGGAGGGCATTCCACAGGGCGGGTGCCACTACCGAAAAGGACCTCTGCCTGGTTCCCTGTAACTTGGCTTCTCGCAGCGAGGGAACCGCCAGAAGGCCCTCGGAGCTGGACCTCAGTGTCTGGGCAGAACGATGGGAGTGGAGGCGCTCCTTCAGGTATACTGGACCTGACTCTCTGGGCAGCTCCCAACACTCTGGGCGGCTCCCAACAGAACAAGTATAGCTCCCCACGGAACATTCGCACCCCAAAGCTTTGACCCCATTTCTTTGCTAAGAGTGTGGAAACTGAAGCAATGCAGGCAGTGGCCAACCTGAGAGAACACCCTTACTCCCACAGAGCAATGAGGCAAAGAAGCTTCAGATCATGCAGAGTCTCGGAGCACCTTAGAGACTAAAACCTTGTATTAAGAACATAAGGACAGCCTGGTGGGTCAGGTCACTGGCCCACCTAGTCCAGCCTCCTGCTGTCACAGTGGCCGCCGAAATGCCTGGGGGAAACCCACAAGCAGGACCTGAGCACAAGAGCAACATTCTCCCCACCTGTGGTTCCCAGCAGCTAATGTTCAGAAGCATTGCTGCCTCCAACTGTGGCTAGCATGAATTTGTCCACCCTCTTTTAAAGTTATACAAGTTGGAGGCCACCACTGCGTCTTGTGGGAGTGAGTTCCACAGTTTAACTAAGCACCGTTTGAAGTGCTTCCTTTTATCTGTCCTGCCAAGGCTTAGGGCAGAATAAGCATGCTGACAATTCATTACAGAAATCATTGACAATAAAAATATGATAATACTATTAATTTATTATTTACACCCCGCCCATCTGGCTGGGTTTCCCCAGCCACTCTGGGTGGCTCCCAACAGAACGAAAAGCACAATAAAACATCAGACATTAAAAATTTCCCTAAACAGGGCTGCCTTCACGAAACAACTCTTGCGCCCAGCTGGGAATGCTGTGCAGGCTAAGGCTGTTATCCTACATAAGCATAAAGGTAAAGGGACCCCTGACCACTAGGTCCAGTCATGGCCGACTCTGGAGTTGCGGCGCTCATCTCGCTTTATTGGCGGAGGGAGCCGGCATACAGCTTCTGGGTCATGTGGCCAGCATGACTAAGTCGCTTCTGGCGAACCAGAGCAGCGCACGGAAACGCCGCTTACCTTCCCACTGGAGTGGTACCTATTTATCTACTTGCACTTTGACATGCTTTCAAACTGCTAGGATGGCAGGAGCAGGGACTGAGCAACGGGAGCTCACCCCGTTGCGGGGATTCGAACCGCCAACCTTCTGATCGGCAAGTCCTAGGCTCTGTGGTTTAACCCACCGCGCCACCTGCGTCCCTCTACATAAGCATACTTGGGTGCATAAGCCCTTTTCAGCTCAGTTAAGACCAGTTTCTCAGGGTTAGGATCTGGCTTCCACAACAATGCAATGTGGAGTTGGGAAAATCCTGTTCTGTTCAGCCTAGTGGATCAGGTTGCAAAACCAGTCCTGCAAGACGCTGTTGAGGTTTCACGGAAGGTCCTAATCTGAAGGTTGAGATCTTTCAAACAGTTGAACTACCAGAGATTATTTCCAAATAAACCTGTTGGTCCTGGGATGAAACCTTTTAATGCAAATTAAAGCCGGCTTTTAGACTTTACATGCCCAACCAAAAAAATACAGTAGAGGTGACATCTTAGCATGCAGAACTACAGTTCCTACGATTCTTTAATCGCCAGGACTATCACTGCAGATGGTGACAGCAGTCACGAAATTAAAAGATGCCTGCTTCTTGGGAGAAAAGCAATGACAAACCTAGACAGCATCTTAAAAAGCAGAGACATCACCTTGCCAACAAAGACCCGTATAGTTAAAGCTATTGTTTTCCAAGTAGTGATGTATGGAAGTGAAAGCTGGACCATAAGGAAGGCTGATCGCCAAAGAATTTATGCTTTTGAATTATGGTGCTGGAGGAAACTCTTGAGAGTCCCATGGACTGCAAGAAGATCAAACCTATCCATTCTTAAGGAAATCAGCCCTGAGTGCTCACTGGAATGACAGATCGTGAAGCTGAGGCTCCAATACTTTGGCCACCTCATGAGAGGAGAAGACTCCCTGGAAAAGACCCTGATGTTGGGAAAGATGGAGGGCACAAGGAGAAGGGGACGACAGAGGACGAGATGGCTGGACAGTGTTCTCGAAGCTACCAGCATGAGTTTGACCAGACTGCGGGAGGCAGTGGAAGACAGAAGTGTCTGGCGTGCTCTGGTCCAGGGGGTCACGAAGAGTCGGACGCGACTAAACGACTAAACAACAACATTAAAGTGGTACAGTTGAGCTTTAAATATACAGCGTGAATGCAGCCTGGGGGTGAGGACCAGCTTCAAATCCCCACCCAGCTGCTGGCCGACCTCAGGCCAATCGCTCTCAACCTAACCTTCCTTGTTTCCTGCTTGGCAGGGGGTTGGACTCGATGGCCCTTGTGGTCTCTTCCAACTCTATGATTCTATGATTCTAGGGTGTTGCAAGGAGGTGATGCATGAAATAAACACACTGACCGTTGGCAACAGCGATAGTTGATAACACAAAACAAGCTCTGGGGGCAAAGGGCAGCATATAAGTGTAAGAAGATAAAATAGTTAGACATGGGAGAGTGACAACCAGCGAAGGGCATAGTCAGGAAATTGCTTGCAAGAAAATGATACAGTGCCCTGGCCCATCTCTGCAAACAGAAGAATTAAGCCACCTTCCTCCAAACTGGTGCTGTTGAAATGCTACAACTCCCATCACCCTCCACCAGCGCTGCCATGCATTTTAACAAACTAATAACATGTATTTCAAAAAGCAAAAGAAGATTCTTAAAAAACGGACAGACAAAACTAGTTTGCTTAGAATGGATTTCCAGTGAAAACCTGCTTTGCTTAGAATGGATTTCCAGTGAGTTCAACAGAACTTGCATGCCTAGGACCCCACAATTAGTAATTCACCGTGGCTACTCAGAAGTAAGTCCTGCTGAATGCCATGGGGTCCTGCTCCACATGAGTTAAGACTGCATGATTCTAAACAGGACTACCCGGCTTCTGAAATGCTTTCTCTGGAGTAAGCCCCAACTAAGTTCAATGGGACTTGCTTCCCAAGAAATTAAGTTTTAAGGTAACAGGAGGCTGTTCCTGGGCAGTCACCTGACTGAATGATTACTCGGGAGTAAGCCCCGCAGACTTAAATAGGTATTTCTCCGCAGCAAATGCAGTTTCCGGGGACTGGATCCAATGTCAGCCCTACTCAGAGTAGACCTATTGAAGTGAATGGACATCACAAACTTAGTTTCGTTCATTCCAACGGGTCTCCTCAAAGTATAACTTAGTTGAACCGCAACAGTTGTTCCCAGAACACGTTTACTCGGGAGTAAATCCCATTGAGTTGAGTGGGGTTCTTACTCCCGAGTAAAAGCATGCCGAGGTTCGCAGCCCACGCACCTGGAGACGGCTTTCGTGAGCACCGGGTAGAGGCGCAGCAGGAGCAAGTAGCGCGCTAGCAGCTTCTGGGGCAGCGGCCCCGATTCGGGCTTGGAAAGCGCCGGAGACATCGCGCAGACGAGCCGGACGGAGGAGCAAAGAAAAAAGCGCTCCGGGAGGTCCACTGCGCATGCGCTTCAGCGGCTGCCACCGAAAAGCTGGGCTAGCCACGCCCACTCAGCGGTATCTACCCCCGAAATGAGCCAATCAGAGGGGAGAAGGCGGGCATTACGACACAATAAGTGGGCGTGGCGTAGAAAGCAGGAGAAACAGTCACACACAAGAGTCCTAAACTTTGGCGCCTGGGAGGGGGCGGAGCCGGACTCGAATGTGGGCGGGACGGTTAGCTGAGGCGAAAAAAATTAGCCAATGAAAAGAGGGATAAGGAGCCGGGTGGTGCGCGTAGGGGCGGAGCTAGCCTTTGCTTGTGAGGAGACTTTGACAGCGAGCGGGAAGGCGGAGCCACTTCTTTCTTTCTTTTCTCCTGGGGGTGGATTCCTCTTCTCCTACTGGCTGCGGGAGGATAGGGGCGGTCTCACTGGCGGAACCATGATTGGCGGCGGCTCTCGGATGACAGCGGGTGGCGCGCTTGTTTGCTCGCTCGCGGGAACGGGGAATCTCGCGCGGTTTCTGAGAGCGCGCGAAACTCAGTCTGGCAGGGATGGCGTATTGGAGAGGCGGCGGGCGGCGTCGCCGGTGGGGAACGGAGGCCCCCGCAGAAGGCGGCGAGGGAGAGGCGCCGCCGCGGTGAGGAAAGCGGGGCGGAGGGCCCCCCTCAGAACATGTACAGAGTGTCATTTGGCAGGAACTGGGGCTTTTATGGGCGGGTGGGGAGCACCTGAGCATGGGCAGAGTGCGTTCGCCGCCAGTGCAGGGTTGCCCCTGAACTTGTGCAGAGTGCATTTCTCCCGAATCCGTTGGGGAAGGGATTGGCATTTGTGGATCCTCTGTACATGTGCAGAGTGCATTCACGGTCACAGGAAGCCGGATATACTCATAGTGTATTTCTTGGGAAAGGGATTGGCATTTGTGTAAGAACATGGAAAATAACTGCCCTGAGACCTCCGGGTACAGGGCGGTATATAAATTCAATTAATAATAATAATAAAATTAAATTCCCCAGAGTGACAGGGGAAACCTAGCCAGATGGGCAGGGTATAAATACAATTTGTATTTTATTATTTTATTCTATTCTATTCTATTCTATTCTTTCCCTTTCCCTTTCCCTTTCCTTTTTCCTTTTTCCTTTTTCCTTTTTCCTTTTTCCTTTTTCCTTTTTCCTTTTTCCTTTTTCCTTTCCTTTTCCTTTTTCCTTTCCTTTTTCCTTTCCTTTCCTTTCTCCTTTCCTTTCCTTTTTCCTTTCCTTTCCTTTTTCCTTTCCTTTTTCCTTTCCTTTTTCCTTTCCTTTCCTTTTTCCTTTCCTTTTTCCTTTCCTTTTTCCTTTCCTTTTTCCTTTCCTTTCCTTTCCACCCCACATATCTGACTGGGTTTCCCAACCACCCTGGGCGGCTCCCAACAGACTATTAAAAACACAATAAAACATCAAACTTTACAAACTTCCCTAAACAGGGCTGCCTTCAAATGTCTTCTAAAAGTCAGATAGTTGTTTATTTCTGATAGTTGTTTATTTCTGATAGTTGACATCTGATGGGAGGGCGTTTCACAGGGTGGGTGCCACTACCGAGAAGGCCCTCTGCCTGGTTCCCTGTAACCTCATAATAATAATAATCTGGGTATACGAACCTGAAAATGTATCCCAGATTGGATCTCCTTAACTACTAGAAGGAGCTATAGGCCAGAACCTTTTCCATAGTGCCTCACTCCCATCGATCCCAAGTGGGATCAGACAAGCCCCATTGCACGCTAATTTAATTAAGTTCTGTATATTATTATTATATTTCTATAATGCCCTTCATCCGAAGATCCCAGAGTGTTTTTCAATATAAAAACACAAAGATGCATAACGTAGTAACAAAACAAACCAATAAACCCCCACATGCAGTTTAAAGGGCCATATATTATTTAATTAGCCAAAGGCCTAGGAGAACAGGAATGTTTTTACCTTAAACAAGATTTTTATGGGCTTTGGGAATAATTAAAATATGCAAGGTGGGCGTTATTTTTAAGCTCCCCCCCCCCATTTATTTTGTAGTATGTTACTGTATAACTTGGTTAGAAATGGATATTTTAAATGTTTAATTATTTGCTGTATTTTTAATGGGTTTGTGCTGTATATGGCTGCAAACTGCCTTGGAAGGCATTTTTGCCTAAAAAGTGGTTTTAAAAGTCTATTAACTAAATAAAATAATGTCAAAGAGCACCTGCCATTTTTCTCAACAAATGAAGGCGTCTCGGATGCCTGCAAAGGGTTTTTCCTATAGTACCCAGAGCTGAAGTAAACACCAGCCTGTAAAATAAACACACACAAAAGTGTGTACAGATTGAATTTCCCTCACCCTTGAAATTTTTCGGCTCTTGGTCCTACAACCTGTTTTTTGTTGCCATGGGTGATCAGTTTTTATTTTTCATTAAATGTATTTATTTGAAGCATTTTGTGTCTTGCTTTATCTGAAAAAGCTCAGAATAGCTTGTGAAAATCAGTAATAAGGTAAATTAAGTCAGCGTGAGTAATTCCCACCCCAATTTTACATTATAAAATACAGTTATTTACTTCAGTTGGAGAATAAAGTATTTTCATCTCCAACCACTAGTAAATCTATTTGCTTCTAGCTTCTGGTGTATTCAAACATATTTTTGCAGCCTTTAGGACTAGAAGCCAGTTTTTCCTTTTTTTATTTGAAAGTTGAGTCATGGGGAACCCACTTATGGCCCGGGCTACAACCACTTCGGTAAGCTGTGTAGCAAAAGTTTTTTTTTCTTTTCACTGTTCTCAGTGTTTGCTCCAGCTTCTGTTTTATGTGGTGCTGATGTTTCTTCCCTTCTCTTGCCACAGGGATGATAGCGCCTCGTTTTCTGCCCTCAAGCGTTTGGAGCGCACCCAGTGGACTGACAAGATCGATGCGCAATTTGGGTTTGAGAGGATGAAAGAACCAGGCGAAAGGACAGGATGGTTGATCAACATGCACCCTGTGGGTACCAGCACGTTTTCCTTTAGCATCTCATGTGTAAAGCTCATAAGTGATTGTTTTGCTAAAGAGCCTGTGTGCAGCAGCAGCAGCTAGAATATTGGGCTAGGACCTGAGAGACCAGGGTTCAAATGCCCTCTCGGCTGTTCTGGTGATAAAAGGGAACAGGGAGAGCCATAGATGCCACCTTGAGTTCCTTGTAAGAAATGAAATAACAATAGCATGCTTAAATTAGTTTATTTCTGTGGTTGCCATGGAGGGAGGTGTGAGAAATTGAGTTTAGAGCAGGCCATTCCAAAGATGGCGTCATTGGAAGGTTCAGTATGGAGAACGAATGTTGTCTGCAGTTGGCCAAGATAGGGACAGAAAATGACCTTTGGTTTTACTGCCCCAGTTGAAAAATCTACTAATAAGGTTCATTGCATAACTATGCTTAGCCCCACTCACTTGTCCTGTCAGGGTGACATCACAGTAATACACTATATGATGCAACAAACCCCAGATTGCCCTTAATGTTACTCCAGAATTTATCAATGTCAACATAAACTGCCTGGAGCCTTCATTTCACCACACAGGCAGCTTAGTACTCACACCTTGTATATTAAAGTTTTATACGGCTTATCCGTGGTTACTTTTCCTCCCTTCTTTCCAGGCGTGGCCCGCAATTTAAAGCTTCATGTCTGAGCACCCTTTTTTCCCCGCCAGACTTTTCCCCATGAAAACTCGCTCTTTAAAGCTCCATCAGAGCAAATGTTAAATTCACGGAAAACTTGGAATGGATGTTTGCTCTGATTGAACTTTAAAGAGTGGGTTTTCGCAGGGAAAGTTCAGGGCAAACGAAAACACTTAGACATAGAACGGAGCAAAAGGTAAGTGTGGAAAAGCTCATGGTTGATGTAACTTCACTCAAAATGAGTCCTGAAATGATTTAAAGGGACAACAACATGAAATTAAAATGAAAACTTCTTTTTCAAGAAACTCTGTGATTCCAGGACACAGAATCCTGCTCCAAGGTGAAACATTACTATTATTGGTAATTGCAGATTAGTACAACTAAGGAGTCGGATAACAATATAGATGTAAAATGAAGAGTCCTATGTTGAGGAAATGGCATTGTCTGTCTGTTTGATTGATCTTGCTGCCTTTGTCTGATTTAGACGGAGGTGTTAGATGAGGATAAACGTTTGGTCAGCGCTGTGGATTACTATTTCATACAGGAGGACGGAAGCAGGTTTAAGGTGAGTCCAACAGAGCAGTGTGAGACCAATTAATGGCAGACCACATTAAGAGCCTACTGGAAATTTGAGAAGGGAGCAGGGTGGGGAGGTGGTGGGACATTTTAACATACGCCAAATCAAGCTGCTTGCCTCCCTTTCGATGTGGGAGTCTGCAGAGCAGTGGTTTTCAAACTATGTCCTCATGAGCCCAGAAACCAGAGAGTGATCTAATTTGGCCTATTTATTTAACTTCTATTCGTAAACAAAGCTAAGCTGTCAACTGAGCCTGATGTTGTACTTATAATTCATTGTTGCTACTGAACTTTAAAAATTGAAAATCTTACACAGAAAATTTAAGCACTGGAAAACTTTTTAGTACATTTCCCTCCCTGCCTTCATAATATATGATTGCGTGGGGCTCACTGTTTTTTGTTTGTTTCCTAGGTGGCACTGCCCTATAGGCCATACTTCTACATTGCAACCCAAAAGGTTAGTATAGACATCCCAGGGACTTGTACCTGAAATTGCAGTCCTTGAATGAACCCTTCCACCATTTGAAATGCTTTAGCTGTAAGCATGCCATACAAGGAAAGAGGAGGGATGAGGCAGGCTAAAAAGCTCTGATTTCATGGCAGCTATGCTTGGTTTGTGATTTAACACTGAAGGGGTTCCTTGGAAATGAAGGGCTCTCAATGAGAAGCTTAGCTGCTGGTGAGCCTCTGAGCCCAATTCAAGGTGTTGATACTAGCATATAAGGCCCTAAATGGGTTGGGACCCAAATACCTAAAAATATCCCAATATCAACAATCTTGTTGGGCAGGTGAGGCCTTGTTGCTGGTGCCATCACCGGGGCTGCCTAGTTGGCGTTATTGTCAGCACCGCCCTTGAGCCAGTGTCACCAACTGGACTCATCCACTCAGCCCCAACTGGGCTAGGCAAGCTGGGTAGCACTTCCAGAGACCACCTTCTGCACAGGAACAGGTCAAAGTGCTGTGGACTCACAGCTTAGAGTTGTGAGCACCAGATTCACTTCCACAAGAAGACAGTCGTCGCACAGCAGAGTATAGCAGAGCATAAACGACTCGGAGAGCAGCTCTGTAGAATATCTTCTTTATTCTATCTACAACTATAATACACAACTATATACAGAGCTAAATGAGGTCTAAATGAAAATGCTGAACTGCACTGAGTGTCTGCAGCTGCTCTTAGCAGCAACCTTATCTATACACACGATCTCTCTCTAACATTCAGTCTCTCTCTCTCTCTGACACTGATGTGAGGCTGGAGCGGAATAAGTAGAGAGCAGAAAACGCCCCTCCTCTCTGGAGAATCAGCAGAGAACATCAGCAGATTCTTGGATATGGGAGGGGTGAAATCTCAGTTATCACATGACAGAGCCTTCTCCATTTGAGGAATGCCCTTTCTGCTGAAGTGTGTCTGTCTCCCTTGTTATTGACGTCCAGGAGGAGATTAAAAACATCCATGTCCCCCCCACCTCCACCCCCGCCATTTGATGGCTGAAATGCACTGTTCCTGTCAGCCCTGTGATAACTGGCTGAAAGCATGTTTTTAAACCGTTAAAAAAAATAAAGGAAGACTATGGATGTGTTTGCTCTTTCAGGAGGACTGCTAGGGTATAAATAAAATAAGTAATAATAATCAGCAATGGGTGTCTTCTCTGAAGCTTGCCTAGCACTACTGCAATGTCCAATTGCAGGAGATTGTTGGGCACATTTTAGTTACATTCTCAGATCAACAGGGAGGCCCAGCAAGGCAAACCTTCCCGCTTGATTTGAGTGGACCCCTTCCATTGGCCTAAATTCCTCCACAGTGTACAAGGCTGACCTTTGACACCTGGTAGACAGATATAGGATCCCCTCCAGTCTTCTGGCTGTGAATTGTTTTAACTGATTCTGATGCTGTATTTCTACATTGCCGTCACCCACTCTGGGACCTTATGGTGAAAGTAGGGTAAAAAAATCCAGTTTATAACAATTGTTTAGACTATACCACGTGGCAACTGTTCCCTGAGGATAGAGCGCGCGAAAGGTGGAGCTTGGGCCTGTGGAGCTTGGGCCTGTGGCCTATCAGCGTCGCTGATGCCTGGTTGTCTCTTCAGGGTTGTGACCGAGAAGTGTCGTCCTTCCTTTCCAAGAAGTTCCAGGGCAAAATAGCAAAACTGGACACCGTACCCAAAGAGGACTTGGACCTGGTAAGAAATGCCTTTGCTGATATGGCTGTAAATGTTTTAGTTGCTCAAGCATTTAGGAAAGGAGAGGTGAACTGTTGGAGTATACAGAGATGATGAAACTGATGGGGAAGATCTGAAACCAGGAAGATCTAAGCATTTTCTAAAGACTGG
The DNA here is from genome assembly GCF_964252035.2 of Podarcis erhardii. Taxonomy (NCBI): domain Eukaryota; kingdom Metazoa; phylum Chordata; class Lepidosauria; order Squamata; family Lacertidae; genus Podarcis; species Podarcis erhardii. The sequence continues at coordinate 25,198,726 of NC_138505.1, read as the reverse complement.
AGTAAATACGTAATTTATTGAAAAGACCACTGTAAACAGTTAAAATCTTTGGCACTTGTAATGTGGAATTATTTATGATAATTGTGGTTATGTAACAAATGAATAATGGTGAAAGATGCAGCAAATTTAAACTTAAACATGGAACCCATGGAGGGAGAGAAGGAGGTCCGAAGGTTCAAAAGAACCTCGTATTTTAATGTTTGAAATGGTTATCTTCTACATGTATAAAATTATTTAAAACTGAATAAAAAATTATTGGGGTGGGGAGGAGAGGAGGGGTGAAGGGGTTCAAAAAAGCTGTGGTCTACAGGCTGCCCCTTCCTAAGTGTGACTCCAATATTGTTCTGACATCGTTCAGCACCAGGCAAATACTTTTTCGTTCCCCCCCTTTTTTTTCTTTGCTATTTGTACATCACCTTGAGATTTTTTGTGTGTGTGTAAGGCAATTAATTAATGGTAATCACTCCTCTAGTCTCCAGTTGGTATTATTTTGCTTCATCTTTACTTACTTCCCCCACCCCCCACTAGTCCACATGCATCTCTTAAATGAATTCTTCTTTAAAGCTTGCCTTCTTTTTATGCGCTCTCTCTCTCTCTCTCTCTCTCTTTTCCTTTCAGCCAAATCACTTGGTCGGCCTGAAACGGACCTACCTCAAGCTTTCTTTCAACACGGTGGATGACCTGGTAAAGGTGCGCAAGGAGATCACACCTGCTGTGAAGAAAAACAGGGAACGGGACCAAGCGATGGACACTTACACCGCTATGCTGACCAGGTAGAGGAGCTGCCTTAGGCCCATGGTCATTTCCATTTGGACTGAGTCAAAAAGACCCATTTGAGCCGCCTTGCGGTGATGGAGAACCTCCATACTGTGGACCAGATTGTGCCCGCCAGGTCTCCCCATTTGGCCCGCCAAACCGCAGCCACATGCCATACATCTGAGGTCCTGTATGACATCAGTAATGGAGCGGATAAAGACATGCCTGTTCCAAAAGGAGCTTTGCAGGCACTGCTGATCAGCTGGTCACTGGGGCTTCCAATGTGCTGTGCCTTTGCTGGCATGGTTTGACTTCAATGCATGGGTAAATGTAGGTTGCCTGACATCATTGTGATGACTTGTGGTAGACAGGTGGGGAAGACAAGGATGTGGCCCACCGGACAGATGCAGTTCCCTGTAAAAAAAATATGATTTTAAATAAAATAAACAAAATACAAACAATTCAAAGTCCAAATATCAAGATTACTCTGAATCTCCTGACTTCCCCCCATCCTTTCCATGCGTCCTAATGATAATATTTACAACTGCATATCAATATTTAGAAGAGTTTGGATTTGATATCCTGCTTTATCACTACCCTAAGGTGTCTCAAAGCGACTAACCGTCTCCTTTCCCTTCCTCCCCCACAACAAACACTCTGTGAGGTGAGTGGGGCTGAGAGACTTCAGAGAAGTGTGACTAGCCCAAGGTCACCCAGCAGCTGCATGTGGAGGAGTGGGGACGCGAACCCAGTTCACCAGATTACGAGTCTACCTCTCTTAACCACTACCCCACACTGGCTCTCTGTGAAAAAATTATCCAAATTTTTTATCCTCCTAAATTCCCCATACTTTCTGTTACTTTACAAGTGTGGTTAAAATCCTGCTAATGTTTTAACCTGCTTACAGTGGTTTTGTATGTCAATTATAAACTTTTTGCATTCCTTATTAAATTTCTTGTCTTCTTGGTTTCTGAGCTTCCCAGTTTATTTTTTCATTTCGGCATAGTCCATCAACTTGGTTTGCCATTCTTCTCTAGTCGGGGTTGTTTCTCCCTTCCATCTTTGGGCTATGGACAGATGCAGTTCCCTCCCCTGCTCTCTTGCTTCCTCCTCAGGTGTGTGTGTTTGGACTTGCAAGGGATTATCCTGGTGCAACCCAGACAGGTGATCTGCTGCCCTAGTTACTAGTCTATGAGCTGGGAGTGTCCCCAGCAAGCCTCAAACATTTCTTCCAGGCTCTGCCCAGACTCGTTGCTGCCAAGCCAATAGGGCTGCTTTCCACTGATGATCTCTCATCCTTTGGCTCTCCCATCAAGCAAGCCACAGAGCTTACAGAGCCAAACATCTGGAGGCTCCATAAAGAAGATTTCTGCATCCAAGCGGGAGACTGGAAGAACCAGATCATGGGCCTTAAATGTGGTCCATGCACATTTCTGAGTGATGGGGAAAGAAGCCCCAGAGAATCAGCTCCTGCACTCCTGCAACTATCAATAGTAGTAATCATCATCATAATGATACTGCTGATATGCCAAAATGGCTTCTAAGCCATTTACAGTTGCAGAACAATACTTCACTTGCCTGTCAATCCTGTGTGCAGGTAATCCTGATAATGTAAATCAGCTCCTCCTCCTTTGCAGTGCCCTTGCTGGGAACAGCCTGTCCAGCAAGGAAGAGGCTCCCTCCAAGAAGACCGCTGACCAGATGGACAACATAGTGGACATGCGGGAGTACGACGTCCCCTACCACATCCGCCTGTCGATTGATCTGAAGATCCACGTGGTGAGTGGCAACTGGGGGAGACCCGCCTTCTTTCCTACCTTGATTCCCAAACAGCTGGATACAAAAGCATTGTGCCAAAAGTTCTAAAAATGCATTTCCAGATTTTTAATTGTGGCGGGTAGGGGTTGAGCCTTTGCTACTGGCCACAGACCCTACCTCGGCGTGACTCTCCCGGTCCCTCTCCTCCCATGACAGGCTCACTGGTACAATGTCCGCTACCGAGGCAGCAGCTTCCCGCCTGAAATCACCCGCCGAGACGACCTGGTTGAACGGCCAGTGAGTATTCCTGTGGGGCAGAGCTCCTGTTTCAGCACCTGTGTGTGTGTTTCCTTCACTTGCCAGCTTTGTTTTGGTTTCTTATGCTGCATCTGTCACCAATAGCCAAATGTCTTCAGGATTCCTGTGTGCTGTGTGAGTCTACAGCATGGGTGGGGAACCTGAGGCCTAGGGGCAGAATGAGGCCCTCCCTAGTTTGTCTGTTTTGCCCCTCGGGACTCTCCATGGGCCACACCTCTGGCCCAACCCGCTGTTAGCATTTGGCCCTCAGAAAGTTACCCACAAAGGCATGTGGCCCTCAAGCTGAAAAAAGCTGCCAGTCCTGGGCTCCTCTTCTTTGACAGTCACTCGTAGCTGGGTAAGATTGTCTTCCATAAACATGGTTTTAGCAGTGAGTCCATAAGTGACTGTGGAGGCCAGTTCTGGATCCACACATCTTTCCACAGTGGGGAGGAACATAGGTTTCCGGGCAGGTCGGCTTATACTTGAGTATATATGGTGGTTGCTTTGGAAGACGATAATCAGGCATCCGCACAACATGACCAGTCCAACGAAATTGATGTTGAAGAATCATTGCTTCGGCACCGGTGATCTTTGCTTCTTCCAGTACACTGGCATTAGTTTGCCTGTCTTCCCAAGTGACGTGTAAAAATTTCCAGAGACACCATCAATGGAATCTTTCGAGGAGTTGGAGATGGCGTTCATAAGTGGTCCAGGATCTACAGCATCCTAAAGCCTATGGGCCCAAATGTCTCTAGCGCCTCTAGTGTGGGCCAGGCACACTTGCAGGAAGTGGATTTTGCAGATCAAGGATGGAGAACCTGTGGCCTTCCAGCTGCTTATTGGACTACAACTCCCATTATTCCTCTTGGCCACGCTAGCTAAGGATGATGGAAGCTGGAGTCCAACAAGATCCGGAGGGCCAGAGGTTCCTGCATCCCTCTTGTTGATGAAGAGATGTTATTGATGTATTGCCCTGAGTGGAGCCTAGCATCTGGTAATGACTTGGAAATTCCAATTCTTCCTAGGATCCTGTCGTCCTGGCCTTTGACATCGAGACCACCAAACTCCCTTTAAAGTTTCCTGATGCAGAAACGGACCAGATCATGATGATCTCCTACATGATTGATGGCCAGGTAAATCAGGGCAGCTGCCTCCATGGCTGGTGAGGTTGCAGAACAAGCCAGAATAAATGCCCCCCTTAAGCCATAGAAATGGAAGAGTATGGAACGGCAGGTGGCCCTGAACTTCTGGCTCCCAATTGAAGCATAGATCAGGAGGTGAATTGGGAAGGTGATAAGGTAACATCGGTTTACTCTTTGTTCCTTCAGTTAAGCAAAATTTCCCTTTCGCTTCTTTCTTCCCAGGGTTACTTGATCACAAACAGAGAGATCGTTTCAGAGGATATTGAAGATTTTGAGTTTACTCCCAAACCGGAGTATGAGGGGCCTTTCTGTGTCTTTAATGAACCAGATGAGGTAGGTAGGCTTAATTTTGAAGGCCAGTTTCCCCTTAAAATCACAATACAGTGAAATCGCGGAATTCCATTGGAGTCGGAGGGTTTTGGCCACACGTTTCGGGTCCCGTTTGTTACCTTTAGCGACATGAGTGTGTTCTGCATAGCCTTCGTTTTGCTTGTAAGCCTGAAGGCAAAGACTATCTTCTTTTGTGTGTAAACCACTCAGGGGGCCTTTTCTTCTTCTTTTGGCAGAAGAGCAGGGTACACAAATGCTGTAAATAAATATAGAAAAGGGGGGTTCTATATATACTGCTCCCTGGTCTCCCCATCCCATTATTTTACCCTCTCCGATCACCAGACTACATAATTTGGAAATTTGAACAAACCACCATGCAGATAAATGCACCTTTCCCAATGGTTGCAGAATGTGAGAGGTGGTGTTTGGTGGACACACATGGTACCTTTGGTTCCCTGGCAGAAAAGCTGGTCATCATAAGAACCTAGCAGGAGAGGGGATTATTGGTTTGTTGTTGTTCATATTCTTACTAGGTATTTTGTGATTTTTATATTGTAATTTTATGTTGTGAACTGCCCTATGAGCTACAGATGAAGGGAAGTATGCGTATATTGAATATAAATCCTCCGTCCAGTCACGCTTCCTCTGGGCAGCTCTGCTTGGAAGCGCTGACCTGGCAGGATAGCAGAGTAAATGCAGCGGTCCTGAGTCCATGTGAGAAAGGGATAAATTACGTCCAAAGACAGATTGGTTCTTATCTCTAGAAGCGTTTATTTACAAGCCATAAATCAGTCTCTTTCCCGTCGGAAACCTCCACCATTCCAAAGGCATCTCTCCGTGCTTCCAAAAGCACACACAGACACAGCCTGCAGCCTCGGAGCTGTGTCTCTCTGTGAGAAGTGAAAGCAACTCTCACAGATAAAGCCTGTGACGTCTGGCCCTGTTTCGGGCTCCTCCCAGATACAGGACACCACGGAGTTTTAACCCTGTCTGTTCCAAACTCCACAGGAAGTATGCACATCTCATTAACAACAACAACAAGCATCTGGACCATTGACAATAAATTACCTTTTAAATTTGTTTTCCCTCCTCTTGTTTTAAAATCAGGCCCACCTCATCCAGAGGTGGTTTGAACATGTTCAGGAGACCAGGCCAACCATCATGGTGACATACAACGGAGACTTCTTTGACTGGTAAGAATTGAGCGAACTCGGTTCTTGAGCCTTGTGGGTGTCCAGCTTTTTAAATGTTTAAAAATTATATTGGGTTATTTTCATTTTAATGGGGAAACCATGCTTTACCTTCTGGGGAACCGAGCTGGCCAGCAAACTTGCTTGCTAACCTGCCCTCACCCTGCAATGACCAGCTGCAGGAATTTTTTGTTGCAATGCCTAAATAGTGAGATCTGTAGAAGCTCCCTGGCTTATTTTGCTTTATCTGTCTCCAGGCCCTTTGTGGAAACCAGAGCAGCAGCTCACGGGATGAATATGCAGCAGGAGATCGGATTCCAAAAGGACAGCCAGGGGGAATACAAAGCTCCTTCGTGCATCCACATGGATTGTCTCAGGTATATGATGCTCAGCCCCTCTCGCCAGTCTCTTTCTTGGGGCTTAGTCTGATGGAGGTGGGAAAGGGCCCAGCCTTCAGGGCACATCCAGAGAAAACAATTTGTATTTGGCACCTCGCACCATGCTTTTGACGGTTGCCCCATCCTCACTCTATATTTAAAGTGATGTCGTGCCACTTCGAAGAACCTTTGCCTTCTTCGAAGAACCTCCCACAAAGAATCCTGGGGAAAACAATTTGCTAAGAGTGCCGCTCTTCTCCTTTTGGGGTCATCCATTTGTCACTCAGAAACGTGGACGCGTAGTTCCTGACAGAGTCAGGAAGGATGGCAACACTGTACGTGCCTTTTTTCCGCTGTCCGGCAGTTAATATCGCATAATCATCCCTCATTTCTGATTAACATGCACACAAAAGCAAAGGATGCTCCATTTCTACACTTGTACCCATTGTCTAATGCTGATCTGTCCAGAACAGTACGGATCACATTAGACACAATCCTTTCTATTTTGTGAGTTGTCTTCTCCTTTTGTTTTCCTTTGGCTGGGGTGCGTCGGAGAAAACAGGAACCAAACGCTTCAGTTGTACTTTTTTTAAAAAATAAATAAATAATACTCTTTGAAAAGAAGCCTCTACCATTTCATTTGACACAATCCCAACTAGACATCATGTTGTGTTAACAGACAGCTTTAAGCAGCCATGGCTACACACACACACACACACACACACACACACACACGCGGTAGTTTAAGGTTAGGAGATCCTATTCCCCTCAGAGCTTCAGTTCTCAGAGTGGTTTAACAACCAATCCCTCTACGCAGGGAACTTTTCACATCAGACAGGGTCATGGTAAGGTGTAACGAACTATCAACACGCTCAAGAAGCACCTACAGCAAACAAAAAGCATGCAAAGGTTCTTCAGCAGACATTTCAGTTGGAGCAGGATAGAAGGTTCCCTGGATATATAGGAAGTGCCCCTAGCCTTTGACTTGTATTCCAAAGTAAGCTTAGGTTGACTCTGTCTCATAATACTTCTGCCCTGCTCCTAGTAAACTGGGCTGCCTCTCCCGATTCAGCAACTGATGCTGTGGCTTCTGTTGGCAGGTGGGTTAAGAGAGACAGTTACCTCCCAGTGGGAAGCCATAACTTGAAAGCAGCAGCCAAAGCGAAGCTGGGCTATGACCCCGTGGAGCTGGATCCTGAAGAGATGTGCCGGATGGCTACTGAGGAACCTCAGGTACTTCAATTACCCCTGTGTGATTCTGTTGTGTGTCTTTAACTGGGATCAGCTATGGCAGATTCCCCACAATTGACTGCAGAGGGGAAAGGAGTTCCCTTGGCCTCTGTGCCCCTAAGAGGCCCTGGCCAGAATTCACCCTCCATCATCCAGCAGGATTGGATAACATGTATAGGAATTGTGCAGTTGTGGTTGCAAATGTAGCATTTGATGCAGTGCACTCTGAATCTAGAACAATTTTGCTTTCGCTGTAAAATAAAATGCTAATAGTTTGACAACCAGAGAGAGAGAGAGAATTTTCTGCTGTAGACTTAGGAATTGGAGAAGCTCTAAGGGAGGTTTCTGATGTTCAAGGCTTGCTCACAATTCCAGCCCCTTCTGCCTTTGTGCATGTGATACTCCAGAGCAATTTAGAGGGTTTATGTGCTCCACGCAGAGAATCATGGCTTTCTAGGTGCAGAATGCTAGATCTGTACATTTAGGGAGCTATTCCTTTAGGATAATATTCTCTCCGCAATCAGTTTTTGTTACGTGGTAGAATGTCAAGTGCCTCTAAATGATTAAACCACCAGCAGCCAACATGCATTGCACAGGCCAGCAAGGGATAGTTGGGCATCTGGACAAGAGCCTAGAGACCTGTAGGCCTGCCTAGGGCATAGCCATGTATCTTGCCTGCCTCTCTTGGCATTCTGCTCCCTGGCTTTCTAGGCTAAAGGCAAGATCACACCAAGAAAAGCTGTCAGCGGAGTGTAGCCGCTGTATCGTAATTTGAACTTGATTTGTGACTCACTGGCCCAAAAGCTTGATCACCAGTGGGTACAGCTTCTTAAAAGAATAATAATAATTGTGCTATCAAATTGGCTTTCAGTGCTGACCATTTTCCATTGTTGCTGTTTTTTTAATTGTTAACTTTTACATGCAGCCAAGGATCCTCCTGTCTGTCAGCACTGCCCATATAAATCGAGCTGCTTAAATGAATATTTGCATGTAAACAACATGCAGACCTTTTCCTTGCGTGGGGAGGAGGCCGTGTTGAACTTACAGCGCCTGCTGATGTTCTCCCTGCGCTCAGATGGAGCCACGCTTGCTGGCAAGTTGCAAAATGTTTCCATGCCGCTTCCTTCCTTACTCCAGACTCTGGCCACCTACTCAGTGTCCGACGCTGTTGCTACTTACTACATGTACATGAAATACGTCCACCCTTTCATCTTCGCTTTGTGCACCATCATCCCCATGGAGCCCGATGAAGTAAGTAGAGTGGAGCCCTAGGCTCAGTTACTTCCTTATTTCGTAAAATTTTAACACCAGTTGATTGCTTTAAAAAGCAAAAACAGCCCCAAAGCAGTTTGCAAAGAGAATAAAACAATAAAATTATTGGCAAAACAGAAGAGGGCCTTCTTGGTAGTGGCGCCTGCCCATCAGATGTCAAGGAAATAAACAACTATTTGACTTTTAGAAGACATCTGAAGGCAGCCCTGTTTAGGGAAGTAATTAATGTTTGATATTTTATTGTGCTTTTAATTCTGTTGGGAGCCACCCAGAGTGGCTGTGCAGGTTATAAATAATAAATTATTGCGTGCTCTGGTCCATGGGGTCACGAAGAGTCAGACACGACTAAACGACTAAACAACAACAATCGTTATTATTACGGTATCATTTATTATAGTAAAACAAAAACTCTTTAAAACGCTAATCCGATAAAATCAGCAATAAGCTATAAACAGATTAAAAGATACACCAACATTCTACATGTCTCAGCAAGCTTGTCTGCACAAAAATGTTTTTAGTAATCACCAAAAAGAGTACAGTGAAGGTCTCAGTACTAATGTAGATTATCTCACTATATGTGGCCCCTTGGTTGTTCCAAGATTCCACTGTGAGACAGATGTTTTTTAGTCTTTCAGGTTGGCCTGGGCAATATATCAAAATATCGCCCAGGACAGGTATGAGGAACAGCCCACAATGTCAGCTTCACTCAGCGGTGTATCATGGGTGACATTGCCACCGCTCCCGAGTCCCTCTACTAGCAGCGTCTGCTGGAGTTCCTTCCTTCCAGCAGTGCTGCTAGCAGAGGGGACTCAGGAGCAGTGGCGGTTTCACCCGCAATACACCGCTGAGTGAAACTGCCAATGCACTCTGCCCCTCATATGATGCAGAGGGAGAAACAAGCTGTGTCGTCAAGGCGCCCTCTGCATCTTTGAACTGTTCGACTGAGGAGTGTGCAGCTGCCCTTACCTCAGCCGAACAGTTAAAGGAGCCCCCAGCCCAGTGCTGGCTCCCGTGAGCTGGCGGCAAGGTGGGAGCTTTGTGAAACTGCTGAGCTAAGAGGAGCGTGGTTGGCACTCCCTGCAGCGAGCAGTTAAAGGAGCCCTGAGGCTCTGCCCACTCACCTATGAGTGGCAGGAGCACTGGGGCTGACTCAGGTGCAGAGCAGGAACCTTCCCGATCCCCAGCTAAGCTGCGCAAACAAGCTGCGTTGTCCGAGCCTGTGAGGGCCTGGGTGAAACCACCTCAGTTCCTGAGGTGAGAGCTGGGGCAATTTCACCAGGTGCCTCACAGGCAGAGGCCGATGCAGCTTGTTTTTTCAACATCGAGGTACAGTGGTAAGAACTTAATTCATTCTGGAGGTCCATTCTTAACCTGAAACTGTCCATAACCTGAGGTACCACTTTAGCTAATGGGGCCTGCCGCCGCGCAATTTCTGTTCTCATCCTGAAGCAAATTTCTTAACCCGAGGTACTATTTCTGGGTTAGTGGAGTCTGTAACCTGAAGCGTCTGTAACCTGAGGTACCACTGGAATTCGCCAAACCGATATCTTTGGCTGGCGATAGACCGCAATGTTTAAAAGCTGTTATCGCCCAGCCCTACTTTCAGGTACCTGAAAGCTCTCTGGCTTGATTTCCCCCCTCCCCTGTGAGAGACCAAATTCCCCCTCTCTAAGTTCCCTTTTGCCACCAGCCCTCCTCTCTCTCCCTGCAGGTGCTGCGAAAGGGCTCAGGGACACTGTGCGAGGCGCTGCTGATGGTCCAGGCCTACCACGCCAACATCATCTTCCCCAACAAGCAAGAGCAGGAGTTCAATAAGCTCACCGAGGATGGGCACGTGCTGGACTCAGAGACCTACGTCGGGGGGCACGTGGAGGCCCTGGAGTCGGGGGTCTTTCGCAGTGACATCCCCTGCCGCTTCAAGATGGTACGAGTCCCGCCCTGGAAGGAGACCTCTTGAAAGCTCATGGTGGGGGGCGGCAGGGGATGCCAGGATAAATCTCTGCCCTGCCCCCTGTGCCTGCCAGACATAAAGCAGGTAGCTACAACAAAGTCCAAATTGTCCCCCCAAAATGAGAAGTGCCTGACCCCATGAGGCTGGTGATAGAACATCTGCTTTGCATGCAGAAGGTCCCAGGTTCAATCCGCAGCATTTGCAGGTGAGACCCAAGAAGAGCCCGCTGGATCAGACCCATCTAGTCCAGCATCCTGTTCTCACAGTGGCCAACCATTGGGAAGCCCAAAAGAATCTGAGTGCAAGAGTAACTCCTCTGCTGGTGATTCTTCCCGGCAACTGATCTTCCAGAGGGAGGGAGCACACTTCCCTGTAGCTGGTGGCCAACAAAGGCTGCTGGAGGAAGAGCTACGACCCGATCTTGTGGATTACAAAGAGCATAAGACCTTCCTTTGCAGATTTGTTTCTGCCTGCCCCATGTGGCGCCATGTTCCCCCCGGTGATTTCAACTGCACTGTCTTTGCCTGGGGAGAATCCTTGGTGAAAATTTGTCACACTCATGTCCTTCCCTCCCACCCCGGTTGTGTCTCTTAGAACCCTGCTGCCTTCGACTTCCTTTTGCAGCGTGTGGAGAAGACTCTGCGCCACGCCATTGAGGAAGAGGAGGGAATACCCCTTGACCAAGTGACCAACTTCCAGGAGGTAACCTTGTAGGCCAAACAGCAGTGTCTGCATAGGAGGAGGCAGCAGTAGCAATGGAATTATTATTGTCCTGACACAGCTCCTTCACTCTAGTTTCTGTTCATTTTAAGCATCTAGCTCCCCCCAGTCCCCAGGTTATCTTGGCCGTTCCTTCCTTCTTTTCCCCTGCTTCAACCCTTTGCTTCCCCAACCCCTTAGCCTTGGCCACCAATCTGCTGCTATTTACTACATTGAACTGTCCTGGGGGCCACTTGTGGCCTACGAAAGGCACAGTCCTCGTATATGTGTGGTGTAGGGATGCAGGTGGCGCTGTGATCTAAACCACTGAGCCTCTTGGGCTTACTGATCAGAAGGTTGGCGGTTCAAATCCCTGCGACAGGGTGAGCTCCCATTGCTCTTTCCCAGCTCCTGCCAACCTAGCAGTTCAAAAGCACACCAGTGCAAGTAGATAAATGGGTATCGCTGCCGTGGGAAGGTAAACGGTGTTTCCATGCACTCTGGTTTCCGTCATGCTGTCCTGTTGCGCCAGAAGCGATTTAGTCATGCTGGCCACATGACCCGGAAAGCTGTCTGCGGACAAACGCTGGCTCCCTCGTCCCGAAAGCCAGATGAGCACCACAACCCCATAGTCGCCTTTGACTGCACTTTACCATCTAGGGATCCTTTACCTTACCTTACATGTGGTGTTCTTTTGCCGGGCTCTATTGCATTCCGAAGAGCATGGTAAAGCATTGCTCTCCTAGGCAAAAAACAACAACCCACCTTATCCTCTTGCCTGCTTTCCACTGCTTCCTCTGGACCACAGGTTTGCGATGAAATCAAAGTCAAGTTGAACTCCCTGAAGGAAGTCCCCAACAGGATTGAATGTCCTCTGATATACCACCTGGACGTGGGGGCCATGTACCCGAATATCATCCTAACCAACCGGCTTCAGGTAAGTGAGGAGTTTGAGCTCCTTGGCATTGGGTACTAAAGTCTAAATCTCTCCTGTAAGAACTGTGGCCTCTTGGACTTAAATCTGCAGCCCTCTGGACGCTCTTGGGCTCCCAACTCCCAAAGCCCCAACTAGCACTGCCCAGTGGTCAGGGATTTGATTTAATATTTCTATTCCGCTTTTCCAACGGCCAATGTTGAGCTCAAAAGTGGTTTACAATAAGCACAGTAGCATTAAAAAACAAGCATTGCAATCACAATGGTATCAGACACAATAACAAGCCGCACAGTTAAGATTTTGGAGTGCTATTTCAGTTTGGGATTTTTGGGGTGGGTGGAGAGATGCTGTCTTTCTCTTTGGGAGAATCAGAGTGTGATTTATAACTCGTACTATAAGAAAGCTCAACAACATTGTCTTCTTAATAAGAGACAATATATACGGAAGTTTCCCTGTGTCGGTAATGGACTCCCAGTTTGGGGTAGGCACTCCAGGCAACCTCTTCCTCGATATCCTTCACAAAGAGTTGCTGCCTCTCTAGCAACAAGGATAGTAGTAGTAGTAGTAAAAAACCTTTTATTGGCATCACATACAACATCCAGAACAAGTCAGTACAGAATTACCACTTCCCCAGTGGCACAAAACATTTGCTAAAAGAAAGGAGGCAGAGCAGTCTATCGTCACATCTCTTGGAATAGAGGGGAAAGGCCAGTGTTGCAATGTTCTCCCTAGTAAGAGACTGCTGAATAATAATTATTATTATTATCATCATCATCATCATTATATCATTTAGACCCTGCCCATCTGGCTGGGTTTCACCAGACAGTCTGTGCGCCTCCGAACAGAATATTAAAAATACATTAAAAAAAAATCAATCATTAAAAACTTCCCTAAACAGGGCTGCCTTCAGATGTCTTCTAAAAGTCAGATAGTTGTTTATTTCCTTGACATCTGATGGGAGGGCATTCCTCAAGGCAGACACCACTACCGAGAAGGCCCTCTGCCTGGTTCCCTGCAACCTCACTTCTTGCAGGGAGGGAATCACCAGAAGGCCCTCAGAGCTGGACCTCAGTGTCCGGGCTGAACGATGGGGGTAGAGATGCTCCTCCAGGTATACTGGGTTGAGGCCATTTAGGGCTTTAAAGGTCAGCACCAACCCTTTGAATTGTGCTTGGAAACGTACTGGGAGCCAATGTAGGTCTTTCAGGACAGGTGTTATATGGTCCCGGTGGCCACTCCCGGTCACCAGTATGGCTGCCACATTCTGGATTAGTTGTAGTTTGAGTCACCTTCAAAGGTAGCCCCACATAGAGTGCATTGCAATAGTCCAAGCGGGAGATAACCAGAGCATATGAATAGATGGTTGGTGGTTGCTCTTTTCTTGCTTGGGAGTATGCAGCGCAGGAGGGGAGGGCTGGAATAGAGCTCTCTGTCCTCTGCTGCCCACAGTATCTGTTTGAGTTTGAAACACAGGTGCAGCAGGACTTCGGCACACACAGTATACATCAGGGAGGCTCACCTGGCACCTGCCTTACATATCTTTAGGCACCAGGCCAAAACATTCCTCTTTTCCTTTTAAACTGAGGGTTTCTGTTAGTTGTTATGGTACATACGTTTGTTTTTATATTTAAACTGCCCTGTGAACTTCGGTTGAAGGATGGTGTAGAAATTTAATAATTGAGACTTAACAATCCCGCAAAAGCATCCTGGGTCCTGGGTCTACCTGCTGCTTTCCTAGAGGCAGGATCCAACCTTGCCTGGCCTAAAAACTTACTTTTATTTATTTAAATGTACTTGTGCCTTTATTCGCTCCCCCTCTGCTTTGCTTCCCTCCCTTCAGCCCTCGGCGATGGTGAACGAGGCCACGTGCGCCGCCTGCGACTTCAACAAACCAGGCGCCAACTGTCAGCGGCGGATGACCTGGCAGTGGAGAGGAGAATTCAGTGAGTCTTTTCCCTTCTGCTGACTCGTATGCAACTTGGCGCGGTTCCTCTGCTGTCTATAAAACCCCCTCTTGCAGTCTGTAGTGATTGTCAGCTGAGTTGTTTCCTCCCGCCCCTTCTCTTTTCCCCTTGCAGTGCCCGCGAGCCGCAGCGAGTACCATCGCATCCAGCAACAGCTGGAGTCGGAGAAGTTCCCCCCTCTCTTCCCAGATGGACCGCCCCGGGTGTTTCATGAGCTGTCCCGGGAGGAGCAAGCGAAGTACGAGAAGAAGCGCTTGGCAGGTGAGGGCAAACCTTCTTTTTCTTCTTCTTTTTTGAAATCATTTTTATTTGAATGTATATAGAGATGGCTTGAATCTCGCAACTTCCCCCCACCCCCTCCACGGTTCCTATTATCAACATTATCAACTGCATATTATTCCATACTCTATATTTTCTATCAATCCAAATTATCCATGGTATTTGTTGCATTACAAGTGGGATTAAAATCCTGCTATTGTTTCCATCTGCTTGCGGTGGTCTCCTAAATAAATTATACAAAAATTTCCCATTCTTTTTTAAAGTTTTTGTCCTCTTGGTTCCTGAGTTTTCCAATCAGTTTTACCATTTCTGCATAGTCCAACAGCTTGGTTTGCCATTCCTCTCTGGTAAGGGCTTTGTCTTCCATCTCTGAGCTAATAAGAGAGCAAACCTTTTTCCGCACCACAGTAGAGCTTGTACAAGGTTACGGCTTGGGGTGTCTTGAAGCTTTTATTTTCTTGGATTCAGCCCCTACCTTTTCCCTGCTGTGCCCTTTAGCGCTAGAGGACTTGGGGTCTGGGGTCAGCTGCCAAGCCCAAGCCAGAGCTTTTTCTAGCGGTGAGCAGAGAACATGTTACTACAGTGGAACCTTGGTTCCCAAACTTAATCCATTCCGGGAGGCCGTTCAACTCCCAAAACGGTTTGGGAACCAAGGCGCAGCTTCCAATTGGCTGCAGGAGCTTCCAAAGAACATTCAAAAACCAAAACAATCACTTCTGATTTTCCATCATTCAGGAGCCAGAACATTCGGTTCCCAAGGCGTTTGGGAGCCAAGGTTCCACTGTATTAGTACATAAAGCCCTTAACAGCTTGGGACCAATTTGTCACCTTACCGCCATATATTATGCCCACTCGACTGCTTTGATCTACAGAACTGGCACTGTTACAGGTGCCACATAATACTCCTGCATTTGTAAGAAATCAGTCTTTCAGTGTGGAAGCAGCAACACTTTGGAACTCCCTGCCTTTTGACGTCAGGCGGGTGCCTTGGCTACACTCTTTTTATCACCTACTGGGCACATTTTTGTTTAGGCACAGCACATCCAGACATATAGAATGTTGACATGGGTTTTAATCTGTTTTCAGTTAATTGATTTTCATTGTTTTAGCTATATTTTTTTTACTGAAAATTTAATTTATAAAACTCCTTTTGCAAACTGAGGTGTGTGTTTTTTAAACTATCAAGTGGCATAGAAACATTTTGAAATGAAATAAGTTTGGGAAGTGTTGAACGTTCCAGAATAAATTGCTGCCACACCTCTTGCCCAGATTACTGCCGCAAAGCCTACAAGAAAATCCACGTGACAAAGGTTGAGGAGCGTGTCACCACCATCTGCCAGCGGGAAAACTCCTTCTATGTGGATACTGTGCGGGCCTTTCGCGACCGCCGCTACGAGTTCAAGGGGCTGCATAAGGTGCTTTTTATTCTTATTTTGTCAGATTTGCGATAGCGCAGCAAAAAGGTGAGTTTCTAAAGGTGTTCATGGTGATCTTTACGTTCATAAAGCGATGAGATGCAGGCAGGCATTTATAGCCAGGCTGATCTCTCCTTGCTGGTAGGTGCTGAAAGAGGATGCTGTGGTTCCTGGGGCCAGAATGCTTGAATAGAAATTCTGAATGTTGAGTGGTATATAAATACTGTAAATGAATTTAATAAAAAAGCATTGATTTATATCAAGTTTTCAACATACTCATAGATTTAACAGACAAATTATTGTATATTAGTTGATTACTAGATACACATAAAATGTTTCTATTTGCAACTAAGCAGAGCCAAAAATCTCCGGGCATGCAAGCCATGTGTCTACTGTAATATACAGAAGCTTTTGTCAACATGGGTTTACAGGGGGTGGGGGAGACAGACATCCAAGGAAAGGGATGTGGAAGGAAAAGACAGAGGATGGAGACCAGCTGGAGCAAAAGTAGACAATAGCCCACGGCTTGCTTGAGTCACAGGCCCTTTTCCTCTGCCTTTCCCAGGTGTGGAAGAAGAAGCTGGCTGCTGCCATGGAGTCGGGTGATGCCTCGGAAGCGAAGCGCTGCAAGAACATGGAGATCTTATACGACTCCCTGCAGCTGGCACACAAGTGCATCCTCAACTCCTTTTACGGATACGTCATGCGCAAAGGGTGAGGGGGGAACCAAAGAGTGGCTGCTGGTGGATCTTTAAATGGCCCTTTAAAAATCTGCCCCTGCCTCGGCTCCCAGTTGTTGCAGTTTCTGGGCCTTTAAATGTTCAATATTAAGACAGAGAACTAAATCCTAGTACAATTAAATGAAGCATTTCCTCCTATACACATAAAAATGTAAGGCTGTCATCACGCAGCCCCCACTGGAGGATTTGTAGTTCTGCATCACAGTCCTGGATTTGCATCAAGCCAGGGAGGGGAGCAAAAGAGAGAAGATGGGTTTTAAGCAACAGCAGACATTTGAATGAAGCAGGGTTGGAGGGACACTGAGGAGCAGTGAGCATGTGGGGCACTTGGATAAGGTGTGAAGGGAGGGGGTGGGATTGGCAAGCAATGTGAGCAGGGGGAAGCAGCCCCCTAACACATAAATACTGCAGCTCCTTGACCAGGAGACCTGGCCGCATCTTTAGCAGATCAGTCCTCAAGCCAAGTTTACAATAATTAGGTCGCTCAAGCCTTGTTTGCAAAGCAGCTGACCCAGAGCAGCTCTTCCTGTTCTCACTAGTCCTCTCCCCTATGCAGAGCTCGGTGGTACTCCATGGAAATGGCCGGCATTGTCTGCTTCACTGGCGCCAACATCATCACACAGGCCAGGGAGCTGATAGAGCAAATTGGGTGAGTACTTGAATGGTGGCTGGCTGCAGCAGCTGGAGGCGAGGAGATTCTGAGCTTGGATGTTGTGTGCCTGTTGCCCGAAGGTGGTTTGCTCCTTCTTCATGGATGACGGTGCTTTTCCTATGGTTTTGTTTTGTGTTTTGTTATGGTGTGTTGCCCAGGGCTCCTTTAAGAGGAAGGTTGTTATGTGTAAACACAGAAAAGAAAAGAAAAAAATTGACGCAAAGATGAGTTCTCCCGCTCCAGATCTCTTCTGTCTCTAACCACAAGGAATGACTGGTCTGGAGCTGGACTCAAAGGCACACTGCCCCATGGTCTGCTCCTTACTGTCTTGGCCCAGAAAAAGAAGCAGGTCTCTTAAGCAACTCAGAGAACACTCTGTGAGGTGAGTGGGGCTGAGAGACTTCACAGAAGTGTGACTGGCCCATGGTCACCCAGCAGCTGCATGTGGAGGAGCGGAGACGCGAACTCGGTTCCCCGGATGAGGAGACTACCGCTCTTAACCACTACACCACACTGGTGTAGTGGAACAAATGAGCCTGCTAGATCAAGCCAATGGCCCATCTAGTCCAGCATCCTGTTCTCGCAGTGGTTGATCGATGCCTGTAGGAAACCCTCAGGCAGGACCCGAGCACATGATAATAAATGATGATGATTATGTATACCGCAACCATCTGGCTGGGTTTCCCCAGCCACTCTGCACACCTCTCCACAGAATATTAATAATAATGATAATAAAGCGATAAAACATGAAACATTATAAAACTTCCCTAAACAGGGCTGCCTTCAGATGTCTTCTAAAAGCCAGATAGTTGTTTATTTCCTTGAGGGTGTTCCACAGGGCAGGTGCCACTACCGAGAAGGCCTTCTGCCTGGTTCCCTGTAACCTCACTTCTTGCAGTGAGGGAACAGCCAGAAGGCCCTCAGAGCTGGACCTCAGTGATGCGGTCTGAGCGATGGGCATGGAGACACACTTTTCCCATCCTGTGGTTCTCTGCAACTGGTATTAGGAATCATTTGCTGTCTCTGACCATGGAGGCAGAGCAAATAGCCATCATGACTAGTAGTTATCCATAGTCCTCCATCAATTTGTCCAAACCTCTTTTAAAGCCATCCAAGTTGGTGGCCATAGTTTAACTATGCACTGTGTGAAAAACTCTTTTCTTCTGTCTGTCCCGAACCTTCCAACAATAAGCTTTCTCGGATGACCACGAGTTCGAATGTTACGGGAGGGATAAAAGCGTTTCTTTATCCGCTTTCTCTCCTCGCTGTGCATAGTTTTATAAATCGCTACATCTTTCTCGATTTTTCTCTTAAACTGAAAAGCTCCGATTGCTGCAACCATTCCTCATAAGGTGGTTGCTTTTGCAGAGTGCCCTCTGGGCTCCCATATGGAAACACCTCTCCCATTTTCCCCTTTCCCAGGAGGCCGCTGGAGCTGGACACAGACGGGATCTGGTGTGTGCTTCCAAACAGCTTCCCAGAAAACTTTGTCATCAAATCAACCCACGCCAAGAAGCCCAAGGTGACAATCTCCTATCCGGGTGCTATGCTGAACATCATGGTGAAGGTGAGGAACCTCAAGCCTTTATCCTCAGCAGGAGTTGGGGGCAAGTCGAATCGACAGGATTTGGGAGTGGGGGTCTTCCATAAAGACAGTCTGGAAACAGGGCATGGAAACCATGGGTATGTTTGACATTTAGCTTCCCCCCTGCAGGGATTGCATCATATATAGCTTCCAGCCCTCCCGTTAAATTGTTCTGGGGTGCAGCATGAGCTTGCAAGGCCGAAGCGCCCAGCGTGTGTGTCACTTACTTGCAGGAAGGGTTTACGAATGATCAGTACCAGGAGCTGGTGGACCCGGCCTCGCTCTCCTATGTTTCCCGCTCAGAGAACAGCATCTTCTTTGAAGTGGACGGCCCATACTTGGCCATGATTCTCCCCGCCTCCAAGGAAGAGGGCAAGAAGCTGAAGAAAAGGTGAGATCTGGGGAGGCAGCACCTCCTCGGCTCAGCTAAACCTGGAAGATGGCAGGACTTGAAACATCGCTGCTAGATCCTTAATAGATGTGCATTTTCAGAACCCCCTCCTTTCTAGTTGTAAGAAGCCCTGGAGGCTGGTCCAGTAGGGCACAGGGGACGCTGCCCCACCTGTAGTCCAAAATATCTGGAGGGCAACAGATAGCGGAGGCATTGGGACGAAGTGGCCACTGACCCATCAACCTCATTCAGCCCCCACCTGCCTTTTTTACTTACAATCAACCCCAGGGCATAGACTGGCTGTGGCAAGCTTCCTCCTCCTTCCTTTCAGGGTTGCCCCTTGTAGAACTCAGCAGGGAGAAGGAGGGGGACAAAACTAGTCTTAGTTATCTCTGCCTCTCATTGGCTGTGGCGCCACCTACTGTTGGGCTCCTTGCCTTCCACCCTATCAGTCCCAACAGGCACTAGACACCACTGGTAAAAAGGTGGGACCCCCCAACCCCCTGATACAGGAAAGAGAAGACACAGGAGAGGGAAGGTGCCGACCATGCTCAGGCTGACTATTTTGCTCTGCGCCAGGTACGCTGTGTTCAACGAGGACGGCTCCCTGGCCGAGCTAAAGGGGTTTGAGGTGAAACGGCGGGGGGAGCTGCAGCTGGTCAAGATCTTCCAGTCGTCCGTCTTTGAGGCCTTCCTGAAAGGCACCACTTTGGAAGAGGTTTATGCCTCCGTCGCCAAAGTGGCCGACTACTGGCTCGATGTGCTCTACAGCAAGGTGGGTTGAGGCTCCAAGGTGAGTCTTCTGGCTTTCCTGGGATGGTAGGGTCAAATCTCTCCACAGTGGGCATTTGGTGATGAAGATAATGGGGAATTGGTGGCCAGTTAAGGGCAGAACCCCCTGTTGGAAAGAAGACGAGGTTCCTGTTGCTGCTGTAAAGTCCTCTTCTCCCCTTCCACACACGGGCATCTCCCAGGCTTCCTGCAGCCTTCAGAGCTTTTAGTGCAGCCAACATGGGATGCTGAGCTGCCCTGCCTGCAAAGTGGTCCAGGAGGGGGATATGGCTGGCAAATGCAAGCATTCCTTTCTCTCTTTTTTTCAGGCTGCCAATATGCCTGACTCGGAGTTGTTTGAGCTTATCTCTGAGAACCGGTCCATGTCTCGCAAACTGGAGGATTATGGGGAGCAAAAATCCACCTCCATCAGCACCGCTAAGCGCCTGGCTGAGTTCCTGGGGGATCAGATGGTGAAGGATGCTGGTCTGAGCTGCCGGTTTATCATTTCTAAGAAGCCAGAAGGATCCCCAGTCACAGAGAGGTATATATCAATCAGAGGGGCACAAGTATTCCACAATGCCGGGTCGTTGATGCGAAAGGCTCAGTTTCTTCTTGCTGTGAAATGAGCCTCACCAACTCAAGGAATGACCAAATCTGTAGACGATTTTGACTGTTGAACTGGAGTAGAAGAGTTCAGCTGGTACACTGGACCTAAGTTGTTCAGGGCTCTGTAACCTAACGCAAGGACCTTGAAGCTGGCAGATGGGCCGCAAGTGCAGATGTTGTGATTTTTATTTATTAAATTTCTAGAATACCCTTCATGCGAGGAACCCAGGGCAATTTATGAAAACACAAAATGCATAACATAGTAAAAAGCAGAAATGATAACAACCCCACTTTTGTTCCAACAAAATGTTGCATACCATTGGCCAGATTCTGCACCAGCTGGTAATTATACTTTACAGAGTTGTGTGGAAGTTGCCCCAGATCATTTGACCCTCCACCCCCATCGTTTAGCCCCGGACACTGAGGTCCAACTCTGAGGGCCTTCTGGCAGTTCTCTCCCTGCGAGAACCAGGGAACCAGGCCTTCTCGGTAGTGGTGCCTGCCCTGTGAAACGCCCCCCCATCAGATGTCAAGGAGATAAAGAACTATCTGACTTTTTGAAGACATCTGAAGAAAACCCTGTTTAGGGAAGTTTTTAATGTTTGATGTTTTGTCGTGTTTTTAATATTCTGTTGGGGCCACCCAGAGTGGATGGGGAAACCCAGCTAGATGGGCGAGGTATAAATAATAAATTATGATGATGATGATGATTATGATTATGATTACGATGATGATGATGATTACGATTACTACTACTACTATTACTATTTTAAACAGTTATCTTTTCCCCCCAGGAAAAACCAAGCAACAGTTCTAAAGTTTAAAAATAACATAAAGGCTTTGACTTGCTGTACTTGTTCTTGTCAGATTGAATGTACAAGAGAGGTTGATAATACTTAAGTTACTGAAACATATTTACATGAATTTGTATCTTGAGACCAACTGACGTTTACAGACTGGCTCTGGGGCAAGCGGCAGCATAACACAACACACTTGCTGCTCTCACAGTTACAACTCACACACATAGTTGATAACGGAACTGGGAGGGGGGAATGCCTCAATATGACATCACAGGATTTTGTGCTACAGCATTAACCCTTTGCATAGTATTATGGATGCAGCATTTCCACACTTCCATAACAGGACCAAGGACAGCTCCACATAAATCGCATTGCTGTCATACAGCTTTAAATGCCCATGGACTGCAGTGGCCAAGGCTATTCCTGCCCAGGAACAGCCATAGTTGGCAAACCAGGCACAGCTGGTAAAAGTTCATTCTACTCAGAGTAGACTGGTTTAAAGTACAGTTGTACCTTGGATCCTGAACACCTTGGTATTCAGACATTTTTGCTCCCTAACGCCACAAACCTGGAAGTGAGCCTTCCGGTTTGCAAACATTATTTGGAACCTGAATGTCCTCTGCGGCTTCTGATTAGCTGAAGGAGCTCCCTGCAGCCAATCAAAAGCTGCGCTTTGGTTTCTGAACATTCTGGAAGTCAAACGGACTTCCGGAATGGATTTCGTTCGACTTCTGAAGTACGGCTAATTCTCATGACTAACTTTCGTTTGGTCAACTGAGTGGGTTTATTCTGAGTAGAACAAACATAGGATACAAACCATATAGTCTTTAAGATAATAATAATAATAATAATAATAATAATAATAATAATAATAATAATAATAATATAATCTTAATAATAAGATGCAACAGACTGACAAGGCTGCTCCTCTCCTGGAAATAGAAGTGATGCGTTTCGATTTATTTTTCCCAGGGCCATTCCGCTGGCCATTTTCCAGGCTGAGCTCTCGGTCCGCAGGCACTATCTCCGGAAATGGCTTAAGAGCCCCTCCCTGCAGGATTTTGACATCAGGACGGTAAGCTGTATGGGGCTGTCCTGCAGCAGTTTGTGACTCAAGGCTGACTGTGGCACTTGACCCAAATCCTCTTGTCTCTCTGCTTGTAGATCCTGGATTGGGACTATTACATCGAAAGACTGGGCAGCACAATTCAGAAAATCATTACCATCCCAGCAGCCCTGCAGCAGGTAAACTGTCGGGTTGGTGGCTAAAGGGCTGTGGGCTCCCCCAGGATGTTACGAGACACAGGAGGTAGCCGCAGAACTCTCACACTTAGTTGCTCTGGTCCAATAGCTAGCTAAAAACTCAAAGCTCCAAAACTGAGCTAGCTCCCTGAGTGTTCCCATTCATTTCAGAAAGTTAGAACCTTCCTGCATGGAACTGACCCCAACCTTTTCCAAATGCACGAGAGCTCTTTGCATTCCTCAGAGCACACCTGGGACTCCAGAGCTATTTATTTAAAATATTTCTACTCCTCTGTGATTGGTTTTTGGGGACCGGGGTTGTACAAACGAAAGCTGAAAAGCTGGGGTTTCTGCGCTACGGGTCTCTGATTTGGATGTCAGCACTGTCAGTGCAAGTGTCTTGTGTTCTAGCATAGCTAGTTTCCTTCTGCTTCTGGTCAAAAACAGTAGTATCCTCGCAGGATCAGGCAGAATGAAAGTCAGAGGGAGCCTCCCAAATAAACAACAAATGCGGTGTCCCGTCAGGTAAAAAACCCCGTTCCTCGCGTCCGACACCCCGACTGGCTCCACAAGAAGCTCTTGGAAAAGAACGACATGTACAAGCAGAAGAAAATCAGTGAGCTGTTCACAAGTGAGGGCAAGAGACAGGTAAGAGGGTCACGGCTCTCCCTACAACAGGGTGGATTTAAAAAATGAATCCAGTTTTTTAATTAAAATGCATTTACACACGCACACACACAAAATCAGTTGTAGTAAATGTCTGCCTCATCATGTTTACTTGGAAGTAATTCCTACTTTGTTCACTAGGACTTATTTCCCAAATAAATGTGCATAAATTATAGTCCTGGCTTCTGATTGCTTTCTACAGTAGTACCTTGGTTCTCAAACGTAATCTGTTCCAAAAGTCCGTTCCAAAACCAAAGCATTCCAAAACCAAGGCCCGCTTTCCCCTAGAAAATAATGCAAAATGGATTCATCCATTCCAGACTTTTAAAAACAACCCCTAAAACAGCAATTTAACTTGAACTGTACTATCTAACAAGACCATTGATCCATAAAACGAAAGCAATAAACAATGTACTGCAGTCACACAATCAGTATCTGAACTGGGTTCCACAAAAACAAAAAGCTGCAAAAACAAAAACAAAATTAATAGCAAAAACAGACAAACCTCAGTGTAACACTCAAAATGGAAGTGTGGCACTCAAATCGAAAGCGTGGCAGTCAAAATGGAGCATGTTCGGCTTCCAAAAAAAGTTCGCAAACCGGAACACTTCTGGGTTTGCAGTGTTTGGGTTCCAAGTTTGAGTACCAAGGCATTTGAGAACCCAAGGTACCACTGTATATAGGTTTCAAAATGGTCAGTTTTATTTTTACATCTCATCTGTTCTTTGTTTAAGATGGCAGTCCCTTGAGGCTGTTTTTCATTTTTGTAATAAAAATAAACCGGTGCTGAGATGGGCATCGGCAGGTAAAACATACTTTTATCCCAGAGCTGAGAAGAAGGTGGAGGCCACGGGCAGTTTTTGTGGGTAATTGGGTTGCTCAAGTCAAGGAGGGTTTCATCATTGTACTCCCCACCTTTTGGTGTTTCCTCGCAGGTCTCTGCCAATGTAATCCAGGAGGGCACACCCTCCACACTGGTGGCTGACATGGAAAATTTTGGGGTCACCAAGTCTCTGCAGCCGGGGGTCCCTGTTTCGAATAAACGTAAACGCATCCCTACAGCAGAAGAGAGCCAACAGCAGTCCCAGAATTCGGAACTAACGCAGTCCTGGAGGGAGATCTTGGGCCCGCCGCCTCCCTCTGGAACCACCAAGGTAAGGTAGCAGAAGGAGAGAACTTCATTTAAATAGAGGAACAAAGGATTGCTGTGGGGCTGGGGCTGGACGATGGGGGAGCAGCAACATCCTACCATATATGAATCTTTTAAAAAGCCAGCTGGATCAGGCCAGTGGCTCGACTGGTAGAGCATCCTGGTCAACCAGGAGCTAAGTAGATGCCTCTGGGATCCACAAGCAGGACCTGAGCGCAGCTGACACTCCCCTACTGTGATTTCCATTTGCTGGTATTCAGAAGCATATTGCCGTCAACATTGGAGGTAGAATGCAGCCGTCAGGGTTAGAACCCATTGACAGGTTTACCTGTCTAAGCCATCTGACTTGATGAAAATTCCATAGTTGCAGCTATGCACTAGGGCTTCCTTTCCTGATTCAGCTTCATTGGATGTGCCCATGTTGTGAGAGAGGGAGAAAAGCTTTTCTCTTATCCGTTTTCTCCACGCCATGCAGAATTTTATCGGCTATTGTTACGCCACAACTTGCGCGCCTTTTCTCTAAACAAAAGCCCCAAATGCTGTCACACCATAGATCTGTGTTCTTCTTCTTTGGCAATCACTCGTAGCCGAGTAAG
Organism: Podarcis erhardii; assembly: GCF_964252035.2. NCBI lineage: Eukaryota > Metazoa > Chordata > Lepidosauria > Squamata > Lacertidae > Podarcis > Podarcis erhardii. Next base: position 25,173,927 of record NC_138505.1, on the reverse strand, counting down.
ATTGTCTTCCATGAACACAATCTTAACAGTGAGTCCGTAAGTGACTGTGGAGGCCAATTCTGGATCCACATGTCCTTCCGGGAGTTGATCACGGTGAGGGTTTGCCAAACGTGCCTTCCTCTTAGCACGTTTCTCCCTTTCGTTCTGAGTTCGAGCGTTTTCAAAGCCCATGACACTTTTGGTAAAGGCTGTTCTCCAATTGGATCGCTCTCAGGCCAGTGTTTCCCAGTTGTCAGTGTTTATACTACATTTTTTAAAGATTTGCCTTGAGAGTGTCTTTAAGCCTCTTTTGTTGACCACCAGCATTACGCTTTCCATTTTAAAGTTTGAAATAGAGTAGTTGCTTTGGAAGACAATAATCAGGCATCCGAACAGCATGACCAGTCCAACAAAGTTGATGTTGAAGAATCATTGCTTCCGCACTGGTGATCTTTGCTTCTTCCTGGCATTAGTTCACCTGTCTTCCCAAGTGATGTGTAAAAATTTTCAGAGACACCGTTGATGGAATCTTTCAAGGAGTTGGAGATGGCGTTTATAAGCGGTCTGTGTTTCACAAGTGTGTGTGGTGTAGATATGTGTAATGGCATCATGTTGGCGTAAGGCTGACTGCGTCAGAAATTACAGATTGCACATTTTCAGGATTCCTGCCGTTCGTTACCACCATTTCCGATTTGAATAATTTGACTTTCCACCCAAGCAGAAGAAAGTTAGGATTTGGTTTGTCCGATGGTCATTCCCCATTTCCTGCTCTTTTCCACAGGAGGAGCGCCTGGTCTGGCTGTGCTATCACAAGAAGAAGTGGGAGATTCAGGCTCGCCAGCGCCAGGAGCGTCGCAAGAGGCGGCGGCTGGCAGATGGCGAGTCAGTCCTGGGCGGGGGGCTGATCAGGGCAAGGCCCTCCATGGGGCTCGGCAGTTACCTGAGCAAAACGGCCCGCAGCATCCTGGACATGCCCTGGCAGATCGTGCAGGTACGGAGTATCTTGGGGCAGGGGGAGCTCTTTGCCAGGGGAGGGGGTTTAAGACTGCCATCAGCAGAGCATGCTATAAAGTCAGATGCATGGAGGCATAAGGAGATAATAGAGAGCCAGGGCAGCATAGCGGTTAGAGTGTCAGACTAGGATCTGAGAGGGACTAGGGTTCAAATTCCCCACTTGGCCATGAAGCTTGCTAGGCGATTTGGAGCCAGTTGCTGTCTCTCAGCCTGACCTACCTCACAGGGTTGTTGTGGTTGAATCAGGAGGCATAGGAACCATGTATTTTGAGTCCTCGGAGGAGACAGGTGGGACGTAAATGCAATGAAATAAATAATAAAGATGCTGGGTTGTGTTCAGCATAGTGCTATGGTGAATGTTCCATCGGCACAAGGATTTCTCATTGAGCAATTGAACCTGCTTTCCACACACACACACACACACACACACACACACACACCCCCCAAAATATGTTTTGGAGGTTTCCCCAACCCTCTCGAACAAATTAAGGGACTGTGAGGGACACATGCAAGAGAAGGGGACCCCAGTGTGTTAGTAGTAATCATATTCATTTAAGCATCCTTAAAATAATCAGTGACTTCCCTACTTCTCTTTCCATGGTTCATTTTGCATATCATAAATCCCTGCATATTTTACATAAACTAAGCCATTCAGTATTCTATTATTACATCCATCAAAACTTATTTACACTGTTGCATTTATGTTAATGCTGCCGTTTTCAAGTGTACACAATTTCTCCCATATATTCAATAAAAATCTTCTCTAAATGTATGTTCTTCTTGTTCTCTTATTCGATATGTTAGGTCTGCAAGCTGCGCATATCCCATCAGCATAAGTTGTGATTCTTCTTGGTTGGGACCTCGCTCAATTTCCATTTTGGGGCTAACAAACCACGGGCTGCAGTAGTAGCATACATAACCTTTTTTGACACCTGGGAATTTCCATCTGGGTTATCGAAAGGGCTCTCCCCCATAAAATATTTTGGGGAGCCCCCCACAACGTTGAGAAGAATCAGGGCAGAAGAGGCCAGTCGTGAAGCCGAGCACAGTGTGATTTCAGTGGCTGGCAGCTCTTCACGGCGGTGGCTGCCAGAGAGGAGGAATCAGCCATTGAAGCCACGCTGCTACCATGTTCGGCTCCACCTCTTGGCGTTGCACGCACATGCGCACATCACCCCCCCAAAAAAGCCTTCTGCTCGAGTTGGCACCTCTGGTGCTAATCCTTGTGCTAGCCCAATTACTGTTGGGATACTGCCGGGGAGACGGGGGCATTTGGCAGGCCCCCAGCTGGCTCTAGCCACCGGCCGGCAGCAGGTCTCCCTTGGAACAGCATCAATTAGCGACACGAGCCTCAGATACGTTTAGAGACCCGTGCACGCTCTATCAGCAGAGTGCGTAAATCTTCTCACAGAAGAGGCGGACAGAGATGTGTGTAAGCATATTTACAAGCGTTTTATTCAGCATAGTTCAGGAACAAAGGAAAACATGCCTGCTTCCCTTCATCTCCAGCAAAACAGTAACACACAAGCTACATACAAAACGGAAGTTCCCAGCAGACTGTGCTGGAAATGTAAACAGGCATGTGACACACAATAGTCCTGCCTGTCCCTTTTAAGGTGGAACGGAACTATATCCTAATATTATCTCGCTCCCCAATTCCCATGATGACTCCCTTCAGTGGAAGGCAGGGACTACTCTTGGTTCTTCGTTCTTGCTTTTTCTTAGGTGTTTGTGTTGGTAGCAGTTCTATAATCTCCTGCTGTTCAAAATCTAGTAATGCGTTGGGGTCCCCAACCCTTTTGGACCCGTGGGCCTCCCCTTCCCTGTTCTCCAAGGGCTAAGAAGGAGGAGAAAGCCAACAGGCACTGCCACTCCCTGGACTGCTTACAAGAAAGAAGGCAGGGAGGTGGAAGTTGGCAGGGCCCTGCCCCATTTGCCCTAATGAGCTTCTGAAAGGCCAGCAAATGCCACAGCCTCTGTACCTTTTTCTCACCTCTTCTCAGCTTCCAAACCTTTCCCCCACACCAGATGAGATCAAGGGCTTCCCCCCTGGGTTGTGCATCCGGCCTCCGTGTAGTCCAAGCGGCTTCCATGCCTGCCTCTGCCTTTGCAAGCCCACCTTGACGTGATCTCTCTTCCCCCAGATCGCCGAGACCAGCCAGCCAGGCCTCTTCAAGCTGTGGGCCGTCATTGGAAGCGACCTGCACTGCCTCAAGCTGAATGTCCCTCGTGTTTTCTACGTCAACCAGCGTGTCCCTAAACCTGAAGAGAGCACTGCATATCGGAAGGTGCGTGGAGTGAGTCCCTTGGGGGAGCAGTAAATGTATTGCGGTAACCTCCTGTTTGCCGCAAGTGATTTGGTCCAAGAAAAGTAGAGTATTCATGTCAGTTTGCATTTCTTAGTGCAGAAAGTATTGATCTGATGTGTAGAGATCTTTCCTATTCTACTTAATTCAAGAGGCTTCTGGAAGCTGCTCTGTGTGAAAGAGTCAAGCAGAAGGTTCATGGTGTTTGGGTTATACCTTCAGAGAAGCTGAGTACAGCTGGTTTAAACTACAGTAGTTCTCTTATCCTTTCTGTCAAAGTCATGCTGACTATAAAAGTAAGCCCAGAAGGAGCCCAAGTTTCACTTTCTCTTTCTATCTATTTCCTTCTGGTGTGGTGACTTATTATAAGTTATTGTAAGTTTAAGTTAAGTCTGCTGCAACTGGATTTCTTATGACAGTGCCAATCCTGAATGTATTGGATTTCTGACCATTATGCTCATTTGCCTTCAGTAGCAGTAAAGCTTTGATGGAGCCTCTGGTTTATTTTGGGGGAATCCTGTTTAAGTTTTTACTCTGCTAACTATACATTGGAATCTGCACTGGATCAATATTCATCCTATAACTTTTTCCTTTTACACTGAAAACTTCGTTTTTTCAGAGGGAGTAATGTGGAATACCAGAAGGCAAGAAGAACTCCTGTGAAATATTTTTCCCCTCCCTTTTAGAACAAGCGAAATGCTTCTTAAAACCAGGTTTTACTCAAAATGCTCAGTATGAAGATTTGTATGTCGGACAAAATGAGGGCCTGTATGGTGTCGTGGTTAGAGTGTCAGACTAGCTGCTTGGGAGACCAGGGTTTAAGTCCTCACTCAGCCAAAATTATTATTATTATTATTATTATTATTATTATTATTATTATTATTATTATTTTATTTTGTTATTATTTTTGTACCCTGCCCATCTGACTGGGTTATCCGAAGCCACTCCCTGAAGCTCACTGGGTGACCGTGAGCCAGTCACTGTCTCTCAGGCTAGCCTACCTCACAGGGCTGTTTTGTGGATGAAACGGGGAGGCGAAGAATCATGTACGTCACCTTGTGCTCACTGGAGGAAAGGCAATATATAAACGTATGAAATAAACAACATGGAAGTATTCAAGAGTTATAATGCCTTTGTATGCTGTAGATTGACTGCAAATGACTTTTTTGGCAACTCGGAGCAGGTTAGTCCAAAAGCGAAAGGCTTTTCGTTTGAAGCCAGTGAGAGATGTCTAGAATTCTGGGGCAGAGTTGCCAGTTGACCCAGAACTACTATGACAAGGAAAGGAGAGTGTGGTTGTGCCCACCCACCCATCCGTGCCCCACATGGTAAAAACAGGTGCAGATAGACTTGAGGGGGGGTCTCACCTGAGTCCTTGTTATTATCTCGGCAGGTAAACAGGATCCTTCCTCGCTCCAACTTGGTTTACAACCTCTATGAGTACTCTGTGCCCGAGGAAATGTACCAGGAGCACATCAACGAAATCAACGCCAGCCTCTCTGCCCCAGATATAGAGGGAGTGTACGAGACCCAGGTAACTAACTCCCTTTGGCTGGTCTGATGTGGGAAAAGGGGAGCTCTAGGTCTGAGGATGAGACGTACGGTTGCACCCCATGCTAGTCCAACTCCGAGTAGACTCAATGGACACAATTGACACTTGAGGTGTATATTTATAAGACCTGCCTTATTCCTGTGATTATAGTGGTTTTAAATGATTTTTTGTGTTTTAATGTGACCTGCCCTGAGACCTTAAGGTGAAGGGGAGGTAATATAGCAATTTCGGAGGGTATACTCAGAGTAGAATTGGCTAGAACCCCTTTTTCTTTCTTTTGAGACTTGAAGTTGGTTTGAAAATACTACCATCTGTGTCATTTATGCTTTCTCTTCACTTGCCTTCCATAAATGGGTCTTTTCAGGCTTCTCATTTCAAAATCCTCTACCTGGGCAGAGGCCACAGGTAAAACCTGCTGCATTCAGCATCCTCCTTGGCTTTCCTTTGGAAACCCTGGGGCAGCAGCATGGAGCATCTTGCTCTGGGTATTTCACTATGGTTAAATCCAATTTAAATTTAAATAAATCCAATTTAAATTTTTACAAAATGATTTTTTGAATTTGTTTTTAAAAAACAACAACATTGATTTATATCCACCCTGGTTTCCTGTAACTTCAGTTCTCGCATTGCGTCTTTTTAAAAACCAAAGGGAGCCAGACAGCGCTTTCCTTCTAGAAAAAGAAGAAGAATAAAAGGGTACTGTATACCCTTAAGTGCCTCCAGAAAAAAAGCTGTGGGGCCAGATACCCTTGCCAGTCAACTTCAGATCATACCCAGAGCTACCAGTAGATCCTACCCTGCCAGAAGATTTGCCAGTTCTTCTCACCCCTGTTGTAACCTCTAGTTCCTCTTCTCCTCCCTGCCCAGATCCCATTACTTCTGCGGGCCCTGATCCGCCTGGGCTGCGTGTGCATGGTCAACAGGAACTTGGTGAGGCACCTCACTGGCCGGGAGGCTGAAACCTTCAACCTGGAGCACCTCGAGATGCGCTCCTTGGCCCAGTTCAGCTACCTGGAGCCAGGTAAGAAGACTCATCCCCGATACTCAGGTAGCTGGCAAGAACTGGGAAGGCAGTTCCTGCTCTCTGACGCGAGGCTCTGTTCCGTTTCTGTTTAGGTAGCATCCGCCACATCTACCTGTACCACAACTCCCAAGGCAACAAGGCGCTCTTTGGCCTCTTCATCCCATCTCAGCGGAAGGCGTCTGTTTTTGTGCTTGACACGGTAAGGTCGGAGGCCAGGGGGTGGGGCTTGCTGACACTCATTGAAATATTGTCCTTTCATTTACACTGGTACCTTGGGTTAAGTGCTTAATTCGTTCCGGAGGTCCATTCTTAACCTGAAACTGTTAACCTGAAGCACCACTTTAGCTAATGGGGCCTCCTGCTGCTGCCGTGCTGCTGGAGCACGATTTCTGTTCTCAACCTGAAGCAAAGTTCTTAACCTGAAGCACTATATCTGGGTTAGCGGAGTATGTGACCTGAGGTACCACTGCATTATATTTCCACGTCACTTTTTCACTCACGTGAGTCACAAAGCGACTCGCGTACAGTAAATATCAACATAGCAGAACATCACAATTGCAACATAAGTTGTATACAGTGATACCTTGGTTTTCAAACGTTGATGAACGTTTCAGAATCCGGACGCCGAAAACCCGGAAGTAGATGCTTCCGTTTTCGAATGCACCTCGGAAGTCGAACGGCTTGCGCTGCGTGTTTTTCAATTTTCCCAATTGAATTTGCAGACAGCCCTTTGCACCTCGGTTTTTGAACGTTTCGGAACTCGAACAATTTTCCATAACTGATTACGTTCAAGAACCGAGGTACCACTGTATATTGAAAAATAACAAATCCTCAGTAAAACAACTCCCTTCTATAAAGCACTATTAAACAGCACAACCACAAGAAAAGTCACATTGTAAAATTCTCAAAGCATTACAGCACTCGTAATCCACAAAACGATACGAACGACATTAACAAGCTAACAACCAAAAACAAACTGCTGGATTCACACACTTTCTCGCCACCCCCAGGTCTCAGTCTTCCATTCAATTCATGACAAAAACCCACATTCACATAATGATCTGTGCTCAGCTCTAATGGGCTGTTCTAGCTGGGTGGAAATCAGGGTTCTGATAATAACTTACAAATTTTCCCCATTCTTTATTAAATTTTATTTAAAAGAACACTGTAAACAATTAAAAACATTGGCAGGATTTTAGAAAACACAGTGAGAACTGTGGTGAGAATGGAGTACAGTCAAACCTTGGCTCCCAAACGCCTCCTTTTTGGAACATTTTGGCTCCCAAATGCCGCAAACCCAAAAGTAAATGTTCTGGTTTTTGAACGTTTTTCGGAAGCCAAACGTCCAACTTGAAGCTCCTGCAACCAATCAGAAGCCGCGCTTCGGTTGTCGAACATTTTGGAAGCCGAACGGGCTTCCAGAATGGATTATGTTTGACAACCGAGGTTTGACTGTATTAAGAAAATAAAGAGAACATTATAAGATGCAGTTGGAAAAGAATAACGATAGAGGGAAGTCCGGGGATTCAGAGAATCCTATGTGTATATGATTTAATTGTGATGATAATTTTGAAGGCAAAAATGAGTAAAAAATATTTATTTTTTAAAAAGGGGAAATCAGGGTTCTGTGGGTATCGGGTTCTGCGGTTTTAGAAGCCCGGTTGGCAGCTGCAGATTCCTCGGCTTCCCCGCCTGAGGGTCCTTTCATCCAGATGGTTTCACGGAGCCAGATCTTTACCTGCAGCTGTGTCTCCAGCATCCTTCTCTCCCCTCGGCTCCAGGTGCGGAGCAACCAGATGCCCAACCTCAACAACATGTACTCGGCGGAGCACAGCGCCATGGTGGCGAAGGTGGGCGAGGAGCTCCTTCCGCCCAACAAGCACGCCTTCGAGGTGCGAGCGGAGACAGACCTCAAGACCGTCTGCAGGGCCATCCAGCGCCTCCTGCTGGGCTACAAGGTAATAGCAGGGAAATCCAGTGCTCGCCTCCGTTCTTTGGCTAACCCTGAGCCCCCCAGCAGTGGCAGACTTCGGGCTCTCCCAATTCCAGCAGCGCTAAAATTCAGTGCCCGCCTCTTGTGCTCCATTCTCCAGCACTGTTGTGGTGCCCCCCACAGCATGGCACTCAGTGTGGGCACCCTAAAGCTAGCCCTGCTCGCTGCCAGCCAGGGTGGATTCGATTTCAATCAAATCGATTTAAATCACGATTTAAATCACTAGTCAGTAAGACTAGATTTAAATCTTTTTTTTACATAAAGACTCATTCTTGTTGGTTAAAATGTTAATATTTACAACTAGATGAAGGTTTCATTTTTGGAATAATAAATTTTCAGAGTAGCTTTTACAGTTATAGCAAAAAACACTGACTTGGTTATACTATTTGAAATACATAGACCGATAATTATGAAATTATTCTGAGGCTGATTAAGTTAACTGTTTATGTTTGGACAACTTTTCTGCTGTACTTTATTGGGAGAGAAAAAAATCATTTCCTTAATAACAATTTAAACCATTTAATTAAAACAGTAACATGATACCATATATATCCTTGTTTGTTAGCTGAGGTGGTTTTTTTAAAAAAAAAAAAAACAACTTAGACTGAGTTTTAGCACACATGAAAAACTTAAAACAAATCCTTCTTTCCTGATGAATAGCCTTTGGACTATAATGTAACTTAAATAGAAAACTATCTTTGGAAAGATTTTTCCTCCAAAAGAATTTTATATTAAAAATCTGATTTAAAATTTTAAAAATCTGATTTTCTTGATTATTTTTGTTTTTAATCATTGGTTTTTATCCACATTGCTGCCAGCTTTTGGGAAAGCCCCTGCCCGCATCCCTTGAGGGCACTGTCCTACCTTACACCATTGTCCTTTTCCTTCACCTGCTGTCTCTCTCCCTCCCTCTGTCTCAGGACGAGCGCCGGGGCCCCACCCTCATTGCCGTGCAGTCCAATTGGGACCTGAAGAGGCTGGTCGGAGGGATGCCCGTCTTGGAGGAGTTCCCGCTGGTTCCCGTCCAGGTGGCCGATGACGTCAACTACAGCATCCTGGACTGGCAGCGCCATGCTGCACGGCACATGATCCGGCGCTACCTCAGCTTGGACACCTGCCTTTCTCAGGCCTTTGAGATGAGCAGGTGGGGCAGGCACACGGGTTCTGGGAAACGGCAAGGGTCTTGTTTTTATTTTATATTTTATTTCTAAATTCCAAAAGTTTACAAGATGGTGCAAACTTCCAAATACACATCCATTTCTCATTCGACTTCCCCTCCATGGTCCCCCCCCCCCCCGTAATTTCTAAATTTGCTGCATATTGTAGCTATTCTGTGCCTTGCCTTTTCCACATTATAGTTAACTGCTGTTCTTCATTCAAATCCTACATGCATTTTATAAGAAATCAAGATAACAAACTTTTTACAAATGAATGAAAACGGTTTATTGAATATTTACAGATAAATTGCAAACAGATAAAAACATCAGCAGGATTGTTTTAATAACCTGCAGTTGCATAAGAGTTTATCTTTAAAGTAGATAATTAAAGGGGCAAATTAAATGAATTTGGATATGCAGGAGATATTAAAAAATAAATTTAAGGAAACGCAGAAAGAGGGGGAAGGGAGTCACTTTGAAATGTTGACATGATTATAAAATTAATGAAAAGTATAAATTTGAGAAGTATAAATAAAAACTTTTAAACAAAAACAAATCCTAGGTACATTCTAGCATGTGTACAGTAGTTCTTTAAATATTCAACAAAAGGTGTCCACTCCTGCATTAAATGTATCTTTTCTTGATCTCTAACTTTCATAGTTACCGTATTTTTCGCTCTAAAGGACGCACCCGACCATAGGACGCACCTTGTTTTAGAGGGGGAGAACAAGAAAAAAAAAATTCTCCCCCTCTCTGCCCACCCTTCCCGCAAAAGCCCACAGGAGCGCCCCTTCCCGCAATACCCCCACCTCCCGCAAAAGCCCACAGGAGCCACGCACCCTTTAAGGAGCATGCGGCTCCTGTGGGCTTTTCTACGAGGAGGGAGAAGGGACTGACTGGCTGCATCAGTCCCTTCTCCCTCCGGAGGAAAAGCCCGCAAGAGCCGCACGGAGCTTGTGAGCTTTTGGGGGCTTTTCCTACCTGCCTCCCCCCTGCATTCGCTCCATAGGACGCACACACATTTCCCCTTCATTTTTGGAGGGGAAAAGGTGCGTCCTATAGAGCGAAAAATACAGTAAGTTTTGTGCTTTTTTTCAGGGGGTTAAAAAAGTTGTTGTTAAAAAAGTGTGGCATTTCCTGTAACAACTTCATGGTGAAACCTGGCACCTATTTTTCCAGGGGGAAAGCACTGGTTAAGTTAGAAGGGTGAGATGTGCAGGCCGTGGTGGGGGAAGCTGAATCAGTATGCCGAGTTCAGGTTAAGGCAGTTAGTCTGTTTCTGCAGTTCCAATCCTGCTTCTGGCTGATGTTCTGAAGGTCGTCTTCTCCCCGTTCCACCCCTCTCTTCTGCCCAGGTACTACCACATCCCCATCGGGAACCTCCCTGACGACATCTCCACCTTTGGCACAGACCTCTTCTTCTCCCGCCACCTCCACCGCCACAACCACCTCCTGTGGCTCTCTCCCACCTCCCGCCCGGACCTGGGGGGCAAGGAGGCAGACGACAGCCGCCTGGTCATGGAGTTCGACGAGAGGGTCTCCGTCGAGATCAATAACCCGGGCTGCTATTCCACAGGTGAGGGAAAGACGGGACTGCAGTTCTCTGCTCCATGGGTGTTCAAATATTCAGACAGAATATTAGAAGATGACCTGACGAGTCTCTGAGGGTTGCTAATACCAGCATTAAAGAAGGCGTTACCATAAGCACGTATCAGGGAATGCGGCAGGTCCAATTTGTCCTGCAGAGTCATTGTTCATACGTTGAATACATGGCAAACAGTTCACCATGAAAGTCTCTGTTTTCTTTTTCTTGGACTCTGGTCGCTTGAAGTTTCTCAGTAAGCGCCATCTCCCAAATGACAATATGCCATCCTGTATACCTGAAGGAGCGTCTCCACCCCCATCGTTCAGCCTGGACACTGAGGTCCAGTGCCGAGGGCCTTCTGGCGGTTCCCTCACTGTGAGAAGTGAGGTTACAGGGAACCAGGCAGAGGGCCTTCTCGGTAGTGGCACCCGACCTATGGAACGCCCTCCCATCAGATGTCAAAAGAATAAACAACTACAGTGGTACCTCAGGTTACATACGCTTCAGGTTACGGACTCCGCTAACCCAGAAATAGTACCTCGGGTTAAGAACTATGCTTCAGGATGAGAACAGAAATCGTGCTCTGGCAATGCGGCGGCAGCCGGAGGCCCCATTAGCTAAAGTGGTGCTTCAGGTTAAGAACAGTTTTAGGTTTAGAACGGACCTCCGGAACGAATTAAGTACTTAACCCGAGGTACGACTGTAAATGATATTTAGAAGACATCTGAAGGCAGCCCTGTTTAGGGAAGTTTTTTTAATGACTGATGTTTTAATGTATTTTTAATCTCCTGTTGGAAGCCGCCCAGAGTGGCTGGGGAAACCCAGCTAGATGGGCAGGGTATAAATAATATATTATTATTATTATTATTATTATTATTATTATTATTATTATTATTATTATTATTATTATTATTATTATTATTTAGCTTCCCTTCTAGTTTCTAGTAGTCAGAGGTCTTCATTCATAGCAAGCCTTTCCCCTTGGGATGGTGATGTTCCTTTTGGCCAGGGTTTGTGATGCAGCGCTGGGCTTTCCTGCCCTTGAATCCAGGACCCTGTCTCACTCTTTTCACTGCAGTCTGCGTGGAGCTCGACATCCAAAGCCTGGCGGTGAACACCGTCCTGCAGTCGCATCACGTCAACGACATGGAGGGGGCCTCCAGTATGTGCATCAGCTTTGACGTGATCCAGCCGGCGTCGTTGGAGGACATGGTCACGGGGAACCAGGCAGCCAGCACCCTGGCCAGCTACGATGAAACAGCCCTCTGCTCCAACACGTTCAGGTCTGGCACGTGGCTTGGCTTTGCAGGGAATCCTGCAACTCTCCCCCACAAGCCGGCCACCCCCGGTGGTGGAATATGTGAGGGATCCCACCCCCCTGGCCCTCCAGACTGCCATAGGCTTGGGAGATTATAGGTTTTTTAAAAAATGAAAACAAAAATCCTGTTCTTCAGCCGTAAAAGCCCCCCAGAACTGCTTACAAATACAGTTGTGCCTTGGTTCTCAAATGTCTTGGTACTCGTACGTTTTGGCTCCTAAACGCCACAAACCTGGGAGTAAGTGTTTCGGTTTGCAAACGTTTTTCGGAAGCCGAACATCCAGCACGGCTTCCGCTTGACTGCAGGGAGCTCCTGCAACCAATTGGAAGCCACACCTTGGTTTTTGGTTTTGCGAGTCGAACGGACTCCCAGAACAGATTAAGTTCGAGAACCGAGGTACCACTGTAGCTTAAAATGAAAGGTGTTTTGTTTTTTTAAGGGACCCTCAGACTTCCAATTTGATAAGATGCAGCACAAAAGGAAAAAGGGTTTGGGAGGGAGGAGGAAATAATCAACCACCTTTTTGGTTTTGGATACTTCTCATCGGGGGAAAATAGAAGAACGGGCAGACAGTGCAGTGAAAAGCAGCAATGGCGTCAGAAGAGTAATTGCTTGGGTTTGTGGGATTTCTAGTTGCAGCTCTGTAGATCTAGTGGCCAGCTTCCACCTTTCTGCTCGCTCGCAGGGTCTTGAAGAGCGTGGTGGTCGGCTGGGTGAAGGAGATCACGCAGTACCACAACGTCTACGCCGACAACCAGGTGATTCATTTCTACCGCTGGCTGCGCTCCCCGACTTCGCTGCTCTACGATCCTGCCTTGCACCGCATGTTGCACAGCATGATGAAGAAGATCTTCCTCCAGTGAGTCCATATCTCTCTTTTGCTTGTGTGTGTGTTTATAAAAAATATAGACAGCCAACTTGCCTACTGTACCTTTTGGGGAGTGGTTTGTTCCTCTCTCCTCTTCGCATTCAGATGCCTCTTGAGATAAAAAGGTAAAGGGACCCCTGACCATTAGGTCCAGTTGTGACCGACTCTGGGGTTGCTTTACTCATCTCGCTTTATTGGCCAAGGGAGCCGGCGTACAGCTTCCGGGTCATGTGGCCAGCAGGACTAAGCTGCTTCTGGCAAACCAGAGCAGCGCACGGAAACGCCGTTTCCCTTCCTGCTGGAGCGGTACCTAGTTATCTACTTGCACTTTGACGGGCTTTCGAACTGCTAGGTGGGCAGGAGCAGGGACCGAGCAACTGCAGCTCACCCCGTCGCGGGGATTCGAACCGCTGACCTTCTGATCGGCAAGCCCTAGGCTCTGTGGTTTAACCCACAGCGCCACCCCTGTCCCTCCTCTTGAGATACCATTGCCAAATTTGGCACAAATTTGGAGGAGATTGTTTTTTGGCTGTGGTTGGACACCCATCAGGTGCCATTCTGAATCAAGATGGCAGACTGAAATGTTCCCCAAAAAAATGTTTCTATGAATTCCCAAGCAATGCTGATTGATTTCTGGTGGTGTGAAAAACATCCAAACACTTATTCGCTTCTGTAATCCTGGACTAGCCCACTAGGTGGTGCCTCTCTGCCGTGCTCAGCAATCCCTTTTTATCATTACAAACTTTCTGATGTGCAATTTTTTTTTCTTTAAAAACATATTTTATGTATCATACAATTATGCGCAAATTTAACAAAGGGGAGGGGAGGGAAAATAGAAGGACCATAAATACATTTTTTTAAGAATGGAAAAAGAAATAATAATAAATGAAAACCACCATCAACTCTCATGAAATATATAATAACCATCAGTACATCTTTTTAAGTTAAACATGCAGGTTAATATCAGCATGTTTGGGTGGACCTCAACCTGATGGAATTTTTCTTTTTTTACAACCTTCCCCCGCCCCCCAACAACAACAAAAATTATAGAGAGAGCAGAGTAGTGGGGAGAGAATTGGCTGCTCAAGTCCTAAATAGGAGGATTAGATTTGTGGGAGGTGGTGCATAATGAGGTTTAAAACTCCCTTCCCTGTATCAGACGGTTTCAGGAGGGAGGGATATCTTTTCCTTTCTCCAGACTCAGGACCCCTAGTATATAGCCTCCCCCCCCCCCAAAAAAAAGTCCACCAGATTTGGGGCTGGTGACTTTTTGCCTCTTAAATTTTCCACTGAGCAAGCCCACAGGAGCCCGCTTTCCTATGGAGGGCTGGAACCCTGCATCAGATCCACATTCCTTTTGGGGGGTCAGAGACACGCATGTCACATTTTTGTCCCTGGCTTCCACTTGTACATAGCATAGATCCATCCACAACTGCAACATCAGCTACCCCTTTTTCCTTTTCACCTTCCACTCTCTTTTTTCTCCCAGGTTGGTGGCAGAGTTCAAGCGCCTCGGCTCCTCGGTGGTTTACGCCAATTTCAACCGCATCATCCTATGCACCAAGAAGCGGCGCATCGAAGATGCCCTGGCCTACGTAGAGTACATCACCAACAGGTGCTTCTAGAACCCCTTCAAGTGTCCACCTGCCCCTCCTCCCCTTTTGACGTTCAAATGCCTGGTGAAGGACCCTGTGTTCAGACGTGCCTTTTGGCTTTGTGCCTAATCTAAATCTCCCCTTAGTCTCCTTCGCTCCATTAAGTTCCTTCTTATGTTCTTTATTGGTTTCCACTTGTTAGCCACCATGAAAGGAGACTGACCTTTTTCATTTTATTTCTATTTCATTGTAATTTTACCCCGCCTCTCCTCAAAGAAGCTCAAGGAGGTATACATCAACATCATCATCATCATCATCATTTCATTCTTTATACGCTGCCCATCTGGCTGGCTTCCCCCAGCCACTCTGGGCAGCTAACAGCATATAAAAAATGGTAGTAGTTCTGTTCCTCCTCCTTTTGCCCTCACAACAACCCTTTGAGGTAGGTTAGGCTGAGGGAGCTTCATGGGATTTAAACCTGGGTCTCCCAGCTCCTAGTCCAACTCTCTAACCACTGCACCATGCCAGTTCTCTTTTAATATGGGGAGGATGATAAAGGCACCCTGGACTTGCCAGCCCATGCTCCTTGTAGCCTTATGTCCCTTCAGGGCCATGGGTGCTACACAATGGACTTGCTTCTGGTCAAGGGAGTTGGCGGCTGAGTTTTTCTCATAATCACATTGTGGCTGTTCTCCTGACGGCTCCATCTGGGGCTACGGAGGGAGCTCTCTCTCTCTCTGCCTCCCTGAGAGATTCTGCATGGCTCACCCTCCTTCATCTTCCAGCATCCATTCGAGAGAAATCTTCCACTCTTTGACCATTTCTTTCTCGCGCTGCTGGGAGTTCTTGCTGTGGATGGACCCAGCTAATTACGGCGGGATCAAAGGCAAAGTGCCGTCCCAGATCCACTACGGGGAGGTAAGAAAAACAGCAAAGAAGGCGCATTTGGGGAGTACAGTGGTACCTCGGTTGTCAGACGTAATCCGTTCCTGAAGACCATGTGACTTCCGAAACGTTCGACAACCGAAGCGCAAAGGGAGAATTTCAATTTCAGTGGCGAAAACCGTTCAACTTCCAAGGCACATTCAAAAATGGAAACAATTACTTCTGGGTTTTTGGCGTTCGGAAACCAAAACATTCGGCTTCCGAGACACTCGAAAACCGAGTTCCCACTGTATTTGATCCCCTGGGATCTCCTGGCTTCAGGTGGGAGGTGCAGGCTTCTCTGCCTGCCTGCAGGGAGAAGTTTTCTTCTCTCTCTCCCTAGGTCAGAGGTGGGGAACTCCTGGCCCAAGGCCCCAATATGGCCTTCCAAGCCTCTCTGTTTGGCCCTTGGCGCTCTTCCCCAGCCACACACCCCTCTCCAATTTTTTCCCCTGGTTGGAATATGTCCTTGAACTCTAACATTGCCCTTCCTTCTCTGGATGGAGGATAGGGAGTTGTGTTTGTAGCGACTAGCCTACTATACAAAGATACTTTTTTTATAAAAATGTATTGCTCCGCCCACTTTTGCCTCTGGCCCCACCCACCACTACCATGTGGCCCCCAACAGGTTTCCCATAAACAAATGCAGCCCTTGGCCTGAGAAAGGGTTCCCTGCCTCGGTCCAGAAACCGAGCGGGAAGGGGCCATTTGCCAGATTGTCGGCATCTTGTCTTCCGTCCCCTCCTTGCAGGGGATCAGTGATAAACAGGCAGTTTCCGTCGAAGGCAGTGAAGAGGAGGAGGAAGAAGAAGAAGAAGAGAAAGAAGAAGGGGCTGAAGAGGACAATGGCATGGAAGAACTGCTGGAGAACAATTGGAACATCATGCAGTACCTGCCCCAAGCAGCCTCCTGCCAGAATTACTTCCTCATGATCGTGTCTGGTGAGGAGGAGCTTCTAGGTTTGCCCCAGTGATTGAAGCTGAATCCTACCTGGGGGGGGTGGGGACAAAGGGTTTCGCTTCTAGCACTGAGAGCCCCTCTCCTCCCTCAAGTTCTGCAACCATCCCAGAGTCTGCTCAGATCCCATTTACTGCCTGTTTCCCCTATGACTTGCATGCTTGCTTATTTATTGCATTATTTCCCACCTTTCCATCCAAGGAACTCAAGGTAACATACATGGTTCTCCCCCTCGTTTATCCCCCACAACAACCCTGCGAGGTCGTGATGATGCGGAGAGGCAGTAACTGGATCACCCAGTGACCTGGGTTGTGTTTTTCCAGGTCCTCTTCCGACACTCTAACCACTATGACAGGGTTTCCCAAACTTGGGTCTCCAGCTGTGGGTTGTTGTTGTTGTTGTTGTTTGGACTACAACTCCCAGCAGCCTTAGCTTGCAGGACCAGCGGTCAGGGATGATGGGAATTGTAGCCCAAAAACAACTGGAGGCTCCTGCCGTGGCTCCCAAGAAGGCCTTGCTTAGGGGAAAGCAGTTGCTTGCAGGGGGGGGGTTATGCTTGACCCTTCAGGTGCCCGCCATTTTTTCCACAAACAGAGGTGGAGCAGGTGGGGCTGGGAGGAGCCAGAGAGGTCCCTGCAAGCAGAGTTTGAGGCAAACGTGTCTCTGCTTGTCCTCTCATGACTGCATTGCCATTTCCCCAGCATACATCGTTGCTGTCTACCACAGCATGAAGGAAGAGATGCGTCGGAGTGCTCCTGGGAGCACCCCCATCAAGAGGCGAGCAAGCAGCCAGGTCTCCCAGGAGCCTGTGGGAGAGGCAGGTGTCATGCCTGGTGAGTACCCAGCCACGTCCCTCCCTGGACTTGCACCCTTGGGTGAGATAGCCCAGTCCTGGGGAGTCTCTGGCTCAAATCTGGCCTCCACAGTGAATTAATCAAGATGGAAGTAACCTTAGGCCAATTCCCATTTCCTTCTGCTGACCAACCAAACCCTTATAGGTAGGGCTTTGAACAATGTTCTGTAAATGTTGGAAGTATTTTTAATTATGACTGCTAGGCAAGTCACTTCTTCCTGTTTCGTGCATGCAGGTAACTATATAAAAACCCACATGCACAATTTAAAACAAAGGGACAATTTCCTGAAGGGGTAGGCAGGTCCCTATGGCCAGGTCTTGGTTTCCCCACCCGTGAAATAGGGCTCTTGTTATTTACCATATTTTTCCACGTATAAGACAATGCTTTTAACTAAAAATAAAAAATAGGCAAAAATTGGGTGTCATCTTATACACAAATAAAATGCAGATTGATGGCAGCAGCCCCCCCCAAAAAAATGGTTTAATTTTGACTGTATAATTGGTTTTGTTGTTTATGTTTTAATGTGGCAAGATTCAATTTGATTTATTATTTTTTTCAAAAAAATAATCATTTTATAACACTAATAAACAACACAAACAGAAAAACAAACAATACAAACAAATTCTTGTCTTATCCTTATTTTTTCTAAACATTGTTAGGTGAGCTTCCCCAAGTCCCCCCATCTGATTTTCATTTTACCTCATCTTTAGCAGTTTACATATATCATAATTTTTAACCATTTTTTTTTAATCACACTTAATTTTACCATTAAAATCTTCACATATTATCCCTTACAAATAATACTTTTTAAAAATACACTATCTTCTACTTCTAACCCTACAGCCTATATCCACTTCCAAAGCTATTCTAAAACCAATTTGATTTATTATTAACTGGAATGTCTTTAATTGAAAATTAATAAAAAATATTTACAAAAAACGGATTAATGGCAGCAGCAAGCAGGAGATTCGCAGCGGTGATTGGGCGGGTGATTGGTGGCTGCAGAAGGCCTGCTGGCGATTGGCTGCTGCAACTGGGCAGGCGAAGGGCGGGTGGGCTGTTGGTGGAAGCAAGCAGGTAGCCAATTGGCGGCTGTGGCAAGGTGTGCGATCGGCAGTGGCAGGCAGGCAGGTGAGCGATTGGCGGAAGTGACCCCCACCCCCAATAAAAGCTAAGCAACTTAATTTCGGGTTAAAAAAAAATAAGGGTTGTCTTACACATTGGGGCATCTTATACATGGGAAAATATGGTATTTTCTTTGCTGGCTGAGCCACATCACATTTTCAGACACATCTTCCTCTCTCCCGCCCCCTCAGGCATGATCACCTTCTCTCAGGAGTACGTCACCAATGAGCTCACTCAGAGCTTCTTCACCATCACCCAGAAGGTGCAGAAGAAAGTGACCGGTTCCCGACGGACCACAGAGCCCTCCGAGATGTTCCCCACTCTGCCCGGCTCCCACCTGATGCTCAACAATCCAGCGCTGGAGTTTGTGAAGTACGTCTGCAAGGTGAGCATCTCTGTAGGCAGAGGGGAGAGACAGCTGCAACATTGTCAGCGGCGGATGTACTGTGATCTCACAATGGGGCCTTGTTCTCTCTCCTGCCCCCTCCCACCTCACTCTGTAAGAGCCCGGTTGGCTCATCTGCTGTTTCTCTTTTGCCCGCCCACCCCCAAAGGTATTGTCTCTGGACACGAACATCGCCAACCAGGTGAGCAAGCTGAAACGGGACCTGCTCCGCCTGATTGAAGTGGGGGAGTTCTCAGAAGAGGCCCAGTTCCGGGACCCCTGTCGCTCTTACGTCATCCCAGAGATGATCTGCAGGAACTGCAACTTCTGCCGAGACCTGGACCTCTGCAAGGACCCGGCCCTCTCTCAGGTACCAGCTAAGTCGTGATCGTCGATTGACTCCAAAGCAGTGCTTTTTAGTTTAGAGAACAGGTGATAGAAGAATATGCAGCCTCCCCTCTCTGCTTTTGTTCAGGCTTTTTATCCTTGCAGCCCCACACTGTCTACTCTGGGTGGCAGTGGCTCTTTGAGGTTGAATCCTGACAAGACAGAAGTACTGTTTTGGGGGTACAGGGGGCCGGTGGGTGGGTGTGGAGGACTCCCTGGTCCTGAATGGGGTAACTGTGCCCCTGAAGGACCAGGTGCACAGCCTGGGAGTCATTTTGGGCTCACAGCTGTCCATGAAGGCACAGGTCATTTCTGTGTCCAGGGCAGCTGTCTACCAGCTCCATCTGGTACGCAGCCTGAGACCTTATCTGCCCACGGACTGTCTCACCAGAGTGGTGCATGCTGTAGTTATCTCCTGCTTGAACTACTGCAATGCGCTCTACGTGGGGCTACCTTTGAAGGTAACCCGGAAACTACAACTAATCCAGAATGCAGCAGCTACACTGGTGACTGAGAGTGGCTGCCGAGACCATATAACACTGGTCCCGAAAGACCTACATTGGCTCCCAGTACGTTTCCAAGCACAATTCAAGGTGTTGACCTTTAAAGCCCTAAACAGCCTTGGCCCAGTATACCTGAAGGAGCGTCTTCACCTCCATCGTTCAGCCTGAGGTCCCCCTCTGGTGGTGGTGCCCGCCCTGTGGAATGCCCTCCCATCAAATGTCAAGGAAATAAACAACTATCTGACTTTTAGAAGACTTCTGAAGGCAGCCCTGTTTAGGGAAGTTTTTCATGTTTGATGTTTTATTCTTCTTTTAATCTGTTGGGAGCTGCCCAGAGTGGCTGGGGAAACCCAGCTGGATGGGCAGGGTATAAATAATAAATTATTATTATTAAATTATTATATATCAAAGGCCTTGTGTTCCAGCTGTTACCTGGATTTTGGGGTGGCTGGTTGAACCCAGAACCTTCTTGTGGGAATGTTAAGGATAGTAGGAAAGGGGTATATTGAATAAGTATTATCCTTCCTTCACTCACGCTAGTGAGTGATATAGCAGGACAGATTCCCCTCAGTATAGCAGGAAGGTAGTTTGCATATTCGTTTGAATCTCTTTAGTTAAGTAATCCAATCTTTCTTGCCCGGATGGATTATTCCTGGTGTCCCCTTTTGATCCCTCTTAAAAGAATAAAGACACAAGAGTCTTTCCTTTAAAATAACAAGAAGTTTACTCACATTTCAGTTCATGATTTGATCCCTGAAAGGCAGACTTTACTTAGTAGTTACATAAGAGCTCATCTCATATGGACACTGAACTCATGTGCTGCTGGCTGAGCCAGCAGACAGCAAAATTATATTAAGAGAACAAAATGGCTGCAGGAGAGCAGCATGGCAGCAAAAGATAGAACAAGACAACAGCAGTATCAAGATGAACTTCAAGACTAAGAAAATGGCTGTGTGACTTAGCTCTTTTGTAGAGTCGGCCAGAGCCATGCCCATCTCCCAGGTCACATGCAGGGGGAGGACACTCCAGACCAGTGGAACAGGAAGTTATACTGGCTGGAGTAACATCCCCCTGCCTGTGCCCACACACTTCTTGCATGCAGCTTCCTGCTCAACCTGTCCAACTTGGAGCCCTCTCACAGTCATCGCTCTCTCTCTCTCCCCCTTTCCTCCCAGGATGGCTCTGTGCTTCCTACCTGGGCCTGCTCCAACTGCCAGGCCCAGTACGACTCGGATGCCATTGAGATGGCCCTGGTGGAAGCCCTGCAGAAGAAGCTGATGGCCTTCACCCTTCAAGATCTGGTAAGGAGAGACGAGAGGCAATTCCCAGCTTGCCTGTGGAGCCCCACTCGGCTCCTCAACCACAGTGGGAGCGCCTGTGACCTCCCCATGCCCCCTTGTTTCCTGACCCCGGATAGCGCTGAAACACAAGCTAGACCAGGGGCCAGGCATTTAATGAGACTGGTCTGCAGAAGCTTGGTGGGTGCTGGAGAAGTTTTCTCTGTGCAATTTCCATATTGAGAACTAGTATATCTTAAAGAAAAGTGTGTGTGTGTGTGTGTGTGTGTGTGCGCGCACACACACACACACACACACACACACACGCCAGCCTTCCCCAACCTGGTGCTCTCCAAATGCTTTGGACTACAAATTCCACTGGTGGTTGCCATGGTCCAAAACGTGGACATCTGTCAGGAATTCTTTAGCCATGATTCCTGCATTGCAGGGGGTAGATGACCCTTGTGGGGGTAACTTCAATCTTGCAATTCTATCATCTAGAGGACACGAAGCTGGGAGAGGCTGACCTAGGCAGGCAATGCACATACACACACCTCCCTAGTATACGGGGGAAGCGTTCAGTCATGCAGTTTCACACCTGCAGTTTTGCAAGCACTTCCTGTGCGCCCCTTATCTCATCCTGCCCTTTGCAACATCCTGCGCATTGCAGGGAGTTAAACTAGAAGGCCCTGTGGGCTCCCTTCCAACTCTGTGATTCCATGATCTGGACCCACCAAACCAGGATGGGGGGGTGCTGTTTCTGCTTTCTGGCACTCTGTGTGCAGGCAGGGGGCTCCTGGTATTTTTTCGCTTTGTGGTTCTGCCCTGGAGGAGAGGTTGAGGCTGCTCCCCAGCAAGGAGGGCTCAAACACTGCAAGGGGCAGCAGGGGCAGCATGTGAACCAGGCAGGCAGGCAGGGCCTTATCCCATGCACCGCTTGTGTTTCAGGTGTGCCTCAAGTGCAAAGGCATCAAAGACACCCACATGCCTGTGTACTGCAGCTGCGCTGGAGATTTCGACCTCCTGCTGCCCACCAAGGTACGTGTTGGTTGACCCTGCCAACCTCCCCTTCTCCACCCTGTTCCTCAAACCATCACAGTCCCCTTCCCTTGGGTGTGGCTGTTCTCCTCCCAGAAACAGGAAGCTGTCATATACAGCGTCAGTTTATTGGTCCATCTAGCTCAAGATTGTCTGCACTGACTGGTAGCAACCCTCCAGGGTTTCAGAAAGAGGGGATATCCCTGGCCCTGCAAGGAGATGCTGGGGATTGAACCAGCGACCTTCTGCATGCAAGGCAGGTGCCCACCCACTAAGCTATGTCCCTTCCTCTACCGTGACACTGTGGTCTAAACCACTGAGCCTCTTGGGCTTGCCAATCGGAAGGTCGGCTGTTCAAATCCCCGCAACTGGGTGAGCTCCCGTTGCTCTGTCCCAGCTCCTGCCAACATAGCAGTTCAAAAGCAGAGCAGTGCAAGTAGATAAATAGGTACCACTGCAGCGAGAAGGTAAACGGCATTTCCATGCGCTCTGGTTTCCATCACAGTGTCCCATTGTGCCAGAAGTGGTTTAGTCATGCTGGCCACATGACCCAGAAAGCTGTCTGTGGACAAATGCCATCTCCCTCAGCCTGAAAGCGAGATGAGCACCGCAACCCCATAGTTGCCTTTGACTGGACTTAATCGTCCAGGGGTCCTTTACCTTTTACCTTGCCTCAAGCAGATCCATCCTATTGAAACTTCCCCTCTTTGCCTCTTCTTCTCTTACTTTCACAGGCCTTCTTGGAACAGCTGAAGGTCTTTCAAAGCATCGCCCGGCACTACAACATGGGCTACCTGCTGGAGAATATTAAATGGCTGCTTCAGATGAACCCTCAGCTTCTCTTGTAAGATGAGGATGCTGCCGCTGTGGACAGGCTGGTGCACACCTGCACCCCAGCGACAGAGCCCCCACACACCTGCCATGGGGTCCTGGGACCTAGACTATTGTCCGGGCCAGGCTGCAGGTTCAGCTTCGCCCTGGGACAAAAATATTCAGAGACTTGACGTTTGTTGCATGCTGCGGGGAAGCAGGCAATGCCTTCTGGCGAGCGAATGGGGAGGAGGGTACCGTCTTCTGAAACCAAGACCAGGAGCAAGTGAAGAGGCCTCCACAAATAGGCTAGCTAACTTGCTGCTTCTTTCATCTCCTTTTGCTGGGATTTGGGAGTGCAAGATACTGAAAAAAGCCTTGAATCACGGAACTCTCTTTTTTTTTTTTTTTTTTGCACCAATTTTATTCTGTGTTTGTGTGTGTGTGTTTTTAATGCTGTAAATAAACCCTTTTTCCGTGTTGTTAGTTGCTAATATGCTAGATGCCGAGTCCTACAGACACACACTCTCAATCCTGCTCTCGCTACTCTCCTGCTGTGTTTAGGAAAGCAGCGGCTGTCCCCGTCGTTGTTCTGCAGTGAGTATAAGTGAAGCTTTTGCATTCATGGAGCCGCTGCTTGTCAGCCGTTGATCAAGGTTGTTAAAGAAGTCCTTTAATAGGGAGATAACACAGGATTCTAGGCAGACCTGGTTGTCCAGTGGACATTGAAGCACCTAAGGAGAGCCTGGCTACTGGATATTTGCAAAGGCCCATCTAGTCCGCATCCTGGGAGGCAATTCTGACCTGGGGAAGTAGTGCGGGCAAGACGTTTAAGCATCTCCCAGCCCTGTAGTTCTAATCAAGTATGGAGCCACCCACACACCTCTTGTTTGCACGTGCGAGCCTGCCTGCAGGATCAGGCCAATGGCTCATCTAGTCCAGCATCCTGTTCTCACAGTGGCCAACCAGATGCCTGTAGGAAACCCACAAGCAGGATTTGAGCAAAAGAGCAATTCTCCCCTCCTGCGGTTTCCAGCACCGTCTACAAGTGCACCTCTGCCTCCAACCACAGAGGCCGAGCATAACCGTCATGACTAATAGCAGTCCATGGCCCTCTTTCCCATGAATTTGTCATTTATGAAAGCCATTTAGGTTTGTTGCCATCACTGCCTCCTGTGGAAGCGAGTTCCATAGTTGCGTGAATGAAGAAGTACTTGTATCTGTCCTGGAAAAACATGGCTGTCCTCAAGCTCTAGCATCGTGAGAGAGGAAGAAGAGTTGTTCCCTGCCGTGCATCATTTTATAAACTGCTACCATGTCACCTCTTGCCTTTTCTCTAAACCAGTTGTTCCCTATGTGGGACACATGCCCCACAGGGGGGCAATTTGCTTTTTTTGGGGGGGGGGGGCAATTTGAGAATGAGTTATTAACAGTTAATGGCCTTTTAGGCTTCCTCTACATGGATAGGAGTTCACTTTTTGAAATATAAGAATTATATGTCACAGGTGGGGGAGGATATCAGGATTTGAGAGATGCTTAGGTGGGGCTTGGCTTGAAAAATGGTTGGGAACCACTGCTGTAAACTAAAAATGCAGCTGAAGGCTGTCATCCCTGGCCTTCAACCATGCTAGCCAGAGCTGATGGGAAATGTAGTTCGGCATCTGAAGGGCCAAAGCTTCATTTAATTTCATCAAATAAAATAATAATACTCAATTCCCCACTGCTGCCATGCCCTGTGGCTTTGATCTCTCAGTGAAGCCTCCCTTTCCCCATACCTGTGATATGCATCAGTGGGTGTGACGATTCCAGGAAACCCAGGAGCACACCTGGGACTGGCTCTGGAGGGGCCCCACCTCTGACCTTTTTTATATACTGTATATTAAAAAAAACAGCTGAATCAGTAAACATTCCCTTCAAAAAGTCTGAGCAACCTGAGAATTCTCCAAAGAATTCTGGAAACTAATTAGACTGCAAAAGCCGACTGATTCAATTAGTGCCAGTCTTTTTTATCTGCCTGACTCTCTCTTTTTCTCTTTCCCCCTGTCCTTGGGAAGGAGATGGAAGGATGCCAAAAATGCTGTGATGGTTAAAGTTTACTTGGTGTGGAGGGAAAAATCTTCGCCTGCAGTCTCCTTTTGGATACCTGCGAAGAGGATGCCAAGGGACTTCTGCCTCAGGGGGAAGAGTCCGGCAAGTATGTTTGCGTCGTCTTCAGGACATAAGGAGAGCTTTGCTGGATCAGGCCGGTGGCCCATCTGGTCCAGCATCCCATACTCAGAATGGCCAACCAGGTGCCCAGTATGGCAAGAAAAGTTATATTGGGCTGGCTGAGTGAGAAAAGTGATTTTCTGGAGGCCTAGGATGAAAAATTTGAGAAAATGCCATTTAGGAGAAAAACTGGGTAACTACCCTGGAGTGTATGGGCTAAATAATTTGAGTAATTGTAATAGATATAATTGGAAGATAGAGAGGTGGAAGTATCTTTCTCCCTCTCTCTTTCTCTCCCTCTCTTCTGTATCTTTTATTTCTTTTTCTGCATTGTTTCTTTTTTATCTTTAATTTTAACAGTCCTCTGTTTTGGATTGACGAGGACATGCAAAGAAAGCCCAGACAGGTGGGCTCTGTGTTTGAGCAACAGGATAGAAAGAAACTCCCAGGTGAGATCTGAGAAGGTCTACTTTTCTGTAGTCAGTTGTATCTTGGTTCTCGAAGAGAATGCATTCCAGGAGTTGGTTCAACTCCCGGAATCGTTCGAAAACCAAGGGGTGTCCTGCAGCCAATTGGAAGCCGTGCCGGATGTTCAGCTTCTGAAAATCATTCAAAAACTGGAACACTCGCTTCTGGGTTTCGATCGTTCAGGAGCCAATTTGTTCGAGAGCCAAGGCATTTGAGATCCCAGGTATGACTATGGATAAAGGATATGATGCAGCTGAGAGGAGGGGGTTTATATTCCTTTTTTTATAGTTGCTTGGTTTTTATTGTCTCATATGTTGAAAACTTTCGATAAAAATAGTTTTAAAAATGAAACTCGCAAGCAGGACCCCCAAGCCCAAAAGGACTCTCCCCCTCTTCTGAAATTTGTTCCCAGAGAGCCTGCCTGCTGCTGCTTTTCCAGGGGTCTTGCAATGCCCACTTGCTGCCTCTGGAATAACATCACACTCTCCCCCCCACAAAGATACTGAATTTTTTATATTTGCTGGGGGGGGGAGCGGAGGGAACCGGAGAATTATTGTCAGCTGCTGTTCTCTCCTTAATGGGGTTGAGGGGAGCCTATAATGTGTTGGGATTTGCTCTGGGAACAGAAGAGGTGGGCAATCTGATTAGGGGGAGAAATATCTTCCCCCGAGCTGGCTCAATTACCTCTGAATGGTTTTCTAATTGACTTAGCGCTTCTCTGTGAGCACTTAGCTAGGTCAAACGCCTGCCGTCGAGCGAAACGGCTGGTGGGCTTGATATATGACGTATTCATTTCCAATTCCCAAATGGAACAGAGGAAGTGAGTTTTGATGGCAGAAGCCGGGACGTTTGTGGAGGAGGGGGCGCTGCAAAAACAAGAGAAGGAAGACTCCGCTTAGCTGGTTTTGAGCCCAGTTTTAAAACAAAGGGTATTATCAGGTAGGATTCAGTCATACAAGAACAGGCTACGTCAGACTAGTGGTCTGTCTAACTTAATCTTGTTTACACTGACTGGTGGGACGCAGGTGGCACTGTGGGTTAAACCACAGAGCCTAGGACTTGCCAATCAGAAGGTTGGCAGTTCGAATCCCTGCAACGGGGTGAGCTCCCGTTGCTCGATCCCTGCTCCTGCCAACCTAGCAGTTCGAAAGCACATCAAAGTGCAAGTAGATAAATAGGTACCACTCCGGTGGGAAGGTAAACAGCATTTCCGTGTGCTGCTCTGGTTCGCCAGAAGCGGCTTAGTCATGCTGGCCACATCACCCAGAAGCTGTATGCCGGCTCCCTCGGCCAATAAAGCGAGATGAGCGCCGCAACCCCAGAGTCGGCCACGACTGGACTTAATGGCCAGGGGTCTCTTACACTGAGTGGCAGCAGCTCTTTAGAGTTCCAGGCAAGGAAGATCATGCTATGTTGGTAGACGGAGGCAGTGGGCCTTTGTGTACCAACTACTGAGAACAACATGTGAGGAGAGCCCTGTTGCACTCAGGCACTGCTTGTGGGCTTCCCAAAAGAGGCTTTGGGTTGACCACTGTTGAGAACGCGATGTGGATTAGATACACCTTTGGTCTGATCCAGCAACGCTGTCCTTCCTTTGCCCGGGATATAGGCAGGTCTGGCAGGTTGTATGTCTGCAATGGCTCAGTTCCTCCCTGCTCCTCCCATTCTATCAGGAATTTCATAGGGCTGTTTTTGTACCCTGAGACGAACGAATTCCACCGGTCTTGTGGTCAAAATGAGACTCCTCTCCTGACACCTTCAGGACCGACTTGATTTATTGTGCCAGGGGCCACAGGAGAATGAAGCCGCCTTTTATCAGATGCAGAGAAGACCCTCCTGAGAAAACGGGACAGGAAAGGAGCTCCTGAACCCTCAGAGATGGATGGGCGCTTTGGAGTCTGCGGGCGAGGAGGCTTGAGTGCAGGAATCGGTGATGCTGCAGTCCGTCGTCGGAGTTCCCTCTTGGAGCTTGGGCATCTGGCCGGATGTGGGAGAAGGAACAAGCCATTAGTAGTGTTATAAGAACCCTAAGGCCTCAAATATAAATTAAATGTTCATAAATGTACAAGGCGACCACATACAGAAGTATATAAACCACGTGTCTGAAATAGTACAGGAGAGCAATCCTGAAGCCATGTTGACTCTCCCGGTGACCTCAAATATTCCTCTGCAAGGAGGAAGGAAATGGGGAAACCCTTCCAATTGTCTTTTCAGTTATAAATCCTGTCTTAAGAGCGTATTTGTGTATGAATAGGGTGAGCCTGTGACCTGGAACTCGGAAATTAAAGTATTAACCATCACAAAAGAATGGCCAGACTGCCCAGGTAATGCAGTCAGTGACCATTATCAGGTATCCTGGCAGACAGGATTTCTGTTGTAGACCGCTGCCTTCTGTGATGTATGTATGATGTGTTTTTTTAGAGGGGGGTCTTGGGCTAGGAGGGGGAAAGTGTGTCTTATAGAGCAAAAAATACGGTATATATAAGGGCTTGCGCACCATCGTTCAGGGTTCTCCCTCCTGCGTGTGGTGAGTGGGGACCCTGTTGCAACAGTTTAATAAAGATCAGGCTTACTAGCCGCTTTGCTTCTCAATATTCTCTAGTTGGCCTCTGTTATTTTCTCCTACCGATAGGGAACCCACTTGAGGACTCTATACAGGCTTCTGGATACCCCATAAGGGGAAAGGAGCAGTTTTTTCTTATACAAGTTGCAAGACTGATCAGAGTCCCAACCCAGCCAGAGGCCACTTAGAGACTGAAGACTGGTTGGCAGGGAGGTGGGTAAAGCACTGCTTTGCTCACCCCACCCCCTCAATGGTTCAGCCTGACCTACACTTGCAGGAAAGCGAGATGATGGAACAGACTGTTCCATTTTAGGTGTATGGAGGGCTCTTAGCACAAACGATGAAAAAGGCCTTGGGGCTCTTTGGCGCAGGGAGGGGTGCAATATAAATAGGTGGGGGTTTTTTAATCAGAATTACAGAGTTGGAAGGGGCCTGAAGTATCATCTCGCCCAAACCCTTGCAATACAGGAAGTGGAACCAATGGCAGGCAGAGACACCAGACTGGTTGTAAGAAAGGAGGCAGGCAGGTCGTGGGGCTGGCTGAGACCGGACTGAGGTTGGTGGAGCAGTGCCCCATTTCCCTTCTAATGGACCAGCCTCCAGGGCTCTTTCCTCTGTGCACTGAGCAACGTTCAGGTGCATTTTGATAGCCCATCGTTGAATGTCGCTTGGCCAACAAGCTGGTGTGAGAAAGAGCCCCAGTTCTGCCAAGGTGAGAGGGGCGCTCTTTGAGAACTCTTGCCCCTCTCGACTGGCCCTGGGTTGGCAGAGTTCCCCAGGGAATTTGTCACAGAGCACAAGCATTTTGGGTCTAGGATGACGGATGGCCTGAGCCCCATCTGTTCCATCATTCAGGGGCACCCTCCCCGCTACCTGGTCAAACTTCCTGGCACTGTAGACTTCGTTCTTGTTCATGAAGGTCAGCAAGATCCAGTCGCAGAGGAAGGAGCCCTGTAGGAGGAGGAGAGTGATCAATCAACACCAGAGCAGGAAAAGTCTTTTTTAATTTTATTTTTTAATTGAATGAAGCAAGAGAGAGGAGGCCACGGTCCACAATACTCACCACTCCCACTGACGTCAGCGCCGTGGCCAGATTAATGATTGTGGGGATAAGGCTGAACTTCCCTGCCTAAGGGGAGAAAGGGACAGAATCACTATTAGCCCTGCTTGCAGTGACCTTGAAGAATTTAACTGATGTGACAGTATGTCTGGTTTGGATGACTATTTTGACTGTGCAACGCATTTTATTCTGCTTCTACTCTGTTTTGTGCATTTTGTCTTTTGTAGTGGCTTTGGCTAGTCAAAGTAAATAAATAAATGATAACGATAATAGTGCTTTTGACATGTCTGGAACATGTCCTTGAACCAGAGCTATGCTGCTTGCTTACCTGGATGGCAGGTGGGGAACAGGTGTGCATGGAGGAGTGCCCACAAACCTCCCATAGAATGTAGTCTAC
The DNA here is from genome assembly GCF_964252035.2 of Podarcis erhardii. NCBI lineage: Eukaryota > Metazoa > Chordata > Lepidosauria > Squamata > Lacertidae > Podarcis > Podarcis erhardii. The sequence goes on along the minus strand of NC_138505.1, from coordinate 25,144,579 downwards.
TGTAAAGGTAAAGGTACCCCTGGGACGGTTAAGTCCAGTCAAAGGCAACTATGGGGTCCTGGCAGTCATCTCGCTTTCAGGCTGAAGGAGCTGGCGTTTGTCCACAGACAGCTTTCCGGGTCTTGTGGCCAGCGTGAATAAACCACTTCTGGTGCAACAGGGCACAGTGATAGAAACCAGAGCGCATGGAAACACCGTTTACCTTCCCACCGCAGTGGTACCTATTTATCTACTTGCATTGGCATGCTTTCAAACTGCCAGGTTGGCAGAAGCTGGGACAGAGCAACGGCAGCTCACCCCGTCGCGGGGATTCAAACCACCGACCTTCTGATCGGCAAGCCCAAGAGGCTCTGTGGTTTAGACCACAGCCATCCCTGATGTAAGAGAGAGATGTACCTGTTGCACCTCTCTTGTACCTGCCAACCTCACCTTTCACCCCAACCTCTACTGGCATGTGATTCCTGAAGCTTGCCCGTAAGGGAAGGCCGCCCTTAGCCTGAAAACAGTTCCTCCAGCCCCCCCCCCAAGCCCTACTTCGAAAACTACTTTTGCAACTCGGCGCCTGCATCCCGGTAGCCCAGCCCCATGTCTTGTCGGAACTTGCGTACGACCGAGCTGCTCCTCCGCGGACATGTCCTCCAACGGTGATTAACGACGTAAGCCTTTGATGAGGCTCCAGGCACTTTCCTATTACACAGAGTATCCATACAGCAGCAGAAGGACGAGAAATATATAAGCTACATTGCTACGTTTATTTCTAACTACGCAGACAGAAAAGAATATACATCCTCTCTCTGTGAGAGACAGTGAACCAACTGCTACAAAGAAACAATAAAGCCAGTAACAACAACTTCCGTCTCCCGTGAGACTTCCAACAGTCTGGAATGTAAACAGAGTCTTGTGACTCCAAAAACTGCACAGTGGCATAAACAGAAATCTAACATGTCTCTCCTATAGCAAGCATCTCTGTCCCTTACCTGCCCGTGCACAATCACATCGATGCGGATGCCGTAAGCCTTAATCAAGGTGCGGGTGCTCTTGCCCCTGTGCTTGTAGTACTTGGCAAACCTGGGGGTCAAAAGCAAGGGGTGTGAGCAAGGCTGGCTGCTGCCATAAAATGCCCAGAACCTTGGCACAGAGAAACCTGGCCCTCCTGCATGGCTGCATTGGCAGCAAGCAAAGCTGTTGAGAAAATACTTACTTCCCCCACCTAAACATACACCGCCTGGTAGAAAATGTTGGGAGCTTAAAAGGTCACTATTATAATGGTGAGTGCTGCTCCACTCACTCATTGGCTGAACGCCTGTGATGTCACAGAATGTATGTGTACTCTTCCCTCCCCCGGCCACACCCCTCACTAGAATGAGCCTTTGAACTCTGATCATGCCTCTTGCTTCTGTGGATGGATGACTGATAGGGAGCTGGAGAAACAAGCCCACTCCACCCACTTTTGGCCCTGGCCCTGGCATGTTCCCCCCACCCACCCAGAAGGGAATGTGACCCTCAAGCTGAAGAAGGTCCCCCACTTCCCAGAGCTATGTGTCTTAATGTCAGCAGATCGGGGCTGGGAAGAGGGGCTCCGGGCCTTGGATGTTGTGGAACCTGCAACACCCTTTGCAAAAGAAAAACCCTCCCTTGCACGCAGGTCAACTCAAGTTACATGACCCCCTCTTCCTTCTACTGCTTACATCATAGCTCTGGCTGCCGTGAGATGTGGGAATGGCTGCTATTGGTGGGGGTGGGGGGCTTTGAAAGGGGATCAGACAAATTTGAAGGAGGAATAGGAAGGTCCATCTGTTTAGCGCATGGGTAGGCAAACTAAGGCCCAGGGGCCGGATCCAGCCCAATCGCCTTCTAAATCTGGCCCGCAGACGGTCCAGGAACCAGCATGTTTTTACATGAGTAGAATGTGTCCTTTTATTCAAAATGCATCTCTGGGTTATTTGTGGGGCATAGAAGAAGAGGAGGAAGAGTTTGGATTTGATATCCCGCTTTATCACTACCCTAAGGAGTCTCAAAGCAGCTAACAATCTCCTTTTCCCTTCCTCCCCTACAACAAACACTCTGTGAGGGGGGTGGGGCTGAGAGACTTCAGAGAAGTGTGACTGGCCCAAGGTCACCCAGCAGCTGCATGTGGAGGAGCAAAGACGCGAACCCGGTTCACCAGATTACAGTGGTGCCTCGCAAGACGAAAAGAATCCGTTCCGCAAGTCTCTTCGTCTTGCGGTTTTTTTGTCTTGCGAAGCAACCCTATTAGTGGATTAGCGCTATTAGCGGCTTAGCGGCTATTAGCGGCTAAGCGGCTCTTAGCGGCTTAGAAAAAGGGGAGGAAGCAAAAAAAACTCGCAAGAAGGAGGCGCCTCGAAAAAACGGAAAACCCTTTCGTCTAGCGGGCTTTTCGTCTTGCGAGGCATTCGTCTTGCGGGGCACCACTGTACAAGTCCACTGCTCTCAACTACTACACCACACTGGCTCTCATTCATATTTTTTTCCCCAAAATATAGTTGGGCCCCCACTGTCTGAGGGACAGTGGACCGGGCCCCCCGCTGAAACAGTTTGCTACAAACTGCTACAAAGAAACAATAAACCAGTAACAACAACTTCCGTCTCCCGTGAGTCTTGCAGTTTTTTTGTCTTGCGAAGCAACCCTATTAGTGGATTAGCGCTATTAGCGGCTTAGCGGCTATTAGCGGCTAAGCGGCTCTTAGCGGCTTAGAAAAAGGGGAGGAAGCAAAAAAAACTCGCAAGAAGGAGGCGCCTCGAAAAAACGGAAAACCCTTTCGTCTAGCGGGCTTTTCGTCTTGCGAGGCATTCGTCTTGCGGGGCACCACTGTACAAGTCCACTGCTCTCAACTACTACACCACACTGGCTCTCATTCATATTTTTTTCCCCAAAATATAGTTGGGCCCCCACTGTCTGAGGGACAGTGGACCGGGCCCCCTGCTGAAACAGTTTGCTACAAACTGCTACAAAGAAACAATAAACCAGTAACAACAACTTCCGTCTCCCGTGAGACTTCCAACAGTCTGGAATGTAAACAGAGTCTTGTGACTCCAAAAACTGCACAGTGGCATAAACAGAAATCTAACATGTCCCTCCTATAGCAAGCATCCTGAAGCCAGTTTGACTCTCCCAAATTGACCTCCAATATTTCTCTGCGAGGAGGAAAGAAATGGGAAAGCCTCTCCACTGTCTTTTGCTTACCTGTCTTAAGGGCATATTTGTGTATGAATAGAGTGAGCCTGTGCCCCGGAACGCAGGAACTAAAGTCTTAACCATCACACAAGAAAGGCCAGGCTGCCCAGGTAAAGCAGTCAGTGACCATTGTCAGGTATGCTGGCAGACAGGATTTCTGCTGTAGACAGCCTCTTGTGATGTATTTCTGCTGTAGACAGCCTCCTTCTGTGATGTATGTATGATGTATTGGGGGGTGGTCTTGGGCTACAGGGTGGGCGATTTCAGAAGTCTATATAAGGGCTTACGCACCATTGTTCTGGGTTCCTCCTCCCTCCTGCTTGTGGTGAGTGTGGACCCTGTTCCTTGAATAAAGATCTGGCTTACTAGCCGCTTTGCTTCTCAATATAGTTGGCCTCTGTTATTTTCTCCTACCGATAGGGAACCCACTTAAGGACTCTATATGGGCTCTTGGGTACCCCAGAAGGGAAAAGAAACAGCTTTTTCTTATAACACAAGTAAGGGATCCTCCTTTGCCAAGATAGCAAAACAGCTGGAGCCTTTCCTTCCAGAACAAGGATGTGCTGTTACCTGTAATTGTATCCAGAGGAGGCCTGGGCCCACTTGGGGTCCAGCCTGCGGAAGGAATAGCGAGGGTTGCACATCGTATCCGGCAGGTCCAGGTTGCAATTCCAGTTAATGATCACCCCAATCACGCCGCCCTGCCGAGGGAAAGCGGGGTCAGCAAAGGGAGAGGACCTCTTTCCAAACACCTAGACCCAGAATTTGGGAGAAGTTTGAAGGGATAATGAAAATTGGGCTACTCAACAGAAACCTGGGACTCTCGATGGAGTGACTGGAAGTCATAATAGAAGTTGTGCTGTGAGAAATTAATGTATTTTTTGGTAATTTGTATCATCCTTTGTTTTTTTTTTCCTTTGTTGACTGTTTTTTCTTTCTTTCCAATCAATAAAGCAATTTAAAAAGAAGAAAAGAAAGTGGAGGTGCGAGTTTGCAGAAAGGGATCATAAAATGCAATTTGATGATAGTTCTCTTGGCTCAGGCCAACAACCTGCCTTTTCCCATCTTCCTGCTCTCCTCCCATGGGCCAAACAGAAGCACATTTGGGCAGCCCTGGAGCAGGACCCAAATTGAACAGCATCCTCCCACTTTGCGGTTCACAGCAGCTGGCATTTAAAGGCATGATGCTTCTGTCAATGGAGGTAGTGCACAGCCAGGGTAGCTGGGAACTGGTGAGAGCCTTTTATCCTCCATGAATTTGTCCAATCCTCTTTTAAAGCCATCCAAGTTGGTGACCATTGCTGCCTCCTGTGGCAGTGAGTTCCAAAGTTTAACACAGTGCAGCACGGCGAAGTTCTTTCTTTTATCTGTCCTGATTTTCCAACATTCAGCTTCATCAGGTGTCCACGAATTCTGGTGTTATGAGAGAGAGAAACTTTTCTCTGTCCGCTCTCTCCAAGTGGTGCGTAATTTTATCAGATTCCATCATGTCGCTTCTTACCTTTTCTCTAAACTAAAACGTCCCAAAGGCTGCAGACTTTCCTTGCACAGGAGTTGCTCCAAGCTCTTGATCGTTTTGGTTGAAACTTCTCCAACTCAGATTAAATCAAATAAACAAGGAATATTTGGTGTTATGTTGGAGGGGATGCCAGGAAACAGGGAATTATGTTCACATGTGGTGGGGGTGTAAATATGTATAATTTTTTGGCAAAGGGTGTTTAAGGATATAACAGAAATCACTGGGTTAAAGCTGACCAAAAGTCTAGAGGTAGCATTCTCATCAATTTACGACGGGGTGGAAGGTTCACAGGTTACGAAGGACTTGCTCCCAAATTTATTGGCAGCTGCACGAATTATTATAGCTAGGAAGTAGAAGGGGCAAGCAGAATATAATATACTGTTGTTGTTGTTGTTGTTGTTGTTGTTGTTGTTGTTGTTAATACCCCACCATCTGGCAGGATTTCCCCAGCCACTCTGGGCAGCTCCCAACAGATTAAAAACAGAATAAAACATCACACATTAAAAAACTTCCCTAAAGAGGGTTGCCTTCAGAGGTCTTCTAAAAGTCAGATAGTTGTTTATTTCCTTGACATCTGATGGGAGGGCATTCCACAGGGCGGGCACCACCACCAAGAAGGTCCTTCTTCCTCTAAAATGGAAAGGTGGTATAAAGAGGTGTGGGATATAACTACAGTATTAATGAAAAATTAACATGTGCCATTAAGGTAAGATGGGGAATATGCCGGAGAAATGATTTTGAGGAGATACGGAGGGTGTTTGTAGAATTTGTACTGTTAAAATGGAAAAGGGCCAAATGGGTGGCGCTGTGGGTTAAACCACAGAGCCTAGGGCTTGCCAATCAGAAGGTCGGCGGTTCAAATCCCCACGACGGAGTGAGCTCCCGTTGCTCGGTCCCTGCTCCTGCCCACCTAGCAGTTCGAAAGCACGTCAAAGTGCAAGTAGATAAATAGGTACCGCTCTGGCAGGAAGGTAAACGGCGTTTCCGAGCGCTGCTCTGGTTTGCCAAAAGCGGCTTAGTCATGCTGGCCACAGGACCCGGAAGCTGTACGCTGGCTCCCTCGGCCAATAAAGCGAGATGAGTAAAGCAACCCCAAGAGTCGGTCAGGGGTCCCTTTACCTTTACCTTTTACCGCAAGAGGTGTTGAAATTTTGGGAGGTCAGATGGTAACAATGGAATGGTCTCGGTGGTGGGGTGCACTTTCTTTCTTTCTTTCTTTCTTTCTTTCTTTCTTTCTTTCTTTCTTTCTTTCTTTCTTTGTTTATTTTATTGTCAAAAAAGAAAAAGAAAGAAACTTCTCCAACTCTACAGTATCCTTGTTGAGGAGAGGTGACTAGAATGGCACACCATATTCCAAGCACAGCTGCTCCATAGATTTGTATGGATATCAGCAGTTTCATTTTCAATCCTGTTGATACGGAATCTACTGCCCCTCACACCCTGGTAGCATTTGTTTATTGCATTTATATCCCACCTTCTTCACCCCAGGGAGCTCAAAGTGGCATATGTGGTTCTCTTCCTCCTCATTTAATCCCCACAGCAACCCTGCAAGGCTGAGAGCAAGCTACTGGGAAAGGGCCACAGCTCATCTGTCTTGCATGCAGGAGGTCCCAGGTTCAGTCCCCAGCATCTACAGTAGGGTTGGGAGAGACTCCCCTGCCTGAAATCCTGGCGAGCTGCTGCCAGTCAGTGTAGACAATATGGAGCTAGATGGACCAAAGATCTGGCTCGCTATAAGGCAGCTTCTCATGTGCCTACGACTGGCCCAAGGTCGCACCTGGAGAGCTTCACAGCCAAGTGGGGATTTGAACCCTGCTCTCCCAGGCGATAGTCCAGCACTCTAACCACTAGGCCACACTGACTCTCTGCCCCATTTCATTACTCCGCTGGTCAATGAAATCCTTGCTGGGGTAAGTAAGAGTGTGGAGTCCATCTAGCCGAAGAGCTAATCCCACGGGGATTAGGAGCAGCCGGGATGTCTGAGAAATGAGCTTCACTGAAGCAACCGATAATATACCCTCCATGCCAGGAGAGCGATGAGAGTCGATTGGGGCTGATTGATATGAAGAGAAAGGCAATTAGAGGGCAGCCAGCTACCCGGAATTGGCAACCTGCGGGAGGTTGTGGGCATCCCACAAGTTGGCGGGGGTTGTGGAGCAGGAAGCATCAGGCTGGAGCTTCCGAAGGGGGCAAACTTGCCAAGTTGCCAGAAGATATGACGACGGGCAAATCCGTCAATTTCTGTTTCACTCAGTGTGAGAATTTTTCCAAACTTAAGTTCAGTTCTCCGTGTTTTCAAACGAGTTTGTGATTTATGAAAACCCATCAGGGTTTTAATGTGATTTCTGCCCCCCTCCTATTATATATACAGTTTGCATTCTGTGCATTATTTAAGCTAACATTTGCGGGTTTTTTGCACCCGTTATTTAGGGGAAATCTGCAGGTATGCAAATTTCAAAGGACGGTTGTTTCGGTTTGAGTGTTGTTTTGGGAAGTGTGAATTAGGCAGGTGCTCCTTAAATTTGAATTGAATTGAATTGAATTTCTCTCCTCTGCACCCAGACAGAGGTTCTAAGCCATGGGTAGGCAAACTAAGGCCTGGGGGTCTGATCCGGCCCAATCGCCTTCTAAATCCGGCCCATGGATAGTTGGGAATCAGCGTGCTTTTACATGAGCAGAATGTGTCCTTTTATTTAAAATGCATCTCTGGGTTATTTGTGGGGCCTGTCTGGTGTTTTCACATGAGTAGAATGTGTGCTTTTATTTAAAATGCATCTCTGGGTTATTTGTGGGGCATAGGAATTCATTCATTTTTTTCTTTTCCAAAATATAGTCTGGCCCCCCACAAGGTCTGAGGGTCAGTGGACTGGCCCCCTGCTAAAAAAAAGTTTGCTGACCCCTGTCTAAGCCATCCTTTCAAACCTGCTGCCCTCCAGAGGTCATTGGAGTTCCATCAGCCTCATCCAGCATGACCAACATTCAGGGACGATGTTTGCTGTTGGTTTTCAACACTTGCAATGGGGCTTGCATTTAGCAATGTTTAAATTTGCTGCCCGACACAAGTCCTGTTAAGAACGCTTCCACTCAGGCACTCCTGATCTGATCCTGCCCCTGACAAAAGCAACACAACTTGCTTTCGGTACTGAGTTTGTTCCCAGTCACTCCTTCGATTGCATTTGGCACTGTTCACGTTCAGTGCCGAATGCAAGCCTCCAAGCTCGGAGGCGCGAGGCGTCGGGTGAATGACAGGTGAGCAACATGTTGCCAAGAGTCTCCTCAAACCCAAAGCCGTCCTTGTTATTATGTACAGCACTGGCCCCAGCACCGCATCTCTCCTCTGCAAAATCACATTCCCTTTTAAAGAGATCATTTGAAGAAGAGGAGGAGGAGGAGGAGGAGGAGGAGGAGGAGTCTGGATTTCATATCCCGCTTTATCACTACCCGAAGGAGTCTCAAAGCGGCTAACATTCTCCTTTCCCTTCCTCCCCCAAAACAAACACTCTGTGAGGTGAGTGGGGCTGAAGGACTTCAGAGAAGTGTGACTAGCCCAAGGTCACCCAGCAGCAGCATGTGGAGGAGCGGAGACACGAACCCGGTTCACCAGATTATGAGTCTACCGCTCTTAACCACTATACCACACTGGCGAGTGGCCTTCACTAACCGCTTGCTCATGAAAGAACATTCCACCAGGAAGGCCTGGCTGGAAAGAAGGCACCCCTGATGCAATAGCGGAAGGGTAGCTCAGTGGCAGAGTACCTGCTTGGCATGCAGAAGGTCCCAGGTTCAATCCCTGCCAACATCTCCTGGTAGGAAAGACTCCTGGAACCCTGGAGAATCATTGGAAGGACCAGGGATCTATTTGAATACTAATCTGCATGTTTAGTTCAGCACTACAGTGGTACCTTGGCTCTCAAACTTAATCCGTTCCGGAAGCCCATTCCAAAACCAAATCATTCCAAAACCAAGACGCGCTTTCCCATAGAAAGTAATGCAAAATGGATTCATCCGTTCCGGACTTTTAAAAACAACCCCTAAAACAGCAATTGAACATGAATTTTACTATCTAACGAGACCATTGATCCATAAAATGAAAGCAATAAACAATGTACTGCAGTCACACAATCAATCAATCAGTAGCTGAACTGGGTTCCACACAGTCACAAAAACAAAACAAAAAAGAGACACAAAAACAAAAAAGCAAAATAAGTAGCAAAAACGGACAGACCTCAGTGTAACACTCAAAATGGAAGTGTAACACTCAAAACGGAGCACATTCAGCTTCCGAAAAAAGTTCGCAAACCAGAGCACTTACTTCCGGGTTTGCAGTGTTTGGGTTCCAAGTTGTTTGAGTACCATGGCATTTGAGAACCAAGGTACCACTGTAAAATATTGGGGGGCCCATGTAATCCCCACTATGGATGTAGCCAAGGGGGAGGCAGGTGGGCAGCCGCAATACAAATCAATACAAATCTGAGGTTCTGAACCAAGGTACCACTGTTTTTTTCTTACAATCATAAGGACTAGAAACCTAACTTCTCTTTCAGGGTACATACAACATGTTCTTTGCATGCAGAAGGTCCAACGTTCCATTCCCAGCAGCACCTCTAGGTAGGCTTGGGAGATACTGTCTGCCTGAAACCCTGGAGAGACACGACTGCCGGCCAGTTCTGAACCAGATGGACCTGACTTTCTACAAAGCAGCTTCCTACATTCCTACATGACCTTTACCTTTTCAGCCAGCTGGGTGAAGTTCTCTCCTGCTTGCTCCACAATGAAGCCCAGCTTGAAGATGGGGCAGTAGAGGCCTGTGGTTTCGTTGAAGGTGCAGCTCTTCAGGTAGCTGTCGTCGTTGTCCTTGACGTTCCCTCTGGAGAGAAGACGGAACAAGGATCAGGAGCAAAAACTCTCCTCCTGTGTGTGCTGCCGGACTTTTTCTGGCACAGCAAAAGTGCATCAGAAAAAGCCAAGTTGATACACATGGACAAATCTGCCGTCGGACATCATTCTGCATGCATTGCAGTCACCGGGCAGGTCAAGATTTTGGAAACCAGTTTGGGAACTTCCCTCCAAGGGCCTAGGACTTGGGTCAGGCGACCAACCCCACCTGGATGCGCTGGTGCTCTTACTTGGTAAACCGGAAACGAGGGAAATGGATGTTGTTCTTGATGAGGATGGTGAACTCTGGGGCCATCTTTGACAAGTTCTCACTAGGAAGCAAAGATGTCTGCTGTTAAAGTCAGGGTAGAAAGGATCACACACACAAACACATACACAAGCATACACATATACAGTGGTACCTCGGGTTAAGAACTTAATTCGTTCTGAAGGTCTGTTCTTAACCTGAAACTGTTCTTAACCTGAGGTACCACTTTAGCTAATGGGGCCTCCCGCTGCTGCAGCCGCACGATTTCTGTTCTCATCCTGAAGCAAAGTTCTTAATCCAAGGTACTATTTCTGGATTAGCAGAGTCTGTAACCTGAAGTGTCTGTAACCCAAGGTATCACTGTAACACTTTTCCTGACAGACCTGCATTGGCTCCCAACGCGTTTCTGAACACAATTCAAAGTGTTGGTGCTGATCTTTAAAGCCCTAAACGGCCTCAGTCCAGCGTACCTGAAGGAGCGTCTCCACCCCCATTGTCCAGCCACTGAGGTCCAGCTCTGAGGGCCTTCTGGCGGTTCCCTCACTGCAAGAAGTGAAGTTACAGGGAACCAGGCAGAGGGCCGTCTCGGTAGTGGCGCCCGCCCTGTGGAATGCCCTCCCATTAGATGTCAAGGAAACAAACAACTATTTGACTTTCAGAAAACATCTGAAGGCCAGCAGCGGAGGAAGCTGCTCGGGCGCCTGGGGCGGCACACCCAGGGCAGGGCGCACTGTGGAGCCTCTGCCTGCCTCTTCCCACTCAACCGCCCTACAGTTGGGGGGGAGGCAGCGGGTGGACCATTTGGGCAGCGCAGAGCCTGCTTGTGCCTAAGCCACCGCATCTCTCCCAGGAGAGAGGCATGGCTCAGGCACACTGCAGGCCCTGAGGTGAATGCCGCCTGGCATTTTGTCACCCCCCTCAGTGGTGACACCCAGGGCGGTCCACACCTACCACACATCCCTTCCTCCGCCCCTGCTGAAGGCAGCCCTGTTTAGGGAAGCTTTTAATGTTTGGTGTTTTATTGCGCTTTTAATTCTGTCAGGAGCTGCCCAGAGTGGCTGGGGAAACCCAGCCAGATGGGCAGAGTATAAATAATAAATTCTTATTCTTATTCTTATTCTTCTTATTATTATCTCTGTTTATCTCCATGTCCCTCCTTACCTGACAGATGCTGCGTCCTCCACTGGGCACCAGGCTCTAATCTCACAGGTTTTCATGCTGTAGTTATAGGAGATACAGCGCCCTGTCTTCTCTCCTATAAGGGATGAAAGAACAGGGGCACAGGTGAAAACTAGTCAGCCCACAACCCCATTTTTTGAGCCTGATGGGGTGTTGCCACCTCAATATCGCCAGGAGGGATGGCATCTGAGAGAATGGCGTCTGCACTAGAAAGCCTTCCCCAACCTGGTAAATGCTGGATGTTTTGAACTACAACTCTCAGCAGCCCCAGCCAGGGCAGCTGTGCTCTCATCAGCTGTAGTGTCATGCAGCTGGGGAGGCCAGAGCAGATGGGAGTTGTAGTCCCAAATGGCTGTGCTGACTGGGGCTAATAGGAATTCTAGTCACAAATGATGTTGCTGGCTGGGGCTGATGGGAGTTGTAGTCTCAAATGATGGTGCTGGCTGGGGCTGATGGGAATTGTAGTCCAAAATGGCTTTGCTGACTGGGGCTAATAGGAGTTCTAGTACAAATGATGATGCTGGCTGGGGCTGATGGGAATTGTAGTCCAAAATGGCTTTGCTGACTGGGGCTAATAGGAGTTCTAGTCACAAATGATGTTGCTAGCTAGGGCTGATGGGAGTTGTAGTCCCAAATGGCTGTGCTGACTGGGGCTAATAGTAGTTCTAGTCACAAATGATGTTGCTGGCTGGGGCTGATGGGAGTTGTAGTCACAAATGATGTTGCTGGCTGGGGCTGATGGGAGTTGTAGTCCCAAATGGCTGTGCTGACTGGGGCTAATAGGAGTTCTAGTCACAAATGACAGTGCTGGCTGGGGTTGGTAGGAGGTGTAGTTCAAGAACATCTGGAAGGCAGAAGATTGGGAAGTTTGTAGTTGTGGGTCCCAAGGCATGTTCTGGAGAGGCACCACTTTGCTGAATATCTAAACCTGATCTGTGCCTGGATGGGAATTGCATGCACACCTGGGGACAATCCAAGGTTCCACAACAAAAGCGGAGTACAGATGCAAGAAAAGAAATAAATGGCTAAAAACCCAGGAGAGAGCCAAGCCAGGGATTTCACAACTCGCTCGCTTAGAGCCTGAGTCACGCTGGTTCCTGTCACGAGACAACCCCATTGCTCACCATTCCCCAACATATCCATCTCTCCTGCATGGCAGTCCCTGTCGGAGCGGCACAGAGCCCTCACGTTCTGCAAAAGGCGGACAGGAGAGAGTAGTTAGTGTGGGATATGATACATAAGTAGCAGCCAAGTACAACATTCCTTGTTTTCCTAGAGTGGACATGCAGGGGAATGTTTGGTCCAGCCAGTCGAAAACTTTCTGTTTCCTCCTGGCTGGGACATCCTTCCTTTGCATGTGACTAGAGGTGGGCGTGACCTTCCTGTCCAGGTAACAAAATGGCAGGGCACACTGCACACACTCTCTCTTTGACTTCCTCCATCGTTGGAGCAGCTTTTTAGCTAGAGACGCTCTGTTGGCTTCTAGCCAACACTGGGATTATCCCCATATGGGATAGATCCACGTGTATATGCTTTGTAACTAAGTCTGCCTTCAAGGATCCAACTGTGAACTGATGTGAGTAAACAACTTTTATATACTTTACACAAGACTGTGGTGTGTTTATTCTTTTAAGAGGGATATAAGGGAACTTACCAGGAACCTAACAGCGAGAGGCTTACACAAGCCTGCAACCAGTTATCCACTGTGCTTTTAAAAGGGGAATGTAAAACTCTGCTAAGTAAAGGAATTTGCTAGCACAAGTTAGGAAGGATATTAATAAACAATATATCCTCTCCTGCCTCCCTGAACATTCCCACAGTTAGAAGCACAGCAAGATCCACAGTTCCTGGGGCACAACATATGCCTCGACAGGATGGTTCGTAGCGCCTCTTTTGATGAACGGGGCAAACTTTTGAGATAAAGGAATCGGGAAGCGGATAGCCAATCAGGGTTGTGAAATATTTGGCACAGCCAATTCCTACCTCGGGGCAGGTGTTCTGAGTCTGTGAGGGGGTGACTTGGACGCGGGTGATGATGCTGAAAACACTGCCTCCCTGCAGACAAGACGGAGAGTTAGAGGTGTTACACGAATTTTTATAATGATGGGGGGGTTGCCCCTCCAGCACGCAGTGTGACCCACCCACCCTTTATCCGCGCACACAATGTCTCCTCAAAGCACCACATAACGCACGACACCACACCATTCTAATGTCATTTGACTCAGGGAAAGGAATAGCTACCAAGGGGAAACTTGGGAAATGAGTAAAGACAGCCATAATCCCTGAAACCTGGGGTCATGTACGCAGCAGCCCCAGGACAAGAGAGAATTGCTGGCATCCTGGCAAATGGGTGCCAGACAGGTAGTCATCCCATGGAAAATAGCAAAATATCCAGGAATGGATTAGCTCTCAGTCCGGACAAAGAAGTGTGATTACCTGGCCTGGAAAACCAGGGACTTGTAAATATTTCCATTGTATCACTTGATGGGTGTATGGTGGTGGGCATGGGAGGCTTAGAGGCAAACCTGGTGAACCAGTTTCTGCCAGATGATCCTTCCCTGTTTGTGACATATGTATGATGTATCTGTGATGTGTACATGATGCTTCACCAAAGGTGTTTGTGGGCAAAGCATCCAGCCAATCAGCCTCGTGAGAATCCTGGGCACTTTTCGAACATGAGAAGAGAACCTGGCTGCTGGATCAGGCTAAAGGGGGGGCGGTGTCCCTCTAGCCAATAATCCAGTTCTCACAGTGACCAAACAGATACTTCAGTGTCAGGCCGGCTCAAGACATTTTGGAACCTGAGGCAAACCACAAAATGGGTGCCCCTTTCCCACCAGGTAAGAAGAGGTAAGTGATGATCTACAAAGGGGGAATAAAGATACAGTTAGGATTTGTTGCCCCTGTGGATTCTGCCACCTGAGGCAATCACCTCAACTTGCCTCATGGTTGGGCTGGCCCTGCCTCAGTGAAAAGCCTGCAAGCAGGACCTAAGTACACAGCACTCTCCCTATTTGAGTTACCCAGTAAACATAATTGAGTCTCCCCCCCCCCAAAAAAAGGGTTCTGGAGTCCCCCTCCCCTCCAAAAAAGAATGGTTCTGGAGGCAGATCATTTGTTCCATTTTTGCCCCAAAGGCTCTACACGATGTCCCTGTGACGTTAACATATGAGAGTGCTGGAGGTGAAATAGTTAAACAGGTTACCCAATCAGAACCCGGGGGTGGAGTCAGAGGGACTATAAAACCAGCTCTGGGAGGGGCGAAGGAAGGAGTTCGTTGGGAGTTGGGTGGTTGGTTGGAGTGGGAGCGAATTGGGATAGAGTCTGTGGGTAGGTTGAGTTAGTGTAGCGAAATAAGCTGAGTCAGGAACAGTTAGAGGCTAGGAAGACAAGTAAATATCTGAGAAGTGGTTTAGTGAGTAAGAGCAGGTAGCGGAAGTTATAGGTCTGGATAGGCACCCCAGGATTGTAATGGACCGATACCATTTATGAAACCACACGCTTGTTAAACTGCAATAAATAAACAGATGTTTATGTTCCAATTTAACCCTGGCTGGACTCAGTATTGTACCAGGTAGGGCCTGGGTGGTGGCAGCGAGAAATAAAGTGGTGGCACAGGGATCAATAGACGGTGAAACGTCCAGGGACCCTGTGTGATCGCCACAGTCCAACACAGGTTTTTATGACATGGCATTGTTGGAGACCTTATCATCGGGGAGAACGATTGTGGTGCCCTGCAGAGGTTGGGTTTCCCAGCATGCATCAGTCCCAGCCAGCATAGCCTGTGGCCACAACAGGAATCATGGGAGTTGTAGTCCAGAACCATCTGGAGGCATAGGAGCTAACTCTTGGGGTACCTACACACACACACACACACACACACACACACACACACACACTATAATAGTTGAGGGTGCTGGGCCACCCCAAGTTACTGGGCATTGCCATTCAAATGGTGTGCGTGTGTCATGTCTTGTGATTGATTATGCAGGGGCCCCCCCATATTCTATTCAAGTTTGTACCCCTGACAGGAGGACACCCATTTGTCTCTTTTTGCCTCCCATAATCCAGAGGTGACATCCCTGTGCTTCTTCCGCCCCTGAGTTCAGGTGTGTGTTCCTGTCTGCAGAGGGCGCTCTTGTGTGCTCACCTCTGGAGGCTTCACATATTCCTCCACATCCCAGACCTTGTGCTGAGAGCGACTGACACCCTTCACTTTAGTGATGACGGAGCTTTCTGGGCCCGACTCGCTCTCCTGGTAGCCCTTCTGGATGATAAACACGTACCTGTTGAGAAACCAGCAGAGTCTTGTAGCACCTTTGTTATAAGAATTCTAAGGTCCCAAATATAAAATAAATGCTCATAAACGTACAAGGCAAACACATACATAAGTATATAAACCACATGTCTGAAATAGTACAGGAGAACAATCTTGAAGCCAGTTTGACTCGCCAATATTTCTCTGAAGGGGGGGAAGGAAATGGGAAAGCCTCTCCACTGTCTTTTGCTTACCTGTCTTAAGGGCATATTTGTATATGCATACAGTGAGCCTGTGGATTGGATTCAGGAACTAAAGTATTTACCATCACACAAGAATGGTCAGGCTGCCCAGGTAAAGCAATCAGTGACCATTGTCAGGTATCCTGGCAGACAGGATTTCTGCTGTAGACCGCCTCCTTCTATGATGTATATATGATGTTTTTTGGGGTGGTCTTGGGCAATTTCAAAAGTCTATACAGTGGTACCTCTGGTTACGTACTTAATTTGTTCTGGAGGTCTGTTGTTAACCTGAAACTGTTCTTAACCTGTGCAAAGTATTGGAAGACACAAGAACTACCCACCCGAGAAGAATGACAGACGAAAGTGATGGACTATATGGAATTGGCTGAGATGACTGGCAGAATCCGGGACCAAGGAGAAGAGTCGGTGGAAGAAGATTGGAAAAAATTTAAAGCATATCTTCAAAAATATTGTAAAATTAAGGAATGTTAGAAAGATGTTGGAAAAAGAAAATTAGGTGGTTTTGGTAGAAATAATATAAAGGATTAAGTAAAAATGAGTTGATGAACTTGATGAAAGAGAGGACGTTAAATTATAATATAATAAATTACTTAAATGAAAATAAGGTTGGAAGGATTTGCTGAAATAACGATTTGAACTAGAATACAAAATTGGGAGGTGAGGGGAGGTCAAGGAAATAAGTAAAGGAAGAAAGTTATGTAAAGGTTTAATCAGTTCTTTTTATATTTTTAAGTGAATGTATTTTTCATTTTTATTTTTATTTTATTTTCCTTTCTTTGTTGTTGCATTCTTCTTTTGTATTTTGTATTGTTCTTTTTTCTTTTTGTAACTTTTAAACTCTGAATAAATATCATTTTAAAAAAAAAGAAAAGAAACTGTTCTTAACCTGAAGCACCACTTTAGCTAATGGGGCCTCCCGCTGCTGCCGCGCTACTGCTGCTCAATTTCTGTTCTCATCCTGAAGCAAAGTTCTTAACCCGAGGTAATATTTCTGGGTTAGCGGAGTCTGTGACCTGAAGCGTATGTAACCAGAGGTACCACTGTATAAGGGCTTGCGCACCATTGTTCGAGGTTCTCTCTCCCTCCTGCGCGTGGTGAGTGGGGACCCTGTTGCAACAGTTTAATAAAGATCAGGCTCAATATTCTCTGGTTGGCCTCTGTTACTTTCTCCTACCGATAGGGAACCCACTTAAGGACTCTATAACGGGCTCCTGGATACCCCATAAGGGAAAAGGAGCAGTTTTTTCCTAGAACACCTGAAAGACTAAAACCTTGTATTAACAACATAAGGACAGCCTGGTGGGTCAGGTCACTGGCCCACCTAGTCCAGCCTCTTGCTCTCACAGTGGCCGCCGAGATGCCTGGGGGAAACCCCACAAGGAGGACCTGAGCATAAGAGCAACATTTTCCCCACCTGTGGTTCCCAGCAACTGGGATTCAGAAGCACTGCTGCCTCCAGCTGTGGAAACAGAGCATAGCCATCATTGCTAACAGCCATCGATAGCCCTCTCCTCCCTGAATTTGTCCAATCCTCCAGTCGGTGGCCATCGCTGCCTCCTGTGGCAGTGAGTTCCAAAGTTGAACTATGCATTGTGTGAAGCACTTCATTTTATCTCTCCAGAATCTTCCAACAAAGCGGATGTCCACTAGTTCTAGTGTTCTGAGAGAGGGAGGAAAGATTCTCTCTATCCATCTTCTCCATCAGATGTCAAGGAAATAAACAACTATCTGACTTTTAGAAGACATCTGAAGGCAGCCCTGTTTAGGGAAGTTTTTAAAGTTTGATGTTTTATCGTGTTTTTAATATTCTGTTGGGAGCCGCGCAGAGTGGCTGGGGAAACCCAGCCAGATGGGTGAGGTATTAAGAAGAAGAAGAAGAAGAAGAAGAAGAAGAAGAAGAAGAAGAAGATTATGCCATGCATAATTTTTAAAAACTTCTACCATGTGGACACTTACTCGCCTGCTCTCTAAACTAAAAAGTCCCAAACACTACAACCTCTCCTTGTCCGTAGTCAGTCCATCATTACATTGATCTCTTTGAGTCTCCTTTTCCAATTCTACAATAGTCCTTCCGAGGTGTGGTGACCAGAACTGTACTCTAAATGTGGTCACACACCATCAATTTGTATCAACGGGGCTTTTTTTATCCCATTCTAGCACCACTCAGGAGGGCGCCGTTGCCATTACAGTGGTACCTCGGGTTAAGAACTTAATTCGTTCTGGAGGACCGTTCTTAACCTGAAACTGTACTTAACCTGAAGCATCACTTTAGCTAATGGGGCCTCCCACTGCTGCTGTGCCACCGGAGCACGATTTCTGTTCTCACCCTGAAGCCAAGTTCTTAACCCAAGGTACTATTTCTGGGTTTGCGGAGTCTGTAACCTGAAGCGTTTGTAACCTGAAGCACCTGTAACCCAAGGTACCACTGTATAAGAGAACAAGGGAGGCAGTCATGGTGAGTTCCGGCCCCTCTATTTCTAGAAAAATAGCACTGATTATGACAGTTTTATTTTCGATTCCTTTCCGAATTATCTGTAGCATGGACTTTGCCCTTTTCACAGCAAAACCACACACTAGGTTGACATATTCCCCAAGATATCTGGTACAATCCCAAACTCTCCTCCCCAGTCTGTCGCTGCCAGTTCAGATCCCATGAGTATCCATATGAAATTAAGATTATTGTTTTTTTGCCCTGACTTTAATTTGATGTCACTGAATTGTATTTGCCATTTTACTGCCCGTTCGCTCAGTTTGGAGAGAGGTCCTTTTGGTGCTCTCAGCAATCTCTCTTTCTTCTAACAACCTTGAACGATTTAGTATCATCAGCAAACGTCCCCACCTCACTGCTCACCCCTAATTCTAGATAATCGATGAACAAGTTAAAAAGCACATATAGCAGCCCACTAAGCAAAACAAGCAAAAGTCACCGCCCCTCCCACCCCCACCCCCCAAAATGCAGCAGGGCTCACTTCCCACATTTATAAGAAAGTTAACAGAAAATATATTTTCCCATCACTGGCCACCCCATTCAGTTCTGATCCTAGAATTGTAGAGTTGAA
The DNA here is from genome assembly GCF_964252035.2 of Podarcis erhardii. Classification (NCBI taxonomy): domain Eukaryota; kingdom Metazoa; phylum Chordata; class Lepidosauria; order Squamata; family Lacertidae; genus Podarcis; species Podarcis erhardii. The sequence goes on along the minus strand of NC_138505.1, from coordinate 25,125,962 downwards.
AAGGACCCTGAGAATCTTCTAGCCAAATCGTCTGCAATGCAAGAATATGCAGCTGGGATCAAGCCTGCAACCTTGGTGTTATGGCACCCAGTGCTTTTTTTCTGGGGGGGGGGATGCAGGGGTACGCATACCCCACACATTTTGTGAATCTTTGTACTTTTGTCCATTTACTGTATTTATTTACCCCGATTTGAACTATCAAATTGTGATTTTCTGGAGTCAAAATGAGAGGAGTACCCCTAAACATTTTTTGGGGGAGGGAGCACTGTCGGCACCAACTGAGCTCTATCCAAATGCTCAGTTCTGAGTCTCAAAAAAAAAAAAATCACCGGATTGCAACACTTCCCATAGACAGCCCAGACTTACCAGATGAAATAGACCAGGATGAGGAGCTGAACAAGTCTATAGATGACCCCAAGGTTCCTGTTCTTCACCACAATCACCTTGGGAGTCTCGTAGTTCCAGAACTCCCAGAAATAATCCAGGCACCCCATCATGTATTTCCCCCCAGGGTTGGAAGCGTGGGGGTGGGGGTGGGGGCAGACTCCAGGCAAACAGCAGCACACAAACCCCCTGAGGTCTTCTTCTGAGGAGGTGTGATAGTGATGATGTGGATCTAGCTCTCCCTGCTGCAACCGTATAGTGTTTCACTCCATCAGGCTCTGCTCACCGTGTCCCAGCAAGAACCACCCCATCCTCAGTTTCCACATTCTGGTCCACGCCAGGGAGACCACCTCCTCCCTGCCTGCTCCTTTTGCAAGGACCAAATCACATCTGCCTGGAGGCTCCTTTGGAGCAAGACAATAGACTCTCATCCCTGTGGCCGTGGCGCCCTCTGTGGCCAGAGAGCAACAGTGCGCCTCTGAGCCAGCACCTCATCCATCTCTCGAAGGTGGTGCATACACTAGAGGAGTCTCAACAAAAAATAATATTTAGAATATACTGGACTGTTGGGAAAGAATCATTCTGCACAGAAACATGTTTGTACTTTTAAGAACAGTTTCTGTGAGCTCTGGGCTGATTGGGTACAGCTGGCCGTGACTACAAAAGGAAAAAAGCTGCAGTTTGAACTCTGCCTGCAGGAAAAACACCCACAAGCTTTGCTGTTTGTTGTTTTGAAATAAAACCTTTATTTAGTTTGGTTTTGCACCGGTCTCATGGTGTCACAGTCTTCTGTCATCTGCCACCAGTGGAAAATCCCCCTCTAACACTACGCCCCCACTATGTTTGTTTTACAAAAGGGCTATCTAAGGTGTCTAGCTCTTGGAGATGCAATAGGGATAATGATTCTCTAAAACGTATGTTTTCTCATTGTCCCATACTGAAAGATTTTTGGCAGAAGGTAACTCCACAGAGCCTAAGCCTTGCTGATCAGAAGGTCGGCGGTTCGAATCCCCGCAACGAGGTGAGCTCCCGTTGCTCGGTCCCTGCTCCTGCCAACCTAGCAGTTCGAAAGCATAAAGTGCAAGTAGATAAATAGGTACTGCTCCGGCAGGAAGGTAAACAGCGTTTCCGTGCGCTGCTGTGGTTCGCCAGAAGCGGCTTAGTCAAGCTGGCCACATGACCCGAAAGCTGTCTGTGGACAAATGCTGGCTCCCTCCACCTATAGAGTGAGATGAGCGCACAACCCCAGAGTTGTCTGTGACTGGACCTTATGGTCAGGGGTACCTTTTTCTTTAGCTTTTAACTGAAACTCTCAACAGAACTGTATGGAACAACCTTATGTTTACAGAGCAAAAGGTCCTCTTGAATTACATACCCAGCGGGGTGCAAAGAGGCAAGTGGCAGCAGGGGACCTTACTTATTGGAACTTACAGAAGGACAACACAAGTGGACTCTCCGTGCCCTTACCACAGCAAAAAGACCGATACTGATGAATTGGAAAAATAAAAATGTGGCTCCCTTCTAAGATTGGATTAAAGATTTATACCAGGCATGTCCAACAGGGGGCGAACAGCGGCCTCTTGATCACTTGGACTGCCAGGGTGAAACAGGTGCAAAACGCCAGCACCCTGGCGCCTACAACTTCACTGCCTACAACTTTATTAACAACTCCACTAGCACATCTCGGTATTGTGAATAACACCAAACTTACCTTTTGTTGGTATCTTCATGAACTTATCTAAAAGACTGAGTTAAGCATTTGAAAAATCTATTGAAACCGGACATTTTAAGTTCATTTTAGGCTGGGTAGTTCGCAAGTCTCTGTGGCTTTGCTTAATGTTTTGTATTTTTCTCAGAAGGTTGATGACAAGCTGGCTGCTTCCTTGATAAGGTGGCAGACACAAAGGGGAGTCCTCTTCCTGTCTGGTTCTCAGAAAACAACACCTGGGCTGATAACCACAGTGCTCTTGACTCTTGCTAACCCTGAGTCACCAAGGTGGCAAAATCGTTGAGAGATCTGTCCCGCTCCCTTCTCCATCTAGTCCAACCCCCTTCAATGCAAGAACATTTTGCCTAATGTGGTGCTCAAGCCCAGTAAGCTCTGTGGCTGAATGAGGATTCGAACCCAGGTCTCCGTAGCAGAAGTACAACTAACAGTCTCTGCCAACCTGGTGGCCTCCAGTTGTTGCAGGCTACCATCTGACCCGGGCATCAAACACCATATTGACAATGCACATCTCCAACTCCCCCCCCCAATGAATCTTGGGAACTGTAGTTTGCCCCTCACAGAACTACAGTTCCCAGCGCTCTTAACAAACTATGGTTCTCATGGGTCTATGGAGATGGGGGAATGCTGTTTAAATGTATATACCCATCCCATGTCAGCTACCACGCCCATAATTTCAGTGTGATCACCCCAATGCCCTAAAATGACTCACTGGGACCAACGACGTTGCCACATTTGACAGCTGTGCAAACCACAAAAAAATCTTTGTCAGCAGGAAGAGCAGCAATCAGACAAGTCATTTTTGTGTTTTCTTGTATTTATTTTTGAAAGCAGTGTAAAAGCAAGTACATAAAAGCTCTTGAGTACAATACGGAATCGAAGCCACGGAAGGACAAAATAATAATTAAAAAGCCAGTTAACACTTGCTATTTATTTTAAGCATTTTTGCCCCACTCTTCCCACCCCCCCAAAAAAGGCTCCCAGAGCAGCTTACATAAAACAACGAAAGGAAAAAGGGATGGTGAGGGAAGAGGAAAACAAGCAAGCCCAGGCACCCGGTTGTTGGAAGTTATAATTTCTGACAATAGCCAGCCTGAATGGAAAGAATTCAGGGCAAGGAGAAGCCAAATGGCTACAGAGCAGAATGGCTACAGCCATGTGCGATGTCTGCAGCCAGATGGAATACCTGTTGCAACATTGCTATAACACTGAGGTCTATTGGCAGTGCTCTCTGTACCTCCACTAGCTGGATTTTCATATTGAGCAACGGAGGAATTCAACTCAGCAGTTGCACTGGAGGAAGCTCCTTGCACAACAGGTGGCTCAATGACGTTTCCAAAAATGCTCAGTACTGCTGCAAATACATAGAGCAGGGGTAGGCAACCTAAGGACCGGGGGCCGGATGCGGCCCAATTGTCTTCTCAATCTGGCCCGTGAGTGGTCCGGGAATCAGCGTGTTTTTACATGAGTAGAATGTGTCCTTTTATTTAAAATGCATCTCTGGGTTATTTGTGGGGCATGGGAATTCGTTCATTTCTCTCCCCCCCCCCAAAAAAAATATAGTTTGGCCCACCACATGGTCTGAGGGACAGTGGACCGGCTCATGGCTGAAAAATGTTCCTGACCCTTGACATAGAGCATAAGGCTGGTGGCAAGCTGAAGATGGGGACAGAGCATGATCTAACTTAGAAGTGAGTCAGAAAAAGCAGAGAGGAAACAGCCTTGGGTGTCCTGTGGTCTGCTAAGCTGGCCCACCCCCCAAATTGCAGCCCCCTCGGAGGCGCAAGTTTAAGTAGACGGTGCCGTGGGGAGCGATGTTGTAGTCAGACAGCTTCTTGCCATCATCCAGGGGTTTCCCTTCATACGTCAGCCAGAGCTGATCAGTGTGGATGTTCTCCTGCTGCTGAATTCGAGCTTTGAAGTGGTTCACCGAATCCGAAGGCATGACGAGGTAGCTTTTGGTTTGGCCCCTGGCGTTATGCAGGAAGATGGGGATGGACTCCTCGCTCTTGACCACCAACAGTATGGTGTCCCCGGATTTCAGCCCGAATTTGGAGAGCTGGTCGCTGTCCTGAAGGTTGATGTTGCCGTTAGACTGGCAGGCCAGCTTCTGCTGATATGGGGACAACCCTGTCTTCTGGGCTACTTGGATTTTGAAATCCCAGACAGTTTTGCTGGCATGCGTGTCCAGGGAGTATTGCTCTCCTGACAGGAATTTTACAATCAACCGCAGGGCCTGGGAAGGAAGCAGAGAGTGTGGTGTAGTGGTTAATGTCAGATTAGGACCCGGGAGATAAGGGTTATCTGTTGCCAAAGGAGCATGTGAACCTGCTCTCAGGTGTTTCTCTTAGCCTAAACCAGTGTTTCTAACCGCAAAGCGCTCTATGTGGAGCTACCTTTGAAGGTGATCTGGAAACTACAACTAATCTAGAATGTGGCCGCTAGACTGGTGACTGGAAGTGGCCGCCGAGACCACATAACACCGGTCCTGAAAGCATCTCGACCCCCATCATTCAGCCCCAGACACTAGGGTCCAAATGCAAGGGCCTTCTGGCAGTTCCCTCACTGCAAGAGGTAAGGCTGCAGGGAACCAGGCAGAGGCCCTTCTTGGTAGTGGCACCTGCCCTGTGGAACGCCCTCCCATCAGATGTCAAGGAAATAAACAACTATCTGACTTTTAGAAGACATCTGAAGGCAGCCCAGAATAGGGAAGTTTTTAATCTTTGATGTTTTTAATATCTTGTTAGTAGGTGCCCAGAGTTGCTGGGGAAACCCAGTATAATAATAAATTACTGTTGTTGTTGTTGTTGTTGTTAGTGGCACTTGCCCTGTGGAACGCAGGTTTTACTAGGTTTTTAATATCTTGTTAGTAGCTGCCCCGAGCGGCTGGGGAAACCCAGCCAGATGGGCATGATTTAATAATAAATTGTTGTTGTTGTTGTTATTGTTATTTCCTGAACCAGAGTATCCAGCTTTTTTGGACTACAACTCCCATCATTCCTAGCTAGCAGGACCAGTGGTCAGGGATGTTGGGAATTGTAGTTCAAAAACAGCTGGAGACCCCAGTTTGGGAAACACTGGCCTAAACAATATCTTTGTTCATAAGTGATGTCAGTATCAATAAAATCAGAGAGTACTGCAAGGCAGCATAACGTAAAATTCTAATCTCTCTCTTACACAGACACACACACACACATATTGTTCATGCACACATATTGTCTCATTCGCTATCCATTCCACACAAAGAGCCATTGGTGGTGTAATGGTTAGAGCAGTGAACTAGGAGCTGGGAGACCAGGGTTCAAATCTCCATTCAGCCGTGGGGGGCAGTCACTGCCTTCTCTCAGCCTTACCTACCTCAGAGGGTTGTTGTGGGGGTTAAATAAGGAGGGGGAAGAACCGTGACTGCCACTCGTTTGAGAAAAAAGGTGGGATAGAAATGCAATAAAATAAAAAATAGGCTCCATTATTGTCAGTGGGTCTACTCACAGCAATAGAAATAAATAAAACTAATTCTTTCTCGGGATGAAGATCTCAAAGTTAAGCTGCTCTTAAAGCCACAAGCACTGTGGGTAAAACCTCAGTGCCTAGGACTTGCCGATCATATGGTCGGCGGTTCGAATCCCCGCGACAGGGTGAGCTCCCATCGTTCGGTCCCAGCTCCTGCCCACCTAGCAGTTCGAAAGCACGTCAAAGTGCAAGTAGATAAATAGGTACCGCTTTATAGGTAAACGGCGTTTCTGTGTGCTGCGCTGGTGCTGGCTTGCCAGAGCAGCTTCGTCACACTGGCCACGTGACTCGGAAGTGTCTGCGGACAGCGCTGGCTCCCGGCCTATAGAGTGAGATGAGCGCGCAACCCTAGAGTCGGACACGACTGGCCTGTACGGGCAGGGGTACCTTTACCTTTACCTAAAGCCACAAGAGCAGTACAAACCCGTTTTTTCCGAGTCAGTTGGCAGCCCCATTTCCTCCTCTTCCTCACACACACACCTATGGATGTTGGGGGGGGGGCAGGTTAGGGTTAGGAGACATCTGAAGGCAACCCTGTTTAGGGAAGTTTTTAATGTTTGATGTTTTATTGTGTTTTTAATATTCTGTTGGGAGTTGCCCAGAGTGGCTGGGAAAACCTAGGCAGATGGGCAGGGTATAAATAATAAATTTATTATTATTATTATTATTATTATTATTATTATTATTATGAAGATTTTGACAGATTTTCCTGAGCACTTGGGGTCAAAAGAAAGTAATTTAAAACAACTGTTGTTGAGATATTTCATTCCGAATCTGCTAGACAGAGCCAGAAAGAAGATGATGACAGACGGGTCTCCTGCCCCACTGCGCGCCCCAACCCCAGAAATCCTGGCTACACCCACTCAGACACCCACACTCCGCTAGCGGACCCTTTTCTTACCATCCTGCACGTTTGCCGTCTGGGTCGTAGCAACGCCTGAAGTCAGCGATCGGGACACCGAAGCCAACAGCTGCCGTCGGATGCTCAGCTGACGCGGTCTGGCAGCAGCTCTCCCTTCGACTGGCCTTTTATAGCCGCCTCGCTTTCGCGATTTCACCGGCAGGGGGCGCTTCTGAGGAAAGCAAAACGGAGCGAAGCGTCTCCTGGAAGAGTTCGCTTTCCTTTTCCTAGGCAGGCAAAGGAGAAAACGAAACCGATTAGAGACCTTGACGATCTGGTCATTGTTTTGATCTTGCAGCAAAGGGCAAGAGAGAGCGGCTCCTGCAAGAGGAAAGATTTCGACACCTGGGACTTTTTAAGCTTAGAGAGCAGGCCCTAGTAAATAGGGACACGATGGTGGGAATCGCTATTCGGGGAGATAAAAGTGCATTTAGAAAAATGATGCGTGGCATGGAGAAAATGAAGTTTTTTCTCAGGCTCTCATAACACTATAACTCGCGGGCTTCCCATGAAGGTGAATGTTGGGAGAATCAGGGCAGATATTTACAGGCAGCACGTCGTTAAACTATGGAACTCACTGCCACGGGAGGCAGCGACGGCCGCTTGCTTAGATGGCTTTACAAGGGGATTAGACAAATACACGGAACAGAAAGCTATCCATGGCAGCTAGCCACGAAGACTATGCTCTGCCTTCACCGTTGGAGGTGGCGTTGGTTTGTTTGTATTCTGCTCTATACCTAGAGGTCTCAAGGGCAGTTCACAACATAAAATCCCAACACAGTGGTACCTCAGGTTAAGTACTTAATTCGTTCCGGAGGTCCGTACTTAACCTGAAGCTGTTCTTAACCTGAAGCACCACTTTAGCTAATAGGACCTCCCGCCGCTGCTGTGCCGCCAGAGCACGAGTTCTGTTCTCATCCTGAAGCAAAGTTCTTAACCTGAAACACTATTTCTGGGTTAGTGGAGTCTGGAACCTGAAGCGTATGTAACCCAAGGTACCACTGTACTCTTGGGCTCGGGTCCTGCTTCCCACTCAGGCCTCAGGTTGGCCACTGTGAGAAGAGGATGCTGGTCTAGATGGCAGGATCCAGCAGGCTCTCCTTACCTTGTTATTGCTATTCAGAGATACAGTGGTACCTCGGGTTACATACGCTTCAGGTTACATATGCTTCAGGTTACAGACTCTTTTAACCCAGAAATAGTACCTTGGGTTAAGAACTTTGCTTCAGGATGAGAACAGAAATCCTGCTCTGGCGGCGCGGCGGCAGCAGGAGGCCCCATTAGCTAAAGTGGTGCTTCAGGTTAAGAACAGTTTCAGGTTAAGAACGGACCTCCAGAACGAATTAAGTACGTAACCAGAGGTACCACTGTAATCAAAACAAAACCAACTCAATAAAGCCCCCTGCACACACATTTTAAAAGGGCACTGGATGTCAGTCAGCCAAAGGCCTGGTTCAAGGGGAATGTTCTTGCCCAGCGCTAAACTGGGTGCCACTGCAGAAAAGGCCCTTTCTCGTGTTGCCACCCTCCGGTCCTCTGGTGGAGGAGATGGGTTTTGAGGAGGTGCTTAAAACCTCCTTCTGCCACAGGTTCATCATCCCTGGTTTAAAAGACAAAACCGGCATCGGGATTGGGGGAGGGGGAGGATGAGGACAACAGTGCTCTCATCCTCTGCTGGAGCAGCCCCTGGATGTGAAAGAAATGGGCATGCAATTCTCTGAGTTCTCTGTGGTTGTCATTGTTATAAGAATTATATAGAGAGAGAGAGACAGGTGTGTGTGTGTGATAAATGTTCATAACTGCATATATAAACCACATGTCTGAAACCCCACAGAAAAAGTCCTGAATCCATTTTGTTCCTCCCAAATTGACCTCAAATATATCTCTGCAAGGCTGGAGGAAAATGGAAAAGCCTCCCCATTGTCTTTTCGTTCACAAATCCTGTCTTAAGGCTATGTCTGTGTATGAATAGGGTGAGCCTGTGACTTGGCTCAGGAACTAAGTAATTATCATTACAAAAGACTGGCCAGGCTCCCCAGGTAATCCAATCAAGTGACCATTAGCAGGTAACCTGCCAGACAGGAGATAAACAAGGCACTCAGATTTCTGTTGTAGACCGCCTTTTCTGTGATGTAGGTATGATGTATCTGGGAGGGTTTTTTTTGAGCTACACCCCTTCTGTGATGTACGTATGATGTTCCTGGACTCCAGGGCAGGCAAATTAAAATGTCTATATAAGGGCGGGCACACCTTTGTTCAGGGTCCTCCTCCATCCTCCTGTGTGTGAGTGAAGACCCTGTTGCAACAGCTTTAATAAAGATCAGGCTTACTAGCTGCTTTGCTTCTCAATATTCTCTGGTTGGCCTCTGTTATTTTCTCCTACCGATAGGGAACCCACTTAAGGACTCTATATGGGCTCTTGGTTACCCATAAGGGAAGAAGGGCAGATTTTGTTTACAACACCATTGAGGATGATAACACAGTCTTGCAGTTTTGACCTGGGTCAAAAGCACTTGCTTCACTTGGATCTACTTTAACTTTCTGTTTCTATTTCCCCATTCCATTTCCCCCAATTGACTGGCACAAAAGAGCAGTTAACAGTCAACCATTCTAAAAACAAAGTGGTGATTTTGGGGGAAGAAGAGAAAACCTCACAGATGGGAGCTTGGACAATAAACCTCTTGAACAACAATGCTATTATAAATACCTGGGCTTGGGTTTTAATTCAAAACTGTTCTGGAAGCCACACGTACTTGCAGCTAAATTGAAATCCTCTCACTCTATTCACTCTTTATTGTCAAAACAAAAAATTCCTTCCAGTAGTTAGTTAGTTCTAGGTATGAGCTTTCGTGTGCATGCACACTTCTTCAGATACACTGAAGAAGGGTGTATCTGAAGAAGTGTGCATGCACACGAAAGCTCATACCTAGAACTAACTTAGTTGGTCTTTAAGGTGCTACTGGAAGGAATTTTTTGTTTTGACTATGGCAGACCAACACGGTTACCTATCTGTAACTGGAACTCTTTACTGTGGTTTTCCAGAGTTCGGGAGGGGGGGAGTTTAGTTGCCCCCACAGTTGAGGTATTTCAAAAGAAGATTGTGCCACAATTATTGTACGGTGCAGAGATTTGGGGATATATTAATGTGGTGCAGAACTCTTTCCTGAAATCACTGTTGATTGTCCCCAAAGCTACACCCGCCCCCTTTTTAAGAGCTGAAATAGGGCTAATCTCCTTACAAACCAGTGTATATGTAGCGCTAGCCCTATACTGGCTAGTTGTCTAGCATGATTGATTGTGTGACTGAGGAAAGGGATAAAAAAAACCCCATCCAAACAATGACTATTGGCAGTGCAGGTAAGAAAAATAAATAAATTTTAATTTTTATCATCTACAATTCTGTCTTTTCTATTTTATAGTACAGTACATTAATTATTAAGGCACATGGCTGGCGCTGTGGGTTAAACCACAGAGCCTAGGACTTGCCGATCAGAAGGTTGGCGGTTCGAATCCCCGCGACGGGGTGAACTCCCGTTGTTCAGTCCCTGCTCCTGCCAACCTAGCAGTTCGAAAGCACGTCAAAGTGCAAGTAGATAAATAGGTACCACTCTAGCGGGAAGGTAAACAGCATTTCTGTGTGCTGCTCTGGCTTGCCAGAAACGGCTTAGTCATGCTGGCCACATGACCCAGAAGCTGTAAGCCAGCTCCCTTGGCCAATAAAGCGAGATGAGCGCCACAACCCCAGAGTCGTCTGTGACTGGACCTAATGGTCAGGTGTCCCTTTACATTTATTATTGCTTTCATTTTATGGATCAGTGGTCTTGTTAGATAGTATTATTCATGTGAAATTGCTGTTTTAGGGATTGTTTTTAAAAGTCTGGAACAGATTGATCTGTTTTGCATTTCTTTCTATGGGAAAACACGCCTTGGTTTTGGAACGCTTTGGTTTTGGAATGGACTTCCGGAACGGATTAAGTTTGAGAACCAAGGTACCACTGTACTTGGCTTTATTTGCTCTGAGTAATAAACTTTAAGATTCATTTATCCTTCATCCATCAGTCTTACCATTTCATCCTGCACAGAGCTGTAATATATTTACCAAGCTCCAGCGAAGGACACAACCCAGCTGGACAAAAACATTCTAGGACAGTGTGAAGCAGGGTCAGCGAGAAATGTAGCCCATGGGCCAGATAGAGGAGCATGGAAGGACCACATACTCATCCCCCAACCTGAGGCTCCCTTTCCTTTCCCAGAAAACAGAGGTCGATTCAAAATGGTTCACAAAATCTATTTTATTGGACTGTTCCCAGTGACATGGGTGCTAGCGAGACACAATATCCTATTGCATAAGCAGATTTATTTATTTTCGGGTTCCGTACCTTTTCTATTAAATTATAGAATGTGATCGTGCTGGCTGGGCTGATGGGAGCTGGCCTCTATCAGCGTTTGAAGAGTCACAGGTTCCCTGTGTGATAGGAATTTTGGTTCCAGGTTGGTCTTCCTGTGCTGATCTATGTACGTGCTTGGTTGGTACACTTATGAACATTTAACATACATCTAAGACCTCAAAATTCCTATTACACCTGCTTCTGATTTAAAGTGTAAAATCTTGCTATATAATGTCAAAGGCCATGGAAAGAGTGCCCTAAGTTCAGCAGAAGGCTAGAGAAGTATTAAACGCTGAAGGAAGCAACATAACTTTGATTCAGTGCTTTAAGTCAGACCACTGGTCCTGTTAATTCAGTATTGTCTACACTGACTGGCAGCGAGTCTCCACAGTGTCAGGCATTGGGTCTTCCCTGCTCTAACCTGGAAATTCTGGGGATTGAACCTGAAATCTTCTGCATGTAGAATAGATGCTCTACCACTGAGCTATGGCTCTACTTCTTTTCGTTTTTTCATATATTTTTATTAAACATTTCTCAGTTTACAAAAGTACTGTACAGTGGTACCTCGCAAGACGAATGCCTCGTAAGACAAAAAACTCGCAAGACGAAAGAGTTTTTCGTTTTTGAGTTGCTTCGCAAGACGAATTTCCCTATGGGCTTGCTTCGCAAGACGAATTTCCCTATGGGCTTGCTTCGCAAGACGAATTTCCCTATGGGCTTGCTTCGCAAGACGAAAACGTCTTGCTAGTTTGTTTCCTTTTTCTTAAAACCGTTAATACCCATAGCACATGGTGTGGTAGCCTTTTTTGAGGTTTTTGAAGACTTTGGTGATTTTTGAAGCTTTTCCAAAACTTCTTTTGCAGCCATTTGATAAGTTAAACTTTTAAAACTTTTTGGGGGGGGGTTTGGATTTTGGGTTGGGGTGTTTGGAATTCAAGGACTTGGTGTTGGGGAGGGGTTTGCAAGAATCTGGAAGCTTGTGTGGTTTTTTCTGCATTTTTATGATTTTTTGTGACCATTGGGGCACTCTGCTGTTGTTAAAAAAAAAGATTTCTGGGTTTGGATTTCTGTGTGGCGGGTGGCTGGGGAAATAGTTGAGAAGGGGTTTGCAAGAATCTGGAAGCTTGTGTGTTTTCTAGGAGGTTTGGTGCTTTTGAATTTTTTGGATGTGAAGCACTGGAGGTCACAGAGGAAGACGTCAGCGAGCTGGTGGAGGAGCACGACCACGAGCCGACCACCCAGGAGCTGGTCGAACTGCAGGCAGAGGCTGCGCAGGAGCAGGCCTCGCTGGAAGAGGAGGAAGCAGCTGAGGAATGGCTGTCCTCCAAAGAACTGAGGGACATTTGCCAGAAGTAGAAAGATGTGCAGGCTTTTGCACAGCGGCACCACCCTGACAAGGACCTGACACGTGACCTTGCGAACAATTTTGATACGAGGGTCATGTCGTCTTTCAGGGAGGTGCTGAAAAGACGGATGAAGCCGCAGACCATGGACAGGTTCTTCAGCAAGAAGCAAAGAGTGGAAGAGGAACCTTCTTCGAGTGGTCCCCCAGAGTCTTAGAAAATGTATGTACAGTACTGTACACTTTGGTGATTTTTACATGCTTTTCTGTCATGTTTAGAAACTTAAATTATTGTTCCTTCAGTTTTTGAAATGCTCTTTACAGTATGTGTGACTTTAAAGAGCACTTAATAAACTCTTTTTGTACCAAATTTGGCTTTGTTTGGACTTTTTTTGACCATAGGAACGCATTAATTGATTTTCAATGCATTCCTATGGGAATCCGTGCTTCCCAAAACAAAAAATTCGCAAGACGAAAAAACTCGCGGAACGAATTAATTTCGTCTTGCGAGGCACCACTGTATAGGCCCGTATATAAGTCGCACACAAATATAAGCCTGCATACAAGCCACTCCCTTAAAATTCCACAGGCACTCACACCCATTCCGTTTTACCGTATGTCTGTTTCAGCAGCAATATCGTAAAAAAGCCATTTTTTGTAAGGTCACAAATTTAAGCCACACTTAATCACAATCAGAATGGGGGGGGGGGAGAGAGAATAAGACTAATATTCAGGCCAATATGGTATGTGCAATGTCTCTTTTGTCAAGTTACGTTTTCTACAGATCACTTTCATTTGTTGCGAGACACTAGTGTTACATTAGGAAGAAAAGGGGGGAAGAGGTGGAGGGGGGAAGGTGAGTGGGGTGGGGTGGCAATGCTTCTGTTCTTCTACTTTAGTGTATGTGTGGGGTTTTGTGTCAGTGTCACTTGTGTGGGTTCTCTTTACTACAGTGGACGCTCGGGTTGCGAACATGATCCGTGCGGGAGGCACATTTGCAACCCGCAGCGCCGTGTCTGCGCATACACGGGTTGTGATTCCGCGCTTCTGCGCATGCGCAAAGCACGATTTAGCACTTCTGCGCGTGTGCCGAAACCTGGAAGTAAGCCGTTCCGGTACTTCCAGGTTTCGGCGGGTCCATAACCCGAAAAAAACGAAACCTGAAGCGTCTGTAACTCGAGTGTGGCGTTTGCCCTCCTAGGTGTGTGACATCATACTGGGTTCATAAGGAAAGGGTTAACTAATTATAAAATGATTAACCAATAGGAACCCAAGGGGAGGAGTTCGAGTTGTTAAGAAGTCAGTCTGGAGTTAGAGAAGAGACAGGAGAGGATAAGTCTGTGGGTTGAGCTAGTCTGATGTGAGAGAGTGAGAGAATCTGTTAAGAGGAGTCAGTCAAACAGTTGAGATAATCAGTCAGAAGATATTAGGAAGGTATAGGCCGGTAAAGAAACTAAAGTTAAGAAACTGACAAGAATATTACAGTGGTACCTCGGGTTACATACTGTCAGGGGCTCAGGAGCAGAGGCACAGGGAAGAGAGGGAATGGAGAGCGAAGGGGAAGAATCTGAGGGCAGCGTGGGAGAAGATGACAGTGGCCTGAGAGATTCCATGAGCCTCTCCAGCGAATCAGAAGATTCCCAGAGGGAGGCGCCGATGGCCAGGGCAAGGGGGGTCCCAGGGGGGACGCGCCAGAAGCAAGGGGCCAGCGGGGACTCCCAGAGCAGCGGCTGGAGATCAGGACCAGCTTCCCCACCAGAGCGCAGTGGGGGGGAAGAATCCCAGGTATCAGGGACAGCGTCTCCTCCAGGAGGGAGAGAAGATGAGTTAGGGTTGACCACGCCTCCATCGGAGAGCGAGGGAACAGTCAAGAGGAAGGTTGCCGGCTGGGCGCGCGCGCCAAGTTCAAATGTACAGGCGAGCGGCACAGAAGGTAGCCCGGATAGGGAACCAGGTCCTAAAGCCCGCCGGAGGGAGGGACAAGAATCAGGGGAGTCAGCGTCAGAAGAGTCCAGAAAGGGTGAAATCCCAGCGGGCAGGAGGGCCCAGAGGAGGAAGGAGCTAAGGAAGAGGTGGAGCAAGCCTAGAGTCTTAAACTGGTGTGGAAGGGGAGGAGATTCAGACGGAGCTTCGGCGGTCTAGAGCTTAAGACGTAGAGCTGCGCGCCAAGGTTTTGGAATGGAAACTGAACTTCAATAAAGACTTTTGTATATATGACAACGACCTGGCGTTGGTCCTCTGTGAGCTGGGACCTAGGGCAGTTCTGACACATACGCTTCAGGTTACATACACTTCAAGTTACAGACTCCGCTAACCCAGAAATAGTGCTTCAGGTTAAGAACTTTGCTTCAGGATGAGAACAGAAATCGTGCTCCGGTGGCGTGGCAGCAGCAGGAGGCCCCATTAGCTAAAGTGGTGCTTCAGGTTAAGAACAGTTTCAGGTTAAGAACAGACCTCCGGAACGAATTAAGTACTTAACCCGAGGTACCACTGTATCTGAGAAACCATAAACTTGTTAATACTTATAAAATAAACTTGTTTATTTGGTTCAATTTTAACAACTGTTTGGACTCAGTGTGTACCCAAGAGTAACGTGTTGGTGGTAGCGGGGAAGCGAGCACAGTGGTGGCAGAGGGATCAATAGCCCGTCAAACGTCCGGGGACCCTGTGTGATCGCCACACCGAGGCATGACTGTATTTGCTTATATTCCTTTGGTGGTGTGAGATGTTGGGGTTGGTCTAGGGCAGGGGTAGTCTGCCTTTTTATACCTACCACCCACTAATGCATCTATCTTGATGGTAAAATTTCCTTACCGCCCACCAGTGCTCGATGGAAGGAGGATTCAGCCTGTGCCGTAGAACCCCCTCCCGCCCACCTAGAATCCTGAAATGCCCACTAGTGGGCGGTAGGGACCAGGTTGACAAGCCCTGGTCTAGGGTGTGGTTGTTTGTTTGTGATTGGCTATGGCGAACTTTGTTTTCATGTGTGTGAGTGGGGTGTGGGGGGTGATTGGATCAGGTTAGCCAGATTGATTCAAATGCTGTTGGCGGGTTCTTGTTGTTGTCTTGTTGGGCTGTGTATGTGAGAAAGGGGAACCATACCGGGGTGAAGATGTCTTCTTCTATTTGTCCCCGTGTCAGTTTCAGTTTGTTGGTTATTTTATCTAATACAGCTGTTTCCCATACTATTTGATACCATTGGTCCATGCTTGCTTCTGACAGGTCTCTCCAGTGTCTGGCTATGATGTTTCTGGCTGCTGAGAGAAAGGGGGCTATGAGCTCTTTGTGATGTCAGTGGCATCCACTTCTATCCAGAAGAGACCAGAATGTTCATGACTTTGGGCCTAGAGACCTCAGGCAACTATTAGCATTCAGAAACCCAACTCCCAAGATGCATCTGTTGTACACAAAATCTGCCCTTCTTCCCTTATGGGGTATCCAAGAGCCTGTATAGAGTCCTTACGTTGGTTCCCTGTTGGTAGGAGAAAATAACAGAGGCCAACCAGAGAATATTGAGAAGCAAAGCGGCTAGTAAGCCTGATGTTTATTGAACTGTTGCAACAGGGTGCTCCCCTCACACGCAGGAAAGGAGGAGGACCCTGAACAAAGGTGTGCCTGCCCTTATATAGACATTTTAAATTCCCTGCCCTGGAGCTCAAGGCCACCCCGAGACCCATCATACATACATCACAGAAGGGGTGTAACCCAAGACCACCCCCCACAAACATCATACCTACATCACAGAAAAGGTGGTCTACAACAGAAATTTGAATGCTGTTGTTTTTCCTGTCTGCCAGGTTATCTGATAATGCCTTATCTGATTGCCTTTCCTGGTAGTCTGGCTATTCTTTTGAGATGGTGATTTCTTAATTCCTGAGACAATGGGAAGGTTGCCTCACCCCCCCCTCCTTGCAGAGAAAACATTTGGTCAGTTTGGGAGTCAAAATGGTTTCAGGGCGGTCTTCCTGTGCTGCTCCAGACATGTGGTTCACATATCTATGTACGTGCTAGATTGGTACATTTATGAACATTTATTATATATATAAGACCTTAAATTTTTAATTTCAATATCTTGGAAAGCAATATAAGCCTCTTCAGACACCCACGGAGAGCTTCTCTTACGACGAGGCTGGAAGGGGTCTCCTCAGAGTATGGTGCAAGAGTACGGCTCTTCCCAGGGCACTTGCAGCTGGAAGGAAAATGAACAAAAATGTAGTTTCCATCTTGCCCACATTTCATGTATTTTACACCCCACTTAATACTGGAACAGTCTCTCAGAGGTTTATTAAGCGATCCCTAATGCAGGCAACAGTCACAGCATCCATTTAGAGCACTGTGACACCACTTCAAATAACCATGGCTTCCCCCAAAAGAATTCTGGGAGCTGTAGTTCGTTCAAAATGCCAAGCCCTGTTAGAAAACCCCTATTCCACTCAGAGCTACAATATCAGAGCGGTTTATAGTCAACCCCTCTTCACAGGGAGCTCTGTTGAAATGTTTAAGTTTTTTTTTTGTTGTTGTTGTTGACTTTGTTGGTTTTAAATATGTATTCTGCACTTGACCTCCTTTGTAATGTTTTATTTTGAAATCTTTAAGATTATAGTATTTTAGTTTCCTGTTAATTATGTTGCTTTGACTGTATACTGTATTTGACTTCCTTCAGAAATGTTTGATTCTGGGTTGTTTTATTGATGTTTAATATGCTGTAAACCGCTTTGTGATTTTTCTTTAAAATATAAAGCGGTATAGAAATGAAATTATTTATTATTATTATTTATTATTATTATTATTATTATTAGTAGTAGTAGTAGTAGTAGTAGTAGTAGTAGTAGTAGTAGTAGCTCTGGAAGGGAAATATGTTTGGAGGCCCCTCTTCTCCCAGCAACTTCAACAAACTACACATCCCAGGCTTCTTGGGGGGGGGAAGCCCTGACGGTGTTGAAATATACTCAGAGTCGAGAGTGGATTTCATGCTCTTTATTCAGCTCATAGCGGTGAGGAGGAATGGAAGTTCCCCCAGGATGTCTGCTTTATGTACATTATTTACACAATGGGCCCCACGTGATTGGCTAATTCCAGGATTCTCCTGTAGGCCAATCAGGTTGTGGATTCACTTCCACCTGGAGTTGTATTGGGTGGTTCCTGCGGACTAATCAGACTGCTGCATTCTGGATCCAATTGTTCTAGGCCCAATCAGACTGCTGCATTCTGAATCCTATTGTTCTAGGACCAATCAGACTGCTGCATTTTGGATCCTATTCAACTCAGTACATAACAGGTGTCCTAACACTTTAAATGCATGGTGCTTGTTTACATCAGTGTGAATGTGGCCCTAGAAACTCCATTCAGGAGAGATGTTGGGGAAACAAAGCATTTCTGTGTACATATATTGAGGGGCAAGCTTCCTTTTCCCCATCTGTTGCTTTTATTAGGGTAGAGCCTGGAGGATGACTAAACCTGGGGCTGGGAATAAGGACATGGGTGGCACTGTGGGTTAAACCACAGAGCCTAGGACTTGCTGATCAGAAGGTCAGCGGTTTGAATCCCCACGACAGGGTGAACTCCCATTGCTCAGTCCCTTCTCCTGCCAACCTAGCAGTTTGAAAGCACGTCAAAGTGCAAGTAGATAAATACGTACCGCTCCATCGGGAAGGTAAATGGCGTTTCCATGCGCTGCTCTGGTTCGCCAGAAGCGGCTTAGTCATGCTGGCCACTTGGCCCGGAAGCTGTGCGTCGGCTCCCTCGGCCAATAAACCGAGATGAGCGCCGCAGCCCCAGAGTTGGCCACGACTGGACCTAATGGTCAGGGGTCCCTTTACCTTTACCTTACATAAATGCAGGATGATATAGATTGGAGTTTCTGTTGAGTGTGCTCACCTGGATTGCAAATCCTCACTTAGCAGAGGTCAGTCCATCAGGGCAAATGGGGCATTGCCCCACCAATCCCCTGCTTCCTTACTTGCAACCAGTCCAAGGGGTGGCCACACCCACCGGCTTCCTCCTCACTGAGTATGAGTGTTGCCCTTCTAGGACTCAGCAAAGACAATAGAGGCAAGGCTTAGAATTTATTGGCTCCACCTATCGTTGCTTCTGGCTCCGACTGTTCTTGGCTAGGGCGCCACCTACTGTTGGTCTCCCTGCCTTCTGCCCTACCGGTAATACACTCCAGCCACCTTTGTCCCTAGCAAATGTCACCCACATCACACATCTGTCATCTCAGTCCGTGAGAGCTGGTTGCTCTTTGAGGGCCACACTTAGGGGCCACATATCACCAGCACAGACTTGACAAGCTGGAATGTGAGCAGAGAGGGGCGACCAAAATGCTTAAGGGCCTGGAAGCCAACCTTATGAAAAGTGATTGTGGGAGTTGGGTATGTTTAGCTTGGCAGAGAGAAGACTGAAATATGAGAGCCATCTTCAAATATCTGCAAGGCCTGTTTTCAGCTGCTCCAGAGGGTATGAACCAAACCAATAGATTCAAATGACAAGGATATTCCAACTCAAGTTTAGGAAGAACTTTCTAAGGATCAGAGCTGTTGGACAGTGAAACGAAATCCTTCGAAAGCTGGTGGGCTCTCCTTCAATGGAGGTTTTTAAACAGCGATTGGATGACCAACTCTCTTTTTTTAAAAAAAATAAATAATTATTAACCGGCCAATCAAATCAAATTAAATCACATCACATAAATTCCGAATTACAAAGCCGAATTTTAAATTTTGTTGGGGGGACCCATATTTCAAGATCCGAAGGGGGATTCTGATCATCTTCTTGCTACTGCGTTAATGTCCAAATCAGTCCAAACAGAGTTCATAATTCTATCCAGTCTTATCTTGCTGTTTCCACATCACATCTTGTTCATATATTTTCTCTTTTTTTCTTTATGATCTCTTCTGATAGTCTCCTTAAGCCGATAAACACCAATAATAATCCTGTGTGAATTTTTCCGTTCTTCCAATCCTCAAATCAAGATGGTTTCCATATATCATCGCCTTCATAGATAACATCGCTCTTTCCATCATTGATCTCGTAAAACTGTCGCTCTTAAGTCCCTCTGAGGAGTTTCACCCACAATATATAAACAGCTCTATTTCTCTCTTTCTCCTCCCAGACTAAGACCTCCGACAGAACTTCCCAATATGGCGACGGCATTTTTAACCGCGTCATTCCAAAGCTCATATACATTCCACGCTCTTCTTAAAACATGCTTTGGTTTGAAAGTTTATCTCCACACAGCCTTAGATCCACAGCTTAAGTCCTTAAAACGACAATTCTGACTCGTGAGGGGAGGGGATTCTTGTTTAATCACATAAGGAAAGAAAGGAAAGTGTTTTCCCCTCCCCCATCAGTCATTTGCCATACCGTATCTTGGCGTATCTTCTCATGTTTTATTCTTGTCTTGTTTTATCAGAGATCTCTTCTGTTAGCAGTCTTTTACTCCCCCTCCTTCCTTGAAATATGTGCATTCCTTCATCCAGATTGTTTCTTTTGAAGTTCTTGCAGCTAGTGGCGCGGATCAGGGACGGCGTCCAGGAGCGCCGGAATGCCACAGGAGGGCTTTGTGCTTAGTGCCCCCATCTCCACAAATTCGGGGGTGGTATAGGGCACAGCAGGCAAGGGCAGTCCCCCCCCCATCCTGGGGTTATCCTGGTTATACACATGCACAGAAGCGGCAAATCGCGACCTGCGCATGCGCGGGTTGAGTTTTGCTCATGTTGAGAACGGAGCTCCAGAACAGATCCCGTTCACAACCAGAGGTACCACTGTACTCTGGTTGGCCTCTGTTATTTTGTCCTACCAATAGGGAACCCACTTAAGGACTCTATACGGCCTCTTGGATACCCCATAAGGGAAAAGGAGCAGTTTTTCTTATAATACTACAATACTATGATTCTATGCTGCCCTCACCGGCACATTCCAGGGTTGAACCATGGAGCCATCGGGTTTCCTGAAGAAGCATGCCTGCCTAGCACAATCCGCGGCCTTTTCTGCGAGTAGATCCCAGCGTTTCCCCTCTCCTACGTTCCCAGTTGGATCTGCTGGGTCAAGAATGACAGGCCTAAAATACAGAGACAGGAAAGATTCATTAGCCTCAGGAGCGAAAGAACCCTAGCCTAAAAACCAGGCCCACCTCCCACCAAGCAATTTTTGGGGGGTATAGACTCCCCCTCCAAACCCACTCATGGTGGTTGTGGGAAGCCAGAAGTATCAGGAGATGAGGAATCACCAGCTCTGAATAAAGATACCTCTCCTCACCTCTCACCACCACTGCTATGGTCTGTATTTGAATAGAAGCCCACATTGAAGATCTGCTGCATATATGTTGGTTGGTTTGTTTGTGATGCGCCTGTGTATTCATGGGTTTGAGAGTGTGGGAAGGCAAGGCTTGCTTTAACCATGTCTATTTTCTGGCTCTGCTTGTTCTGAGCTCTGGCGCCACCTACTGTTGGCCTCCCTGCCTTTTGCCCAACCAGTCCCAATAAGCCACACCCACTCTAGCCACACCCACTGCAGCATGTATACCTCACAAAGCAGAAAAAGATTACCTCACCAACAGAAAAAGATTAGCAACCTCAGCCTAGGGATTTGCAGAATTTCCCAATGTTGAATAAATAACAGTGACACTAGATCAGTGTTTTTCAACCTTTTTTGGGCAAAGGCACACTTGTTTCATGAAAAAAATCACGAGGCACACCACCATTAGAAAATGTTAAAAAATTTAACTCTGTGCCTATATTGACTATATATAAAGTAATTCTCTTGAATAGGAATCAAATAAACACAAAGAAAGTATTTTATAATTACTTTATTATGAAATAGTAAGTAAACAGAAATATGAAAAATTATAAAATACTTTATTTTTAAATCTTTCGAATTTTTCAATTTTTCCCACGGCACACCAGGCAACATCTCGGAACAGTGGTTGAAAAACACTGCACTAGATTAACGAGGGGACCCTAAATAAAACTCACAAGGCTCACACCTCTGTTGATCCCAGTTTTAGCCAAATCATCTTCACTGACTCACCCCAAGCCCCCTTTTCAAGCACAATCAGAAAGGGCTCATTCCCAGTTTTGTTAGACTTGTACAGTGGTACCTTGGTTCTCAAACACCTTGGTACTCAAACAACTTGGATCCCAAACACTGCAAACCCGGAAGTATGTGTTCAGGTTTGCAAACTTTTTCAGAAGCCAAACATGCTCCGTTTTGAGTGTTGCACTTCCAATTTGAGTGCCACACTTCCATTTTGAGTGTTACGCTGAGGGTTGTCTGTTTTTGCCATTTATTTTGCGTTTTTGCGGCTTTTTTATTTTTGTGACTGTGTGGAACCCAGTTCAGCTACTGATTGACTGTGTGGCTGCAGTACAGTGGTACTTCGGGTAACATACGCTTCAGGTTACATACGCTTCAGGTTACAGACTCTGCTAGCCCAGAAATAGTACCTCGGGTTAAGAACTTTGCTTCAGGTTGAGAACAGAAATCGTGCGGCGGCAACAGCGGGATGCCCCATTAGCAAAAGTGGTGCTTCAGGTTAAGAACAGTTTCAGGTTATGAACGGACCTCAGGAACGAATTAAGTACGTAACCAGAGGTAGCACTGTACATTGTTTATTGCTTTCATTTTATGGATCAATGGTCTTGTTAGATAGTAGAATTCATGTTAAATTGTTGTTTTAGGGGTCGTTTTTAAAAGTCCGGAACAGATTAATCCATTTTGCATTACTTTCTATGGGAAAGCGCACCTTGGTTTTGAAATGCTTTGGTTTGAGAACCAAGGTACCACTGTATTTTGATGGTATTGTAGATTGATTGGTTATGCTGGGTTCAATAGCTTCTCTCGTTGTTCCACAAGCTGCATCTTGTAAAACTCAGATCTTACACACTGAATCGGATCTTAACAGGCGCACATAGCGGCGTAGCGTGGGTTGTCAGCACCCGGGGCAAGGCAAGTAATTTGCGCCCCTAACCCCTAACCTGCCGCCGCTGCCAGCTTCTTCTTGCTGCTGCCTGGGCTGTTCGGGTGTGGTTCTCTCCCGCGCTCAGCGCTGCGCTGGGTGGCCGCTGCACTGTCCCTCCCCCAGATAGTCCCTCCTCGCTGTCTCTCCGCTCCGCACCGCACCGCACGCCTGGCACCCTCCCCCTCCACAGTGGGCGGCGACCCGGCAGCTCGGATCGGATTCGCACAGCCAGCACTGCAGTGAGAGAGAGTAAGTGAGCTAGGTAGGGGCAGAGAGCTGCGAGTGTGAGCGCCCCCCCCAAATGTTGCGCCCGGTGAGGCTGCCCCCCCCCCTGCAACCCCCACGCTACGCCACTGGATGCACAGAACATCCGAAGATAGATTTGGCTTACAGGGCATCTGATTCAGTGGGTAAGATCAGGTTTTCCTAAGGCACAACTGCGAAATGAAGAGAAATTGATCTCAGACCTGGGGAAATTAATCGATACACAATACATGTGACTGACCTCTAAGGCAGGTCGTCCAGGTGTTTTTCAACTTCCATCAGCCCCAGCCAGCACAGCCATTTTGGACTGTGACTCCCATCAGCCAGCTCTGGTTGTTCTGGAGGGCGCCAAGTTGGCAAAGCCTGCCCTGAGTGGACACCCACTTTGCTTCTATAGTGGGATCAGCCCTGTGTTTGAGATTGGGTTGCCATATGTCCTCTATTTCCAGGACACGTCCTCCTTTTCATGGGTAGAGTCCTTATAGTGATCCATAGTTAAAAGTAAAGGTAAAGGTAAAGGAACCCCTGACCATTAGGTCCAGTCGTGACCAACTCTGGGGTTGCAGCGCTCATCTCGCTTTATTGGCCGAGGGAGCCGATGTACAGCTTCCAGGTCATGTGGCCAGTATGACTAAGCTGCTTCTGGCGAACCAGAGCAGCGCACGGAAGCGCCGTTTACCTTCCAGCCGGAGCGGTACCTATTTATCTACTTGCACTTTGACGTGCTTTCAAACTGCTACGTTGGCAGGAGCTGGGACTGAGCAACGGGAGCTCACCCCATCACGGGGATTCGAACCGCCGACCTTCTGATCAGCAAGTCCTAGGCTCTGTAGTTAAAAGTAGAAGTTGGCAAATGTGTCGTCTTTTTTGCTCTTCGAAAGATGGCAACCCTAGAGAACTGCTGCATCTCCCAGAGAACCACCGTTCTCAGGATTTCAACTCTCACTTTAAACCTACAACAGATTTACCCGAAGAACTCTCTCTATGCAGGAAAACTCTATGGGGAAGGATGTAAAGTTGGGAAATAAAGATGGAGGAGTTGCTGTTCATTTGATCCATGGTGCAGGAATAGGAGGGGTTACTAGTCCATAAGAGGTTCCCTATTTTCACCTGCAAAATGGCAGCGCCTAAGAGGCACAGAGAATACTGACCTGGTTTTCCGGAGTTGAGTATGCAGGTATTGCTTGAGAGTCTCATTCTGAAAGTCATAGTATTTTGTCCAGAAGATGCAGAGGTTTTTGTACTGTTGGATGAGCCAAAGGACCGTCCGGAAACCTTCCGCCATGTTGAAATAAGTCTTCTCACCATCTTTTTCCCAGGCGTAGACAGCCAGCAACTCGAGTGCATACTTTGGGGGCTTCGATTGCAATTCTGGCAGCTACAGTTAGATGGGAGAACATATTAAGTATAGCCCACAGAAATACAATGGATAGCACCAATGGAAGAATATGAAAGGATCAGGCAATGGAGTGGGATATACAGGCTGGCAGTACCTGACAACTTAAGACCAGAATTCACAGCCATGCCCCCTTCTAAGATTATGCAACCATCTTATATTAATAATAATTAGGGATGCATCAAAGTTATCAGTGAAAAAAAAAATTGTAACAAAAAAAAAGAGTCAAGATATACAATTTTTTCTTTTGCATTTGGTTGTATGTTTGTTATGTGCATAACCTTAATAAAAATGTATTTGGAAAAAAAAACAAAGTTATCAGTGCAGATCTCCAGGTGTTGCCTTTTGGCTAGATTTACTATTTTCTGTAGGGATGCGGGTGGCGCTGTGGGTTAAACCACAGAGCCTAGGGCTTGCCGATCAGAAGGTCGGCGGTTCGAATCCCCGCGACGGGGTGAGCTCCTGTTGATCGGTCCCTGCTCCTGCCAACCTAGCAGTTCGAAAGCACGCCAAAGTGCAAGTAGATAAATAGGTACCGCTCCAGCGGGAAGGTAAACGGCGTTTCCGTGTGCTGCTCTAGTTCGCCAGAAGCGGCTTAGTCATGCTGGCCACATGACCCGGAAGCTGCATGACCTCAGCCAATAAAGCGAGATGAGCGCCGCAACCCCAGAGTTGGTCACAATTGGACCTAATGGTCAGGGGTCCCTTTATGTTTTACTATTTTCTGTACACATAGATGGGCAAATGATTTGAGGTGCTCCAATATCCCCTTTTGGAAAGACTTAAATTGTGTTTGATATGAAGTTCCATTGTACATAACAGAACTTGCACCCTATTCTCTTGAAACTGAAGAACCTGGCATTTTCAGTGTTCCAAAATGCTTTCCTTTGGAACAGGGTTTCCCAAATTTGAGTCTCCAGCTGTTTGGGGACTATAATTCTCATCCTCTCTGATTGCTGGTCCTGACACTTCCCTGAAGACCTTTTCTTTCCAGCAGGTTTCTAAACCGAATTCTGATTTTTAGAGTTTGTACTCATTATTACTCTTGGGCTGTGCCCATTCTCCCATTTACTGTACACTCACTGGGTTTCCAGTACTAGGCTTTTAATCTGAATTCACATGTGGTCCGAAATTCAAATGTTTGTTGTGTGTGTGTACCTGTTTGTACCAGTATTTCACCAGACGGATGAGACTTTTCAGTTTGGTAGGGCGCTCCCTGATGAAGTCTTTCTGCAACTCGGTGAAGCAGGGAGAGAACTGGCCCCCCTGGCCTCTGCTGCTGTCAATCAGTCTGATGTACACCTGGGGGTCAGGCTTGTCGCCCCTGTAGTGACCTGTTTTTCAAAACAAAAATGGAGTCACAGGTACAAGGAGAAAGAACAGCTATGGCTTCCCTTCCTGAGAACTGTAGTTTGTTAAGGGTGCTGTGGCCCCCATCCCTCCTTGCAGAACTACAATTCCCACCATTCCCTGTGGCGAGGGATTGACTGCTAAACCGCTCTGGGAATGGTAGTTCCATGAGGGGATTAGAGGGGCTTCTGGCAACTCTCAGTGCCCTTAATAAACTACAGTTCCCATGATTCCTTGGGGGAAGCCGTGACTGCTCACAGTGCTATCAATAGTGCTTTAAATCATAGGTGGTGCGAGTGGGGCCTAGGCAAGTGGACTTACCAAGAGCATCAAAGGCCGGCAGGACATCAAAATCAATGTATTCCTCTGTGAAATCACCAGAACGAAGCTGGAAGCTGAGCACCCGTGGGTTGTCCCACTTTGGTTTTTCAATGCGTACTTCTATATCGCTCCGTATTCGTTCCCGGCATTCCTTGAGCCTCTTCTCAATCTCCTGGATGATAAAGCCCCTGGCTCTCTCCTGGTCTTCGTAGCCATTGAAGATGTTAAGGAACAGCACAAGGTCAGCATCCGAGCCCCCTTTCAGAGCTGTGCCTTTGCCAGATGAGCCACCCTAGGGAGGGAAATCCGAGATGCCTCGTAGAATATCCTTGTTTCCCTGCACCCTGTTGAATGAGTACCAGGGGCTGATTCCAGGCAGATCAATTTCTAGCTTGTGTCAATTTGACACGTATCAATCAATCATAGAATTCTAGAGTTGGAAGGGAGTCAAAGGGTCATTTACTCCAACCCACTGTGATACATAGATATTGGAATCAGGCTTTTGCGTGGGGGCAACTGCACTTCGAAATCCTCCATCCCATTGCTAGGGCTGTATGCCTGAGCACTGGCGGAGGAAGAGGGGTGCGGGGGGAGCATACCACACCCAGCGGCACAATGCCAGTGGGGTGCCATCGCGGCTCCGCCCCCGCACTGGGCACCACGCTCCTGCAGGCGCCCCCCCCCAGGACGTGCGCCATGTCCCTGCAGGTGGCACACCACACCCCCAGGACGCACACCATGCCCCTGCAGGCGGCACACCCCCAGGACTCACGCTATGCCCCCCAGGACGTGCGCCAGCCACGCCCACGCTTGCTGTCTGTTCCCCTGCCAGAGCATGAAGCTCCGCCACTGCGCCTGAGTCATCCAAGGCCTGAATCAGCTGAGCCAGGTTCAGACAACCACAGATCGCTGCAGTTTGGATTGAATGACCTCGAGAGGTTTGGGGTTGCCAGGGGGTGGAGCATCAGGAAGGAAGGAGGAGCATGCATCAGGTTCCGCCTCTCCCCCCAAAAGGGCTGCAACCTACCTAACATCCCAGGAGAAGGTAGGAGCCTGATGCCACCTGACTCTAATGCCTCCCTGTAGAGCAGGAGACTCTTCATGGGAGAACTAATTCCAGACTCAATCCAGAATGGGGGAATCCTCTACCCCCCCAGGATTGTGGGGGGGGACTGCCTTGCCTGCTGTGCCCTATAAAGGTAAAGGTAAAGGTACCCCTGCCCATACGGGCTAGTCTTGACAGACTCTGGGGTTGGTGCGCCCATCACACTCAAGAGGCCGGGGGCCAGCGCTGTCCAAAGACACTTCTGGGTCACGTGGCCAGCGTGACAAAGCTGCATCTGGCGAGCCAGCGCAGCACACAGAAACGCCGTTTACCTTCCCGCCAGTAAGCGGTCCCTATTTATCTACTTGCACCCGGGGGTGCTTTCGAACTGCTAGGTGGGCAGGCGCTGGGACCAAGGGAGGAGCTGTGGGTAAAAGCCTCAGCGCCTAGGGCTTGCCGATCGAAAGGTCGGCGGTTTGAATCCCCGCGGCAGGGTGCACTCCCGTTGCTCGGTCCCAACGCCTGCCCACCTAGCTGTGCCCTATACCACCCCCAAATTTGTGGGGATCGGGGCACTAGGCACAATGCCCTCCTGTGGGATTCCGGCGCTCCTGGACGCCGTCCCTGATCCGCGCCACTAGCTGCAAGAACTTCAAAAGAAGCAATTTGGATGAAGGAATGCACATATTTCAAGGAGGGGGGGGAGTAAAAGACTGCTAACAGAAGAGATCTCTGATAAAACAAGAAGAGTCGAAGGAGCAAGTATAAATCACGAGAAGATACGCCAAGACTCGGTATGGCAAAGGGACTGAATGGGGGAGGGGGGGAAAAACCTTACTTTCTTTCCTTATGTGATTAAACAAGAATCCCCTCCCCTCATGAGTCAGAAATGTCATTTTAAGGACTTAAGCCGTGGATTTAAGGCTGTGTGGAGATAAACTTTCGAAACAAAGCATGTTTTAAGAAGAGCGTGGAATGTATAAGAGCTTTGGAATGACGCAGTTAAAAATGCCGTCGCCATATTGGGAAGTTCTGTCGGAGGACTTAAGTCTGAGAGGAGAAAGAGAGAAATAGAGCTGTTTTTATATTGTGGATGAAACTCCTCAGTGGGACTTAAGAACGACAGTTTTGCGAGATTAAAGATGGAAAGAGCGATGTTATCTATGAAGGTGGTGATATATGGAAACCATCTCGATTTGAGGATTGGAAGAACGGAAAAATTCACACAGGATTATTATTGGTGTTTATCGGCTTAAGGAGACTATCAGAAGAGATCATAAAGAAAAAAGAGAAAATATATGAACAAGATGTGATGTGGAAACAGCAAGATAAGACTGGATAGAATTATCAGTTTGGACTGATTTGGACATTAACGCAGTAGCAAGAAGATGATCAGAATCCCCCTTCAGATCTTGAAATATGGGTCCCCCCAACAAAATTTAAAATTCGGCTTTGTAATTCAGAATTTATGTGATGTGATTTGATTGGCCAGTTAATAAAAATTATTTTTTTTTAAAAAAACAGAATGGGGGAATCCTGGGTCTGTGCAGGGTGTAGGTTTGCTTGAATGGGGCAGGGGGGACATGGGGCAGATTCACTGGGGCTGGGGGGAGGCTATGCACCATCCTACCCATTAGACACCTTCCATTCTGGGACTGCAAGACAGTAGTGGGCGGGTCCAGGGGCAAAAGTTGGTGGGGCAACAAATGCAGGTGGTAGCTTTGCAGGTAAGGCAAGTTCCTACGCACACCCCTCTCTGTCCTGCATTGAGGCAAGTGAAAGGGATGGTCAGAGTTCAAGGATGCATCCTAGCCAGGGGAATGATTGTTAGAATTCCTGCTCCATGATTGCAGTCATGGGATTGTTGTCTATCGCATGACGGTATATGTTTTGACTCCACAGAGTGGGAAGTGACGGAGACAGGATGTTTGTGTTACTGTGTTCTGTGAAGTGGGACAATTGTCCTTTGTTCTTTTTCTCTTTGCTGTCTGATGCTAGAGAGAGAGGGAGCCATGTTGCAGTGCTCCGTGTGTGTTTATATGTAAATAAAGTAGATTCGCCAAAATGCTGAGTTGCTGAGGTCTGTTACGCAAACTGCGAAGACTCTGTGGATCCCTAAGTGTGCCAGTGTCTGTTGGCATCGGTTGCTGTGATGTTTGGGCTGAAGAAAGCTTTTGAAGCTCCTGAATGATCGACCAGGAGGGAGAGAACATGCCAGTCAGGCCTGTGTCTCTGCTAGGGGGGAGTTCCAAGAGCCACATAGAGTGGCCCTCATATCTCCCTTAAATTTCCATCCACTATCGGAGCTGGACTCAGTGGAGACTCACTCACTGTCAAAAGTAAATATCATTTAAGTGTTTATCTACAGATTAGGCTTGTTCTGCCAATGTGTCACCAACTGGGAGTGGGTCCCACCCATTCTGGCTCCGCAAGTGGACTTTCCTCTTCTGCATTTTGGGATTCGTGACTCACATTGTTATACAGTGGTACCTCAGGTTAAGTACTTAATTCGTTCCGGAGGTCCGTTCTTAACCTGAAACTGTTCTTAACCTGAAGCGCCACTTTAGCTAATGGGGCCTCCTGCTGCTGCCGTGCCGCCGGAGCCCGATTTCTGTTCTTATCCTGAAGCAAAGTTCTTAACCTGAAGCACTATTTCTGAGTTAGCGGAGTGTGTAACCTGAAGCGTAAGTAACCTGAAGCGTATGTAACCCCAGGTACCACTGTAACATCTTGGGTCCTCCCTCTTGATTCATGAAAGGGCTACAACATTTAACCAATTAATTGGCTAGATTGTGTTAAATTAAATAAATCTGGTTTGATTTGTATTAATTTGGAAAACTAATAAAGGACACTTCTGTGGGGAAAGGAATTCCCCAGCTCAGGGAATGTCCTCTCCTGGGCTCCCTTCTGAGGACGGTGGAGCTATCTAGAGGACCCTCTGCCCGCCTTAATAAGAGAGTCACTTAGCAGCTCTGTGTACAACTGAAAGAATTCTGGGAACTCTAGCTTACCCATCACAGAGCTGGAACCTACAATCTACAACCTTAACAATCTACACTCTCGTTCTCTTCCCCACTCCCATCGCTCTCTCTTTGAACCTGCCCACACCATTCTTTCTTAGCACCCAGACTCTGGCACTGACCTTGACAACCTTCAGCACCTTGGGTCGAGGAGGGGTAAAATCCCTGAAGCAATTGGATTTCAGGAATTCACAGATGATGTCGATGGCACTGCACACCTGCTGATTAAATTGCTTATTGGGCTGGAGATTCTGCAAGATGAAAGTGTCCAGGTCTTTTGGTCCACAACTGTAGAGGAGGTCCATGGTAGAGGGGTTGAGGCAGGAGAGACGATCCAGCAGCTTCTGGGTCTGCTTTCACCTCCGCTGGGAATAAAGAAGGAAATGCCTGCTTTTTGACCCTGTCTTTTGTCTTGTCAGTATTTGCTCTGCTCTGCCCTGTTCAGTTTCGTTTCCTTAAGTTTCACTTTGCTCAAAACAGCGGCTTTAAACAGGCTCAGAACAGAAAGCAGGAGAGTCATTTCCCTAAGGCTCTTATAATAACAATAATTTATTACTTATACCCCACACATCTGGCCCGGCCTCCCCAGTCACTCTGGGTGGCTCCTGCAGGGATAGGGCAGAAATGTTGATTTCTTAAAGGCAATCTCTCTCTCTCTCTCTCTCTCTCTCTCTCTCTCTGAGTTAAAGGCAAATTTCTTCCATTCAAAACCAGATGCAAACTGAAATGCAAGCCTCCATTGAAATGTGGAAATTCAAACTTTTCTGGTCAAGTAAGGGTGGTGGTGCATGGCCGTTCTTAGTTGGTGGAGCGATTTGTCTGGTTAATTCTGATAACGAACGAGACTCTGGCATGCTAACTAGTTATGCGACCCCCAAGCGGTCGGCGTCCAACTTCTTAGAGGGACAAGTGGAGTTCAGCCACCAGAGATTGAGCAATAACAGGTCTGTGATGCCCTTAGATGTCCGGGGCTGCACATGCGCTACACTGACTGGCTCAGCGTGTGTCTACCCTATGCCGACAGGTGTGGGTAACCCGTTGAACCCCATTCGTGATGGGGATCGGGGATTGCAATTCTTCCCCATGAACGAGGAATTCCCAGTAAGTGCGGGTCATAAGTTCACGTTGATTAAGTCTTTTGAGAGCCAGTGTGGTGTAGTGGTTAAGAGCGGTGGACTCGTAATCTGGGGAACCGGGTTCGCTTCCCCGCTCCTCCACATGCAGCTGCTGGGTGACCTTGGGCTAGTCACACTTCCTTGAAGTCTCTCAGCCCCACTCACCTCACAGAGTGTTTGTTGTGGGGGAGGAAGGGAAAGGAGAATGTTAGCCCCTTTGAGACTCCTTAGGGTAGTGATAAAGCGGGATATCAAATCCAAACTCTTCTTCTTCTAAGGTGCTCCACTATGCATGTACTAAGGCAGAGGATTCCAAATGTTTTAGGTCCACCTCCCCCTTGCTACCACAAATTCATCCCCAGTGCCTTACCCACAGGGCTGGATCTAAGGTCATACCTCGGGTTAAATGTGCTTCAGGTTGAGCGTTTTCAAGTTACGCTCCATGGTGACCTGGAAGTAACGGAGCGCGTTACTTCTGGGTCTCACCGCTCGCGCATGCGCAGACGCTCAAAATGATGTCACGCCCATGCGCAGAAGCGGCAAAAAGCGACCCACGCACGCGCAGTCGCGTCTTACATTTTACTCAGAATGCAAACGGGGCTCCAGAACGAATCCCATTTGTATCCAGAGGTACCACTGTACTATGAAACTCAAACATATAAGCAGCGGTACCTTTGTTCTCAAACGCCTTGGTTCCCAAACACCGAAAACCTGGAATTAAGTGTTCTGGTTTTTGAATGTTTTTCAGAAGCCAAACACCTGATGCAGCTGTCAGCTATTGTTTCCAGTGCGCCTGCACCAATCAGAAGCTGCGCCTTGGTTTCCGAACATTTCAGAAGTCAAACGGACTTCCAGAATGGATTAAGTTTGAGAACCAAGGTACCACTGTATTTGGCGCTTTCGTTTTTGCTATTTATTTGGCATTTTTGTTTCTGGGGCTTTTTCAGTTAATTTGTTTTTGTGACTGTGTGGAATCCAGTTCAGCTACTGATTGATTGATTGATTGATTGATTGTGTTCGAAAACCAAGGCACAGCTTCTGATTGGTTCAAAAACCGGTACACTTACTTCTGGGTTTTCAGCGTTTGAGAACCAAGGCATTTGAGTACCAAGGTGTTTGAGAACCAAGGTACCATTGTATAAGGCACAGGAGCAGGAGCTGGTAGAAAAGTTGGCAACGCATTCATTCTTTCAGCCTTAGTCAGAGACAGTTCCTTCCCTCCTCTTTCCATGAATGTAGTAGAGCAAGATTCTCCATGGTGGCCTTCCATTCTATTGTTCTTCTTTATTGTTCTCTCCCTCCTTTCAACTAAGAAAACACATCTGTGCCTTTTCTCAAAACAGGCCCTGCCTGTCCTGGGAGAGTCAGTCAGAGCCAGATAACTAAAGCCCAGCTGGCGAGGATGCAATTAACATCTGAAGTTGAGGAGGGGAGAGAAAGAACGACTTTTCTGTTCTCACCCACAGTTTGTTGGGCAGGTGCAATTCAAGACAAACCATGATTATACCATTTGGGGACTGTGTCTGTAACAAGGGGGAAAGAGGGGTATTTCAGGGCAAACACTCAAAGGAGGAGACTATTTAATTAACTTGTTTGCTCCAGGCTTTGGGGAAAAGGCTGCTGGTGGTGGGAGCATATTTTAACTGATCTCCGGTTGAGTTTCCCATCTGATAATAATGTTGGGACCTTTTCCCTTTGCTCTGCCTGGTGCACACAAAATTAAGCCAGGAAGGACAGATAAGAAATCCAGTAAGTAATTTTTAAAAATACAAAAAGAATCAACATTACCATGTCATGTGAGCAACTGAGCAAATTTGGGTAAGCACATTTGGTATGGGAATCTGGGTCCACTGGGGCTGACTCCAGAGGTGTCTGGCACAGCATGTATTTGGTTACAGATGCTCATTTCATTATTTTCACTTTCACGATACAGTACTGTACATAACCTTTCCTGCAACGTAAGGGTACTTCATCTGCAGTAAATGTGTTCAGCCAGGAGAGGGCAGCAGAGGAGAATTCCTTTTTATTCTTTTAAGAAGTCACGATTTTGCTATGACTTATTGTATCCAGGTGACCTGTTTATTGAGCGTTCATACTGATTTGTTTGACAGTCAGCTCAACCTTTGAATAAGCATGCTGTAAATCTGAAGGCTAGTTGGGTTGGACTGAACTATAACATTTTCAAATTACCAGAAGGTTCGTTTTGGGTTCATGTTTGTTTTTTAGGGAAAGCTACTAGCCAATTCCTCATTACTTTGCATATGTTTAATTAGACTCCCCATCATTAAAACAGCACTTATCTTGTAAGTATGACCAGTGACATGTCTGGGTATTCGCTGTATCTTTAAAAATAAACCTCACAAGATTTGCTCACCCCAAACTGCTCCCTTCCTTGGGAACTGTACGTGTTTGTATGTTAAGAGGCAATTTGGAAGATAACACATTAGAAACATCAAGCAATTATAACGTAAATGAATCATTGAATGAGATTCCTACATTGCAGGGGGTTGGGCTGAATGACCCACAGGAACCCCTCTCACATCTCCAATTTACAGTGGTACCTTGGTTCTCAAACGCCTTGGTACTCAGACATCTTGGAACCCAAACACTGCAAATCTGGAAGTAAGTGTTCCGGTTTGCAAACTTTTTTCGGAAGCCGAACGTGCTCCGTTTTGAGGGTTACGCTCCTGTTTTGAGTGCCACACTTCCATTTTAAGTGTTACACTGAGGTCTGTCTGTTTTTGCTATTTATTTTGCATTTTTGTGACTCTTTTTTAAAAAAAATTGTGACGGTGTGGAACCCAGTTCAGCTACTGATTGCTTGATTGTGTGTCTGCAGTATGTTGTTTATTGCTTTCATTTTATGGATCAATAGTCTCATTAGATAGTAAAATTCATGTTGAATTGCTGTTTTAGGGGTTGTTTTTAAAAGTCTGGAACAGATTAATCCATTTTGCATTACTTGCTGTGGGAAAGCGCACCTTGGTTATGGAACGCTTTGGTTTTGGAACAGACTTCCGGAACAGATTAAGTTTGAGAACCAAGGTACCACTGTACCTTATAAATACTTGCCATTTCTGGCAAGAGATTTAGGACATAACATAATGTTTGAGGACTGGGAAAGATTGTGGAAGAAAGTGGTGAAGTTCACCGCATGTACTTTGTTAAAGGAAAATATTATGAAAATGATGTATAGATGGTATTTGACTCCTGTAAAATTAGCAAAGATGTATCATAAGTGTGATAATACATGTTGGAAATGTAAAGAAAAGGAAGGAACATTCTTTCATATGTGGTGGACCTGCCCCAAGGTGAAAGACTTCTGGGAAAAGATTTATAATGAATTGAAAAAAATGTTGAAATATCCATTTATAAAGAAACCAGAGGCCTTTCTTCTTGGAATAAAAGATTCGGAATTGCCCAAGAAAGATGTTAATCTATTTTTGTATGCCACAACTGCGGCTTGTATTTTGTTAGCTAAAAAGTGGAAAACTCAAGAATTACCAACAGTAGAAGAATGGCAGATGAAGATGATGGATTTTATGGAGCTAGCCGATCTAACCGGAAGAGTCCGCGACCAGAAGGAGGAGGAACACCACGAAGAATGGAAGAAATTTAATGATTATTTAGCTAAATTTGTTAAGCTAAAATAACTGGAAGTAGCGTCCAGATACTTAATGGGCTTAGGATTGTATTTATGTTAACTGATAAAATAATATGTCTAATACAAGAAGGAGAAGATTTAAAGATGTTAATGTTTAATTTAAAGGGTATTAAAATTGGGATTTGGAAAACCGTTATAAGGATATGCAATGAAATTCAACTAAGGGGAAACGAGGAAGTCGTTTTACAAAGTAAATAACTGTTATTTTCCATAACGTTATGATTTATGTTTGTTATGTTTTGTTTGTTTTATGTTTTTGTTTGTCGTTGATATTGTAAAAACTAATAAAATTTTTGCAATAAATAAATACTTGCCATTTCAAATGTGCTCCCTTCCGATTTGCCTTCTAACACACAAGCATGCACATCCAGAGGGTTCCCAATGAATAGAGCAGGATGGGACAAGTAAAGAATTTATAGAAACCACATGGCTTGCAACAAATATGTCAACAGAGTATTCCCACAAAGAATCTGGCAACTGGGGGAAAATTATATCATTCTCACTCCTGTGTTCTAGCACAACCCTCCAACCCCCTCAATTGAGCAGGGGGGTGTTGGGGGTGCCACACTTTTTGGTTCACCTCAGGCAGCAAAACATCTTGTGCCAATTGTCATGAGAGCGCTTGGACTAGAATTATCAACCAAAAGCTTTATTTTTCTGGCTTATCACCACAACAGTCATTAACGCTGAGCTTCAGTAAAGCAAATAATCTGATTAGACAGCGCCTATATGATATTGAGCGGCAGAATAATTCAGCCACGACAAGGAAATTTTTTCCACGGTATAATTATTTTCCACCCAGTCATTTTGGCACGTTGGCACCCTGTTTGCAAAATTTAACAGTTCCGAAATACAGGCGCGCTTTCACTTACGCAGGATTAAATAAACAGCCTTCAGCTGTACCTGAGGGTCAATTTCAAAAAATCCCGCTGGAAAAATGGTAATGTCCATGTGGAAATAACTGTTTTTCCAGCGGATTTTTTTTTTTTTTAAATCGACTGCCATGTCCCTGTGGAGATGGAAGTATCGAATGAGTAGCTCATGAGCTTCTGGCTTGCACTCTTTATAAAGATTTGAGGAGTGAGGTTATTGCCCCTCTATTATTGTCCATGCCGGGTTGCTCAACCATTCCTACAGTGTCCTTTCTTTTAGCAGATGAAGATGATCAAGTGACAGCAAAAACTGCAAAAATAATAATAATAATAATTAAAAATAGCAGGGGCAATTAGAATAACATCTATTATTTGATTATGGATGTAAACCTCCAGAATGTATTTTGTATACAGTGGTACCTCAGGTTAAGTACTTAATTTGTTCCGGAGGTCCGTACTTTACCTGAAACTGTTCTTAACCTGAAGCACCACTTTAGCTAATGGGGCCTCCTGCTGCCGCCGCGCCACCAGAGCCCGATTTCTGTTCTCATCCCGAAGCAAAGTTCTTAACCTGAAGCACTATTTCTGAGTTAACAGAGTCTGTAACCTGAAGCGTATGTAACCTGAAGCCTAGGTAAGCTGAGGTACCACTGTAGTTAAGTTTTTAACCTCTGTCTTCAGTGCATTTTATTTTATTGCTATGGCTAGTAGCTGATGTAAATAAAGATTCCCCTGAACATCTTGGGCCAGTCCTGCCTATTCAGCAAATCAGATGGTTTTGCTAGTTACATAAAAGCTGCCTTCAACCTTTCAGCTGGACCAAAGGAACTGGCCGAGAGGACACTGCCCCTGATATAGGGGAAGGCAGAATCTGTTTTCCTTTCTGATCCACAGGCCAAAACCTCTCTATCTCTACATACATACAAACCCATCCCCTGCTGCCCCTCGGTCTTGCCCCATCTCAATTCCTCTGCTGTTTGATGCTGTGTTTACCTGCCGGGAAAGTTCAAAAGCGAGAGAGAGATAGCCGCCTCCTTTCTGCAGTGAGCCAAGTCACACAAGGTGAAGTGACTCCCCTTTGAGGAAAGGCTACAGCTTTCTGCAACTTTTTAATTGAGAGGAAAGACAAGTTAGAGGCAACATTATAGAAGTTTAAAACAAACAAACCATGCACAGCATGGAGAAATACGTTTAGAAAAGATTGGAAAATATGGACAGATTAGCTACATATGAATGAATTGCATGTTGACGCAAATTAAGAATGGATAAAAATGAAGAAATCTGGAATAAATATTTAAGCGATAAGGCGGATAGTGGTGGGAAGTGAGGGGAGGAGAGAGAGGTGGAAAAATATTGTTAAAAAGGTTCAGTCATAGGTAAAGGTACCCCTGACCATTAGGTCCAGTTGTGGCCGACTCTGGGGTTGCGGCGCTCATCTCGCTTTATTGGCCGAGGGAGCCGCCATACAGCTTCCGGGTCATGAGGCCAGCATGACAAAGCCGCTTCTGGTAAACCAGAGCAGCGCACAGAAACACCATTTACCTTCCCGCTGGAGCGGTACCTATTTATCTACTTGCACTTTTGACGTGCTTTCGAACTGCTAGGTTGGCAGGAGCAGGGAGCTCACCCCATCCCGGGGATTAGAACCGCCGACCTTCTGATCAGCAAGTCCTAGTCTCTGTGGTTTAACCCACAGCGCCACCTGCATCCCACCAGTCATAGGTATATCAGATTATATTTAAATCTGAATTGTTATTATTGTTATTATTGTTGTTATTATGGTTTTTTGTTGTAGTGTCTTTTGCGGTTGTTGTTTATATCGAAAAAAATGATTAAATATTTTTTTTAAAAAACAAAACCAGGGTAGTCTATCTAGAACAGACTGGGCCTCTCCTTGTGAGATGGGGAGGTTGGCCCTTGCAGATTCCAGAAAGGCTGAGAAAGGTGTGTTGTGGGGCGAAATCACAGGGTCACAGCGAGCTAAGCCCTGGTCCGAGCACTGACAGGCACCACTAAGCTTAATCTCCTGCCCTAGTCTCTCAGCAGGTGGCAGGGGGAGGGGTGGCGGTGTTGACGGCGAGGGCGCTGCAAAATCCAGAACACAGATATGTCCTGAGACTGCCTCCTGGGGGTGGCATCTTTCAGACACAATGCGCAATAATGTCCTGTCTCGGAAGTGGGAGCAAACTCAGCCATAGCCAAGCAAGCGCTTTGCCAAAACATCTTCCACTTCTGCGGGTGGCTGGATTCAGGGAGGAATTGGTCACCAGTTCTGATCCCGTTAGGAATCCTGTCTGGAATGCTTTCAACTGAAACCTTATGTGGATTTCAAACAGGATTAGGAGCGTGCCAGCTTTCCTTTTCAAAATTCGGGTGGCAAGGGGCTTGGGGCGACACAGTTCTACCTCCTTTGTCAGAGGCAGTAAATGACTCTGAATGTCAATAGCTTTGAACCGGAAGTGTGGAGAGTTGCTCTAACAATTCTCATGGGGAAAAGGCACTTTCCTTTTCCTTAAAGGAATAGTGATCCATAGGGGATTTTTTTCCTGGGGAAAGAGGGTGGTATTCAATGCTTTACTTAGCGTGGACCCACCGAAATGAACAAGTGTGGCTAACTTACATCCATTAATTTCAATGTCATCTTTGAGTAAAACTACTACTCTTGTAGTAGTCTCGTTTAGTCGCGTCCGACTCTTCGTGACCCCATGGACCAGAGCACGCCAGGCACTCCTGTCTTCCACTGCCTCCGGCAGTTTGGTCAGACTCATGCTGGTAGCTTCGACAACACTGTCCAACCATCTCATCCTCTGTCGTCCCCTTCTCCTTGTGCCCTCCATCTTTCCCAACATCAGGGTCTTTTCCAGGGAGTCTTCTCTTCTCATGAGGTGGCCAAAGTATTGGAGCCTCAGCTTCAGGATCTGTCCTTCCAGTGAGCACTCAGGGCTGATTTCCTTCAGAATGGAGAGGTTTGATCTTGCAGTCCATGGGACTCTCAAGAGTCTCCTCCAGCGCCATAATTCAAAAGCATCAATTCTTCGGCAATCCGCCTTCTTTATGGTCCAGCTCTCACTTCCATACAACACTACTGGGAAAACCATAGCTTTAACTATACGGACCTTTTACAGATAGGTAGCCGTGTTGGTCTGCCATAGTCAAAACAAAACAAATTCCTTCCAGTAGCACCTTAAAGACCAACTAAGTCAGTATACGGACCTTTGTTGGCAAGGTGATGTCTCTGCTTTTTAAGATGCTGTCTGGGTTTGTCATTGCTTTTTTCCCAAGAAGCAGGCGTCTTTTAATTTCGTGACTGCTGTCACCATCTGCAGTGATCATGGAGCCCGAGAAAGTAAAATCTCTCACTGCCTCCATTTCTTCCCCTTCTCTCTGGGTAACTGCATTTCCAAGCGGCACTTAAATGCGGTGCCTGATTGCCAGATAGCCAGAGTAGGCCTATGGGCCCTACGCCTTTTAGGGACCCCGTGAAAACGGATCAAAATGAAATTGATTTGATTTTTGAAATTACAAAAACATATTAGGAGATAATTTGTGAGGGGCGGCCCAAGATTTCAACTGCCTAGGGGCCTCCAGAGGGTTTAATCCAGCATTGCTCAAATGGCGCTTGTGCTCACAGACCGACCGCTTTTCCTTTTGGCAGGAACTGGGCATGCCTTCAAATGCTGCAAGGAGGTGCAATTAATGGTTGCATTACTACAGACCGCCTGGCTTTTATAGGCATAGAAGCTTTGCCATAAAAACGGAGCGATCTCTTTTCCTTTTCTTGTTGAATGAGACTGCTCCGGATTCTTTATATGGAACAATGTGGTTGGGGGGGGGGGCTGTGGGACCTTTCTCAGCCCAAGGGTAGCAGTCGCTTTGGGATAACCTTCAGGGGGCTGCAGGCTAGTGGTGGGCGTGGCCAGCAGCAAAAGTGGGCGGAGCAACTGATGTAAATCTCACCTTTGCACAGGATGCCAGTTTCTACACGCAGCTCTTTGTCCTCCATCCAGACGAGCAAAAGGCAGAATCAGAATTCAGGGACACATCCGAACCGGGCAAAAACACTCGAGGAAAGCGGGAAGTGAGAGGTGTGGCTTGGGAAAGAGTCCTGAAGGCCAGGTATAATAATTAATATAATAATAATAATTTATTATTTATACCCCGGCCATTTGGCTAGGTTTCCCCAGCCACCCTGGGTGGCTTCCAATAGAATATTAAAATACAATACTCTATTAAACATTAAAAGCTTCCTTAAACAGGGCTGCCTTCAGACATACAGGGGCCTGGAGGGCCACAACCAGTTCTCCTCAAAGTACGGTAGCTTTAACTCAGTTGGTTGATCATCCAGGACAGGGATTCCCAAACTTGGAGGGCAGAGCATTGCCCCCCTTGGTTCCATGAACCCATCACAAGTGCTCCCTACCCTATCTGATCAAAAGCATTATTCAGAAAAGCAGTTGCATGGCCCAGTAAGGAAGATGATAACACGATAAGAGCCCAAACAGTAACAATTAATTGCACACTGAGTCATGAACTTGATCTTGTGCTCCCAGCTTTTCCAGTTCTGATAGTCATTTGCACCTCCAGCACCCCCCTGTTGCCCCCTTGCCTCCGAGCACCCTTCCTTTGCAGGGGCACAGCATGGGGAGGGCCGGGGGGGGCATAGCTTTCTCGCATAGTTTTCTCTCCCCCAATGTATTTGGTTTTGCATTTTAAAATTTGCACCCACACACCAAGATTTTACATAAAAACAAGATTCCCACGAATCCCCTCCATGGGTCCCATAGTTAAACCTTTTCTACTGCATCTTTTGTAATAATCCAAATTTTTATATCTCCATTAAGTCCATGGTTCTCGTTACATTACAAGTGCTATTCCAATTCCGCTA
The DNA here is from genome assembly GCF_964252035.2 of Podarcis erhardii. Taxonomy (NCBI): domain Eukaryota; kingdom Metazoa; phylum Chordata; class Lepidosauria; order Squamata; family Lacertidae; genus Podarcis; species Podarcis erhardii. The sequence continues at coordinate 25,085,824 of NC_138505.1, read as the reverse complement.
ATGATTTTAACTGTTTACAATGGTCTCCAAGGTAAATTATAAATTCCCCCCCTTCCTTATTAAAATATTGGTCTTCCTGATTTTCCCGGTCATTTTTGCCATTTCGGCATAGTCCACCAGCTAAATCTGCCACAGGGCGCATAATTTTCAGGGGTTACGAACTAGGCACTCCCATGCTGGGAACCCCACCCTGTCTCCTATTGAGGGTCTCTGGGCCCCAGAGCCCAGCCTTGCCACAGCGCCTCTGGCCCTCAGCCCAAGGGCTGTATTGGCCGGCCGGCTGGGCTCCCCCTTGCGCAGGCAGACAGGCAAGCCGTGCAGTGTGGCCCCATGAACCCTCTGTGACCCGTGCTCACATGTTCGGCTGTCACAGCAGGTTTTCTTTAGCCTTGGCACCCAGCCCCTGGTCCCGCCTGTTGTTGCGCACAAGCCCCAGGCACCAATAAAGGATGCGACTCCACTGTTCGTAGGTAATCTGTTATGTACTGAGTTGAATAGGATCCAAAATGCAGCAGTCTGATTGGTCCCAGAACAATAGGATTCAGAATGCAGCAGTTTGATTGGTCCTAGAAAAATAAGATCCAGAATGCAGCAGTCTGATTGGTCCACAGGAGCCACCCAATCCAGCTCCAGGTGGAAGTGAATCCGCAACCTGATTGGCCTACAGGAGAATCCTGGAATTAGCCAATCACATGGGGCTCACTGTATAAATAATGTATATAAAGCAGACATTCTGGGGGAACTTCCATTCCTTCTCACCACTATGAGCTGAATAAAGAGCATGAAATCCACTCTCGACTCCGAGTATATTTCATAATCCCACTGCCCCCTAGGGGGTAGTACTGCTCACTCGGGGAACAGCTGATCTAGCAGATGAGATTATTGAAGTTATGGGCTCACTTCTGACGTGGACGGACTCACAGACCAGCTGCAAGGAGGAGGGATGTTTTCTCTCTAGCACTGGAGTCTGTTCCCCCAACTGGAAGGTCCCAGGGAGGGTTGAAGGCCAAACGGCTTGGTGTCCTTCCCTTATCTGCCGAATAACCCAAACTTTGAGCAGGCAGGAGTCCCTGATGCAAGCTCAAGGTTGACAAGGAGGCCCACCCGTTGCCCTGTTCGCAGCCCTGCGCCAATAACACAGGCAGTGACATCATTTATATCCGTCATCAGATTTTGTTATTGTTTCTCATTCTCATGGAGGGACAGAGCTGCAAGTTCTAGGCCAGGCTTCCTCAACCTTGGCCCTCCAGATGCTTTGAGACTACAATTCCCATCATCCCTGACCACTGGTCCTGCTAGCTAGGGATCATGGGAGTTGTAGGCCAAAAACATCTGGAGGGCCAAGGTTGAGGAAGCCCGTTCTAGGCCCCAAGAGACCATTCCAGAGAGGGGAGAACTCTCAGGTGTCATTTACCCATCAAATCACCTGGTGGAAGTCTCCCTCTGGAGTGGCTCTTTAAATGGGGGTGGAGAACCAGGAGCCCATGTGCTGGATGTGATCCCGTAGGCCAAATGTACCCCCTCTGGCCCACAGCAACCCCTCTTTGAACCTCCATTCACTAGGCAGGCTTGAAGCAAGCCTCCAATTAACGGACTGGGAAAGGCTTTGGAAGTCAGATATGAAATTTGCTGCATGTACCCTACTCAAAGAGAATTATATGAAAATGATGCATGGGTGGTATTTAACCCTGGTTAAACTAGCAAAAAGGGACGCAGGTGGCGCTGTGGGTTAAACCACAGAGCCTAGGACTTGCCGATCAGAAGGTCGGCGGTTCGAATCCCCGCGATGGGGTGAGCTCCCATTGCTCGGTCCCTGCTCCTGCCAACCTAGCAGTTTGAAAGCACGAAGTGCAAGTAGATAAATAGGTACCGCTCCGGCGGGAAGGTAAACGGCATTTCCGTGTACTGCTCTGGTTCACCAGAAGCGGCTTAGTCATGCTGGCCACATGACCTGGAAGCTGTACGCCGGCTCCTTTGGCCAATAAAGCGAGATGAGCGCCGCAACCCCAGAGTCGGTCACGACTGGACCTAATGGTCAGGGGTCCCTTTACCTTTAAACTAGCAAAAATATTTAGAACAAGATCTAATAAGTGTTGGAAATGTAAAGAAACAGAGGGTACGTTTTATCTTACGTGGTGGAAATGTAAGATGATTTAAAAATTCTGGGAAATGATTTATAATGAAATGAAAAACATGTTTAGAGTAAAATTTGTTAAAAAACCAGAAGCATTTTATTAGTTATTGTAGGAGCGGAGATTTCAAAAGACCAGAAGGAATTGTTTATGTATGCTACGATGGCTGCCTGGAGACTGTTAGCCCAAAGATGGAAAGTGGAAGCAGTCGAACCAAAGAAGATTGGCAAACCAAGTTCATGGACTATTTAAATCAAGGGTAAATCGGTGTCCTCTTTTGTTGGTGATGCATTCACCTTTTGAGGGGAGGGTGTAGAAGTGGACACCCTCTTCTGCGAGCATCTGGACCAGTCTAGAATCCGCCAGCATCAGGATGCGCGGAAGCGCCTCTCCATCGGACCTCAAGAAGCAGGCAGAATGCTGCAAAAAGCAAGCAGAGAGAGTGAAAATATATACAGTACAGTGGTACCTCGGTTTAAGTACTTAATTCGTTCCAGAGGTCTGTTCTTAACCTGTTCTTAACCCAGTGGCGTAGCGTGGGGGGTGCAGGGGAGCCGGCCGCACCGGGCGCAACATCTGGGGGGGGCGCTCGCACTCGCAGCTCTCTGCCCCGTGCTAAAATCCACGGGTTAGGGTGCGCAAATTACTTGCCTTGCCCCGGGTGCTGACAACCCACGCTACGCCACTGTCTTAACCTGATGCACCACTTTAGCTAATGGGGCGTCCTGCTGCTGCCACGCCGCCGGAGCACAATTTCTGTTCTCATCCTGAAGCAAAGTTCTTAACCTGAAGCACTTCTTCTGGGTTAGCGGAGTCTGTAACCTGAAGCGTCTGTAACCTGAAGCGTCTGTAACCTGAGGTACCACTGTACATTTGTGACTGCATATATCTGAGTGCATGTGTGTAAAAGAGAGAGGGAAAGAGGAATGTTCTCTGTTGTTATCAGACAGCGATAGCACTTAGCGTGTGTGACTAATCATATAAAAGTTATAAATAAATTTAAGTACTTTAAAAAAAAAAAAGTGGCTTGCCAGGCAAATTCTGGCCCTTGGAATTCTCCCCAGCATTAGCCACACCTTCTGCCTTTAGGCCACCCGCCTCCCTGGCCTTGCTTCATCCGTTTCTTCGATGTGTTTGCCTGGATAGAGGACAGAGAGGCATGTGCGCTAGTTTTGCGTAGAAAACAGCCTATTGTACAAAGGTGATATTGACATGCATTGCTCCACCCACTTTCCGCCTTTGCTTCCTGCCAGGAGAGCGTGTGGCCTTCATCACAGTGCCCAGAATGGAATGCATCCCTCAGACTGAAAAACAGTTCCCCATCCCTGAAGCAGGCAGCCCTTTACGTATTGAAATATACTCAGAGTCGCAAAGTGATTTCATGCTCTTTATTCAGCTCATAGTGGTGAGGAGGAATGAATGAATGTCCCCTCAAAGTATCTGCTTTATATACATTATTTACACAATGGGCTGCACATGATTGGCTAATTCCAGGATTCTACTGTAGGCCAATCAGGTTGTGGATTCACTTCTATCTGGAGCATGATTGGGTGGTTCCTGCTAACCAATCATACTGCTGCATTGTTCTAGGACCAATCAGACTGCTGCATTCTGAATCCTATTGTTCTAGGACCAATCAGACTGCTGCCTTTTGGAGCCTATTGTTCTAGGACCAATCAGACTGCTGCAGTTTGGATCCTATTCAACTCAGTACATAACACCCCTCCCCTCTAAGTTCCAGTCCTGCCCGGAAGGTCGCATTCATAGTCCTCAAGGTACGCCGGTGGCCTACGTGTGCGTTGCGACCTGGGGTGTTCCCTGGTCCGGGGTTCAGGTTCTGGCTCGTGTTCCAAGGATGGGGCTGTTTGGTCTGGCGCAACCGGCTCGCTCAGTCGTGGTTCTGGTTCCGGTGTCCTTTCGGCCTCGCGGGTCCTCTCTGTATTTACTGATTCTGCCTCTCCTGCTTGCCCCTGCTGCTCTATGGGCCTCACTGCCCCACTGTTCCCTTGGGACTCCTCTGACCTGTCCTCCTCCTCCTGGTTTTCTCCCGGGAATCGTCGCCGTATCTGGTCGCAGTGGCGGCGCCAGCATTGCCCCCCATCTGTTAGCACCTCGTACGACACGGGGCCCGTGACCCTGGTGACTGTGGCCGGTACCCATGCAGGGCCTGCCCCAAAATTCTTTGCGTACACTGGGTCCTGGGCCTCGAAGGTCCGGGGGTTCCTGCCTTCCCCCACCACTACCTCATCCTGAGCTCTATCGGGGTGAAGGCGGTCCAATCTGATTGCAAGGCGCCGACCCATTAGTAGTTCAGCGGGGCTCCGGCCAGTCGTTGAGCTGGGGGTGCTGTGCTGTGCTAGAAGGAATGTGGCAAGGCGGTACTCCCAATCCCCTTGCGTCATGCGGCGAAGGGTGTCCTTGGTGGTCCGCACCATGCGTTCTGCTTGGCCATTGGTGGCAGGGTGGAATGGCGCCGAACGGATGTGGCGGATGGCGTTCTGCACTGTGAAGGTTTGAAATTCTCCTGATGTAAATGCAGTCCCGTTGTCTGAGACGAGAGTGTCAGGGAGCCCGTGGGTTGCAAACAGCCTGCGTAGTACCCGGATGGCTGCGGACGTAGAAGTGGACGGTACCAGTGCGACTTCCAGCCATTTGGTGTAGGAGTCCACCACTATGAAGAATGTTTTCCCCTGAAAGGGGCCAGCGAAGTCCACATGCAGGCGTGACCATGGTGCTCGGGCGGACTCCCAGGACTGGACTGGGGCCCTTGGGGGATCTGGGCGGGATTCCTGGCAGGCCTGGCAGTGTTTGACCCAGGCCTCTATCTCTCCGTCGATCCCCGGCCACCACACATAACTCCTGGCAAGGGCCTTCATTCTTACTACCCCTGGGTGTGTCTCGTGTAGGGCTGTGAGGACCCTTTTGCGGAGGGGCTGGGGAACAACGACCCTGCTTCCCCATAACAGGCACCCCTTGTGGGCTGACAGTTCATGTTTGCGGGTTGTGTAGCCGGCGAATTCTGGCCCGGGGCTGCGGCTGGGCCATCCCCTCCACACCCAGTCCAGGACCCGGGAGATGACCCTATCTTTCTTGGAATGGTGTGCAACTTCTTGTGCCTGAATGGGGCGGTCAGGAAGCAGCTCCAGGCTCATAACCTCTTGTGCAGGTGCTGGGTCGGGGCCTGTTTCCGGTAGTGGTAGCCTGCTGAGGGCGTCTGCATGGCCCATCGCCTTTCCAGGGCGGTGAATCAGTGCATACTGGTAGCTGGCAAGGAAAATTGACCACCTGAGGACGCGAGGAGACAGCACTTGGGGGGTCTGCTTTTCGGGGGCAAACAAGCCAAGCAACGGCTTGTGGTCAGTCACCACGGTGAAGGGCCGCCCGTACAAGAAATCATGGAATTTTTTTACTCCCTTCACGATTGCCAGACCCTCCTTGTCGATTTGCGAGTAGTTCCGCTCGGTTTCGTTGAGTGTCTGGGAAAAGTATGCTACCGGTACCTCTCTTCCATCCGGGAGTTGGTGTCCCAGGACAGCGCCGATGCCATAGGGCGAGGCGTCGCATGCTAGCACCACCGGCAGCCTCTCGTCGAAGTGTGCCAAGACCGAGTTTGAGACAAGCAAGTCCTTGACTGCCTGGAATGCGGCCTCCTGGCGCTGGCCCCACACCCAAGGGGCCCGCTTGTCCAGGAGTCTGTGTAGGGGCTCCGCTACCGCCGCCTTGTGGGGAAGGAAGGAATGGTAAAAGTTCAATAATCCCAAGAAGGCCTGAAGTTCAGTCTTGTTCTTGGGCGCTGGGGCATCACAAATGGCCCGTACCTTGTCCCCAGTCGGGTGAACCCCTTCTGCATCCACCATAAATCCCAGAAAGTCCACTTGAGGCACTCCTAGTAGACATTTTTCCCGCTTCACCTTGAGACCCGCCATCTGGAAACGGTGCAGAACAGTGCGGAGGCGGTCCTCAAACTCCTCTGGTGTGGGCCCGGCAATCAACACATCATCAAAGAAGGGGGTGACACCAGGAATCCCTTTAAGGAGAGAGTCCATTAGATTCTGGAATATGCCTGGTGCCACGCTGACCCCGAATTGCAGCCGCTTTACCCTGAACGCTCCTCTGTGCGTCACAATCGTCTGTGCCTCTGCTGTGGCCTCATCTACTGGCAGCTGTTGATATGCTTGGGCCAAGTCCAGCTTGCCAAAAATTTTCGACCCAGCCAGGGTGGCAAGGACATGGCTGACCACTGGCACTGGGTATGCATGGGCCATGAGGGCCTTGTTAATGGTACATTTGTAGTCTGCGCAGATGCGGACCGAACCATTAGGCTTGACGGGTGTGACGATTGGGGTTTCCCAGGGGGCATTAGGCACCGGCTCCAGCACTCCTTGCTCCACGAGTCGGTCCAATTCCTCGTCTATACGGGGTTTCAGGGCGAATGGGACCCGGCGGGCCTTGAGCCTGACTGGTCGTACTGCGGGGTCAAGCTGTAGAGCAATGGGGGGGCCCGTATACTGTCCCAATTTCCCATCGAAAACCCCCGGAAACTCCTTACATATGGCGTCCACGTCCACTTGTAAGCTCATGTGGTTCACCCCGGTGATGGCTAGTCCCAGTGGTCCAAACCATGCCAACCCCAGTAAGCTAATGTAGGGGCCCTTGACCACAAGCAAGTCCAGTTGCCGCGTCCGCCCTCGGTATTGCACCCTGAAGGTCCCCACCCCCATTGTGGGGACCTTACGTTTCTGGAAGTCCCGGAGGGTGAATGGGGCCGGCCTGAGTTTGGGACCCCCAGTAGGACACAGTTTCCTTAAGGTCCTTGCCGAGATTATGGATAGAGTTGAACCCGTGTCAAGCTCCATGCGGCATGGGGCCCCCTCTATCTGTACCTCTACATAAATTTTCTCTACGTTGGGGTGGGGCAACTGGTATACCTGGAAGTCTATGAGCTCCGTCGAGTTGCCTTGGTGCGTTGGGCCCCGGGACCTGGGGCTCTTGGATTGGTCATCTGATGCCTGGCTTCGGGTGGGCCGAGCCCGACACACCCGGGCGATGTGTCCCAATTTTTTGCACTGCCTGCACTCTGCGTTGCGGAAACGGCAGGTCCTCCTCTCGTGACTTTCTCCACAGCTTGCGCAGTTCCCTCCTTCTCGTCGAGGCAGCTGTGGTATGTGGGCTGCTTGAGTGCGCTGCTGTACTCGGTGCACCTCCTCCCTGTCGGATCCCGAGTCGTTGGTGAGGTCTTCGTGGTGGACCCTCGGTTGGGACGGCTGGCTCAGCCGTGCCTCTTGCGTCGACCTCTCAGCAGCTTCCGTTGCCAGGGCCTCCTCCAGAGCGACCTGGAACGTTAGGTTCTTCTTAGCGTAGAGGCGTCGTTGCAGCTTCTCATCCTTCAGGCCACCGACGAGGCGGTCACGAAGCATGTTCTCCAGCTCTGAGAAGTTGCAGAACCGGGCAGCTTGGCGGAGAGAGGTCACAAACCCAGTTATGGTTTCCCCAGGGGCTTGCCGCTTTGCGTAGAAGGCATTTCGACGAGCCACCACTGAGGGCTGTGGCGAAAAGTGCCCCTTCAGCTGTTCCATTATTGTTTTGTATGGAACAGTAGCGACGTCTTCAGGCGCAAGGAGAGCCCGGGCGATTTCAAATGTCTCCTCTCCGCAGACGCTGAAGAATATTGCCCTCTTCTTGGCGTCTTCTTCATCGGTGACCCCTTTGGCTTCTAGGAGGAAGGTGAAACGGGAGGCGTACGCTTCCCAGTCTCCAGATGCTGGGTTGAATGGCGAGAAGCTGCTGTCAGTTGCCATTCTGAGTTCCTTGTGTCCCGGAGCTGAAGCCTGGATACACGGTGCGAGGCAGCGGTGCGGCAGGTGGCGGTGCTGCGGTGCTGTGTGTGGCAGTCAGCTCAGCGGGATCCCATCCTCGTCGCCAGTGAAATATACTCAGAGTCGCAAAGTGATTTCATGCTCTTTATTCAGCTCATAGTGGTGAGGAGGAATGAATGAATGTCCCCTCAAAGTATCTGCTTTATATACATTATTTACACAATGGGCTGCACATGATTGGCTAATTCCAGGATTCTACTGTAGGCCAATCAGGTTGTGGATTCACTTCTATCTGGAGCATGATTGGGTGGTTCCTGCTAACCAATCATACTGCTGCATTGTTCTAGGACCAATCAGACTGCTGCATTCTGAATCCTATTGTTCTAGGACCAATCAGACTGCTGCCTTTTGGAGCCTATTGTTCTAGGACCAATCAGACTGCTGCAGTTTGGATCCTATTCAACTCAGTACATAACACGTATCCTGGACCCAAACTGCTCCAACACTTTTGCAATAATAACTAGCACAGCTGGGAATGGATCATGAACACCCCCAACGCAGCTCAAAAAACCACAGTGTATGGTAGACAAAACCTCTGGCTGAGTTTAGGTGCCCTTTCCCCTTTCCTGACAGACTTCTGGTGCTTTCTTCGCACAAGAGATTTTTATACACGCAAGAGTAGCTTTCTCTCCTGGCCCAGCGATGCAGCGAGGCTGTGAAAGCTGCACCAGTTGGATTGGCAGTGTCAAGCCGCACGGCTGGATTTCATTTTGCATATAAATGAGAATTTGAAGGGACTCCTGAGGGTCCTGTAGCCCAACCCCCTGCGATGCAGGAATCTTTTGCCTAATAATAATAATAACAATAATCTTTTGCCTAATAATAATAATTATTATTTGTACCCTGCCCATCTGGCTGAGTCTCCCCAGCCACTCTGGGCGGCTTCCAACAAAGATTAAAAATACATTAATCTTAAAAACATTCAAAGAGGATCTAGTGTCAGAATCCCTTGCAATGCAGGAATATGCAGCTGCTCCCCTTATCAGCGCCATGCTCTAACCAAATGAGCTGTGTAAAGGTAAAGGGACCCATGACCATTAGGTCCAGTCGTGGCCGAGTCTGGGGTTGCTGCGCTCATCTCGCTTTATTGGCTGAGGGAGCCAGAGTACAGCTTCCGGGTCATGTGGCCAGCAGGACTAAACCCCTTCTGGCGAACCAGAGCAGCACACGGAAACGCTGTTTACCTTCCCATCAGAGCAGTACCTCTTTATCTACTTGCTTTCAAACTGCTAGGTTGGCAGGAGCAGGGACCGAGCAACGGGAGCTCACCCCGTCGCGGGGATTCGAACCGCTGACCTTCTGATCAGCAAGTCCTAGGCTTTGTGGTTTAACCCACAGCGCCACCCGCATCCCATAATGAGCTGTGTAGGCTTGCCTAAACAAAAATGCCCTGAAAAGGGTACAGTGAAGGCACCTCCCCAGGGTCAATAGGCAGGGAGTTCCAAAGTGTAGGTTTTGCAATGCTGAAAAAACTTTTTCTTACACATGTGGAGCAGGTACTACGCGGCTCCACAGATTGAAGCATATACTGGGGTAAGGTGATCTCGCAGGGAAACTAGTCCCAAGCTGTTAAGGATTTTATATGTACTAATAGTGACCCCTTGTACTTGGCTGGCCCAAGAGCCCTGCTTGGGGGTGGGCCGGGACGCATACAAGGAGCGAAGAGCGAATCCTCTTTGCATGGATTCTGAGCAAACACGACTGCTGACCCAACATGCATGCAAGCACACGCCAGAGGGGAGGTTTCTGAATGCCTTGTTTGCAAACAGGGGCCCGGAGATTGCGCCCTCCTCAAGGAAAGAAGCCAGCTAGGCTCCAGCCAGGCAGGACGTCCCTGACCAACCACAAGTGACATGGCAGCATGAGGGACCTTTGTCATGGCTCAGGCGATGGCAGCTGCACGGGAACCATGTCACAGCCCCGCGCCTGGACTCTGGACCCATCGCTGCCGCTTCTGCCTCGGGGGATTCACACCAGCCAAGCGGCAAAGCTCTAATCACAAGCACTCTGGCGATAAGGGCTCAGGGGAGATAAGGGCCCGGGTTCAATGCCCAGCATCTCCAAGTAGAGCTGGGAATGTCCTTTCTATGAGCTGCTGCCAGTCAGAGTAGGCAACAGACCAGTAGTAGACAGACCAGTAGTCTGACTCAGTATAGAAAGAAGGACACAGCTCAGCTCTGCATGCAGAAGGTCTCAAGTTTGACCCTCAGCATCTCTAGTGAGGGCTCGGAAATGATGGAGAGCTGCTGCCGGCCAGTGTAGACAATACTGAGCTAGATGGGCCAAAGGTTCGGCTCAGTATAAGGCAGCTTCCTATAGTCCTATGGGGGTGGGGCTGAACAGAAGGGCCAAAATTGCTTCCTGTGGATGGTAAGCGGTTCATTTTCTTACAGCCTCTGTAAATTAGTGATCGTGAGTGCTGAGACTGAATCATAGAATCAAGGAATTGTAGATTTGGAAGGGAACCTGAGGATCATCAATTCCAACCCCCTGCAATGCAGGAACATTCAGCTGTCTCGAACCTGCAACCTTGGTATCATTTGCACCACGCTCTAACCAACTGAGCTATCCAGGCTGACCTGGATGATGATGATGATGATGATGATGAAGAAGAAGAAGAAGAAGAATTATCTATTAAACTTCTATACCAGCTTTCATCCAAAGATCACAGGGCGGTTTACAATATAAAAACACAAAAACACAAACAACAATAGCCTAGGGCTCGCCGATCAGAAGGTCAGCGGTTCAAATCCCTGCGACGGAGTGAGCTCCCATTGCTCGGTCCCTGCTCCTGCCCACTTAGCAGTTCAAAAGCACGTCAAAGTGCAAGTAGATAAATAGGTACCACTCCGGCGGGAAGGTAAACGGCGTTTCCGTGCGCTACTCTGGTTCGCTAGAAGCGGTTTAGTCATGCTGGCCACATGACCCGGAAGCTGTCTGCGGACAAATGCCAGCCCCCTCGGCCTATAGAGCGAGATGGGTGCCGCAATCCCAGAGTTGTCCACAACTGGACCTAATGGTCAGAGGTACCTTTAGCTTTTATCCACACCCCAGTTTAAAAGGCCATAGATTGCTTAATAGCTAAAGGCTCGGGAGAAAAGGAATGCTTTCTCCTGGTGCCTAAAGATTTGTAGAGAAGATGCCCAGCAGGCCTCCCTGGGGAGAGAATTCCTGGAATGGGGAGCCACTGCAGAAAAGGCCCATTCTCGTGTTGCCACCCTCTGGACATCTCGCGGAAGAGGCTCACAAAGAAGGGCCTCAGAAGATGATCTCAGGGTCCGGGTCAGTTCCTATGGGGAGAGGCGGCCCTTGAGGTCTTGCCATCCTGAGCTGTTTAAGGCATAACAATGAGCAAAATCCACCAGCAACAAAATCCACTGTGCAAGAGGGCTGCAGGCCTGTATCTCCACCAAGCACAACATTCAGGGCTGGCGTCAAGGGTCAGGACGGTCAGGGAGGTGCTGAGGCCCCACACTGCAGCAGGGGGGGCATAAGAAATAACTCTGGAGGGAAGTTGCATTTCTTTCCCAGCTGGGCTCCTCAAGTGCCATCACAATCATGCCAGGAAGAGGTGTGGGCAGTCAGGTGGGCACTTCAGCTGAAGAGGCAGCCTGGTCCAGGCGATGCTTTGCATGGTCCTTGGCTCCTTGCGGGGGGGGGGAGCTGGGAGGAGGGAATGGGGCTGCCTGCCACCCCCCTCTTTGTAGACCTGCAGCCCCATAGGACGGGGCCGTGTGGCGCCACTCTGGGGTGAAAGACAGAGGTGCTGCCCCGCCTCAGCCTGAAGGGCGATTAAAACAGAGTCTGCCCGCGATTTCGTTATAAAAGCATCCCCACCCACGCTTCATGTGGTTGCCTCCTAGTGCCTAGCGATGGATTTGCCAAAGCTTCTCCTTAGCTGCCAAGGAAGTTGGGCAGCCTCTCTGTAGGATGAGAGGGGGGTGGGGAAGCCAACTCTCCAAATGAATCTGCTCCAGAATTAATGAATCCGCTTTTTCTTCTACTTCTTTATTTTCTCTTTGTTCTTTCTTATATCTTACCTTTCTTTCTCCTCTTTATTGCGAACAGTATTTTATAGAGGTATAAATAACTGCAAATATGAAAAGAGACAAAATGTTTTCTAATTTTTTCCTTGGTTACATGTATTTTCTCTTTCTTTTGTATTTTCTTTTTCTGTATATTTGTATTTTTTTTCTCATTTGTACTCAATAAAATTAATAATAATAATAATGAATCCACGGCTTGCCTTTTCCCACACTAAGACAGTGTGGCATCTCCATGCTCAGATCTGGGCCCCCTTTGCTGGAGAACCAGGCAGATTCATATCGAGAGAGCCTGCAGGATCAGACCAGTGGCCCATCTAGTCCAGCATCCTGTTCTGGTTGGCAGGGGCCAACCAGATGCCCGGGGAAAACCCTCGACCAGAACCTGAGCACAAGAGCACTCTCCCCTCTTCTGGTTTCCACTGTCTGATATAAAGACGCTTCAGGTTACAGACACTTCAGGTTACAGACTCCGCTAACCCAGAAATAGTACCTCGGATTAAGAACTTTGCTTCAGGTTGAGAACAGAAATTGCACAACGGCGGCGCAGCAGCAGCGGGAGGCCCCATTAGCTAAAGTAGTGCTTCAGGTTAAGAACAGTTTCAGGTTAAGAACGGACCTCCAAAATGAATCAAGTTCTTAACCCGAGATACCACTGTATTCAGAAGCATCATTGCCCCAGATATGAAAGCAGAGCAGAGCCGTTACAGCCGGTAGCCCTCAATACTGTAGCTGCCTCCTCCTCCGTGAATTTGTCCAATCCTCTTTTAGAGCCATCCAAGCTGGCCTCCTCTGCCTCATGGGGGAGTGAGTTCCACAGCCTAACTATGCATTGTGTGAAGACATTATCCCATACCCTCCAACATTTCTCTGATGAAAAGAGAGACGTTCCCTCCAACATTTCTCCAAGGAAAACAGGGAAGTTCCACGCTATTTCTCTAGAAAAAGAGAACATGATCATGAACACCTTCCTTTTTCCCTTATAATGGGAATGGCGCCCATCTGAGAGTTGATGGAACTGATTTCAGGTCAGTTTTAGTGCCTGGGGACGTCCTATTCCATACTCTCCAACATTTTCTCTAATGAAAATAAGGACGCCCTATCAAACCCTCCAAGAGATGTGGGTGGCCTAGGACTTGCCGATCAGAAGGTTGGAGGTTCGAATCCCCGCGTCAGGGTGAGCACCCGCTGCTTGGTCCTTGCTCCTGCCAATCTAGCAGTTCGAAAGCACGTCAAAGTGCAAGTAGATAAATAGGTACTGCACTGGCGGGAAGGTAAATGGTGTTTCTGTGCGCTGCTCTGGTTCGCCAGAAGCGGCTTAGTCATGCTGGCCACATGACCCGGAAGCTGTACGCTGGCTCCCTTGGCCAATAAAGCAAGATGAGCGTCGCAACCCCAGAGTCGGCCACGACTGGACCTAATGGTCAGGGGTCCCTTTACCTTTACCTTTATCACACCCTCCAACATTTTTCCAATGAAAATAGGGACATCCTAAGGAAAAGCAGGAAATCAGAAACCGGGACAGCTTCTGTATATCTGGCACTGTCCCTGGAAAAATAGAGACACTTGGAAGGTCTCCCACAACAACTTTACTCCCCCCCCCCCCCCGGCAACTTTCCCCCCTTGGCAACCTACCAGAAGCCATGTGCCTTTGGTGGGAGGGGCCAGAGGCAATAGGGAGCAGAGCATTAGATGTGAATCTTAACCTCTAGCTTTGTTCCACCACCAGCCAAACACACCTCTTGCCAACCCCTCTTTGTCACTGGAGGGTTAAAGCTTTCCCTTCCCAGGCTTGCCACCTTTCAACGCTCAGGAGGTTTCAAGGGGCCAGACCACATGTACAAACCCGGCAGGCAGAAATGCAACAGGTGCAGTGCATTTTCTGGCATGGGAGCCCAGCTGGAGGAAATGATGGTGGCAGGGGGAATGCAGTGGATTTCCTTCCTCGTATGCAAGTGTGGCAAGAGCAGGAGCAATCTGTGGCCATTGCAGGTTGGCTTTGGGGAGGGAGAATGCTGCACATATTGAATAGGAAGGCCTAGGACGGGGTAGGCAACCTAAGGCCCGGGGGCCGGATCTGGCCCAATCGCCTTCTCAATCCGGCCTGTGGATGGTCCCGGAATCAGTGTGTTTTTACATGAGTAGAATGTGTCCTTTTATTTAAAAGGCATCTCTGGGTTATTTGTGGGGCATAGGAATTTGTTCTCCCCCCAAAAAAAAAAATATAGTCCGGCCCCCCACATGGTCTGAGGGATGGCGGACTAGCCCACGGCTGGAAAAGTTTGCTGACCCCGGCCTAGGAGATGTCAGGTCGTAGCCAGTCCATCTTCTCCTCCAGGTACCGACTGAAAGGTACAGAGAGAGCGCTATAATCTCCACGCGGGTTAAAATCCGAAACTCACCTGAGGCTATCAGCTCCAGCCAGCCAACAGAAGTCACTCGGAGGCTGATATGATTATCAGCGGCTTATCTCCCAAAGCTCCACGTCAACCAAAGATTGAACACAGAGCAACTTTCCCTGAGATGGAAGGAATCGACTTGGGTGCCATAAAAACAAAGGAAGATGCAAGTAAATAAATAAACCCTTTTCCCATGAGGCTGGTGCCCAGAGATTGGTCTGCATCACATTTGCCCTGCTGTGTCCACCTCAATTTACCCCTAATTAGGGGGAGGGTTGGGACGCGGGTGGCACTGTAGTCTAAACCAGCGTTTCCCAACCTTGGGCCTCCAGCTGTTTTTGGACTACAACTCACATCATCCTTAGCTAGCAAGACCAGTGGTCAAGGATGATGGAAATTGTAGTCCAAAAGCAGCTGGAAGCCCAAGGTTGGGAAACACTGGTCTAAACCACAGAGCCTAGGACTTGCTGATCAGAAGATTGGCAGTTCGAATCCCCGCGACGGGGTGAGCTCCCATTGCTCGGTCCCAGCTCCTGCCAACCTAGCAGTTTGAAAGCACATCAAAGTGCAAGTAGATAAATAGGTACCACTCCGGCAGAAGGTAAACGGCGTTTCCGTGCGCTGCTCTGGTTCGCCAGAAGCGGCTTAGTCATGCTAGCCACATGACCCGGAAGCTGTACGCCGGCTCCCTCAGCCAATAAAACGAGATGAACACCGCAACCCCAGAGTCGTCTGCGACTGGACCTAACGGTTAGGGGTCCCTTTACCTTTATCTTTGGGGGGAGGGATGTGGGTCAGTGGTTAGAGCATCTGCTTTGCATGCAGAAGGTCCCGGGTTCAGTCCCTGGCATCTCCTTG
Source organism: Podarcis erhardii (assembly GCF_964252035.2). NCBI lineage: Eukaryota > Metazoa > Chordata > Lepidosauria > Squamata > Lacertidae > Podarcis > Podarcis erhardii. The sequence goes on along the minus strand of NC_138505.1, from coordinate 25,070,516 downwards.
TGCCTGACCATGGGTGTAGCTGGAATTTATGTTGGGGGTGGGGCACCGGACACCTGTCTGTCATCATTCCCTCTGCCTGGCTATGTCCAGCAGATTTGGAATGAAATGTTTTAAATTACTTTCTTTTAACCCCAAGTGTTCGGGGGGGGGGGATCTGTCCAAATCTTCAGTCTTATGAAAATTGGGAAGAATAATAATAATTAAAAAAATCAGGGAGTACCTTTCATGCATTTAATGAGTATATTTTGCAAAATTACAAAGTACACACATTCTTTCATCGTGATTTTTTTAAAAAAAATCTAAACTAAAGCAAGTTTTCTTGGATTTGCTGAAAACCTTTCCAGCAGTTCCTTCTCAACTCCCTCCTTCTTTCCCCCTCAATGCAGTTTTTCTGTACGCACTCAGTAAGAGTAGCCTCTTGAGATGCTCCCCTGCCATCGCGGACCTTAGCTAGATCTTTATTCTCCACAAGGTACTGAATGACCGTTCTACGGCACGAGTGGTGCATGGCTGAGCAAGAGAGAGGAGGAGTTGTAGGTAAAAAACAACAACCTCCAGATCTGCTTATGTTCAGCTCTTTTAACTACTTTTTGCTATCGCTCAGCCAGGTTGCCAACTGTGTCACTTAGAATGCTCCACAACATCACCCACGTGAGCCCAGCGAGCATTTCGATTTCTGGTTATTTCTACTTTTACTTAAGTATTGCCATTTATTTACTTGATTTATGAGGAGGGCAGCTGCCCCCACCCCCTGCCCCCCTGGCTATGCCCACGTGCCTGACATATTACCAGCACTGCTGGAACATGAGAATGACGGGCATCAAACGTAAGACCTTCTGCATGAAAAGTGTCCTGCTATGACCTCTCTCTCTCTGCCTCAATCTTGGCTTAGCTGAGTAGCAGTGATCCTTTCCCATCAGATAGGCACATATCCCTGTTCCTCCCAGAACATATGTCCATGGTTTTGTTTGGAAAGGCTTCTGTGGTTCTTCTGCTTGTTATGCTGATGCTCTCCCCTGGAGCATGAGAAGGTTTTGGGAAAGGGCTGTGGCTTAGTGGTTCAGCAGAATGTCTCGCACAATGCCCAGCATCTCCCGGGAGGACCAAGAGAGAACCATGCTTGAAATCCTGGGGATCTGCTGCCAGTCAGTGCAGGTAGCACTGAGCTAGCTGGTATAGCAGTCAGCATAAGGCAACTTTCTATGTTCCTCTGCCACACAGGATTTCCCAGGATTTCCCCCTTTGTTTTGGACCTGCTGCTCTGCCTGCCTCCATGCGGTGAGGAGGGCGTGTTCTTTCCCAAGCATCACCATCGGATGATGAGGATGAGTCACAGGTGGCCTGTTCTGTGCCAGAGGAAAGGTGGAAGGGAACCAAATCTGGAGCTCTGGGCTGGGTGGCAGATGGAGGGAGCAGCTGCCTTGGGAAAGAGAGATCGTTTCGCTTCCCTGGAGACTTCAGATGATGCCTCTTGACTTCTTAGCAAACTTCGAAGCAATTTTTAATGCTATTTTTTGAAGAAGTAATCCACCATCTCTCCTCGTTAGCACTGATGGAAGGGGAAGTTTTATTGCTGCTGATTTTTTGTGAGAGAAGTTTGCTGTGACAAATAGGCCCTGGATGAGGTTTCGGGCTAGCAAATAATAATAATAACAGACCCTCCAAGTGTCCCTATTTTCCTGGGACAGTCCTGGATTTGCAGAAGCCATCCCTGTTTTTAATTGGATCCCACTTTTCCTTAGGCTGTCCCTAATTTCATCAGAGAAATGTTGGAGGGTGTGGTAGGACGTCCCTATTTTCATTGGAGAGTATGGAGTTATGTGGCCCCTGAGCCAAGGAGATACAACTTTTAGAAGACATCGGAAGGCAGCCCTGTATAGGGAAGGTTTTAAATGTTTAATGTTTTGTTGTGTTGTTGTTTTTTATATGTTGGAAGCAACCTAGAGTGGCTGGGGCAACCTAGTCTGATGGGCAGAATATAAATATTATTATTATTATTTAGAACATCCCTTTTTCCATCAGAAAAATGTTGCAGGGTGAGTTATAACAATAATTTTATTATTTATACCCTGCCCATTGATTGAATTAAGGAGCCCATTGATGGAAACCAGGATGTTTATTTTATTATATTTGTTTAAAGGGAATACCTTTGTGATAATTCACACTAGCTGTTTAGCTACTATTGACTGATTGCATTTGTATTCCACTTTTTCCCACACAGTTCTCCCCTCTTGTCATTTAAACCCCACAACAACCCTGTGAGGCAGGCTGGGCTGAGAGGCTGCTCCATTGTTACCCAGTGAGCTTCACATGGCTGGGTGGAGATTTGAACCCAGGTCCTAGTCTGACCACTTTAACCAGTGCACCACACTGCCTCTTTACTTATAACCCACCCCCAACACACACACACACACACACACACACACACACACTTCATCTGCTAAAACCCCAGAGTGGTTTATAGCGCAAACTGCTTCCAGTCCCTCAGATGCTTCTGGGACGCTTGCTAATGGGACATGCACAGTTGCCCAAGCACTTGGTACTCAGAGGTAGATGTCTCCTGAACATGGAGGTTCTGCCCAAAACCATCATGGCTCATAAGATCTGCATTGCTGAATCGCGGCAATCATATATTGAGCCCAAATGGAAGAAAATTTACTGGGAAAAGTGGGACACTACCACCAACCTCAGTTGCCGCTGCTGCCTCCTTACTTACAACCAGTGTGACCCAGCAAGACAGTTCCAATATCCAATAAAAGGAGGCGGAATGGAGCCTCTCTGCTAAAGAGCAGTCTACCTCTGAGTACAAGAGGCAGGAGACAGAGGGTTGTGGTCCCCAAGGCCTACCAGGAAGCATCTCCACAGTATCTGACTGTGGGCTAGAGCGGTCCAGAGGGTCTGATCCAGCAATGGTTTTATCTCAAGGGGCACCATTGAGACTCCCAGCCTCTCCCTCCCCCCCCCCTCTCTCTCTGTGTGCATGCGCAAATGAGTGTGGGGATGTGCCAAAGTGAGTCTTTGATCCAGGTGAAATAAAACCTAGTTTCACCCCCTGCTATTTGGGCCACACAAGTGCAAGCTGAATTTAGAAGAGGCAGGGAAACCAGAGACCAAATTGCAAACATGCGCTGGATTATGGAGAAAGCTAGAGAGCTCCAGAAAGACATCTACTTCTGCTTCATTGACTATGCAAAAGCCTTTGACTGTGTCGACCACAGCGAACTATGGCAAGTTCTTAAAGAAATGGGAGTGCCTGATCACCTCATCTGTCTCCTGAGAAATCTCTATGTGGGACAAGAAGCTACAGTTAGAGCTGGATATGGAACAAACTGATTGGTTCAGAATTGGGAAAGGAGTATGGCAAGGCTGTATATTGTCTCCCTGCTTATTTAACTTATATGCAGAATTCATCATGCGAAAGGCTGGGCTGGATGAAGACAGGAGTGCCTGGCGTGCTCTGGTCCATGGGGTCACTAAGAGTCGGACACGACTAAACGACTAAACAACAACAACTGATCCAGCGGGCTGTCTTGGGGGGGGAGCGCCTACTCTAAGTGGGCGTGCCCTCCGCAGGTGGTTTTCCCACGCCCATCCCTCCCCCTGCGTCAGAGCGCTCTATTCGAACCTAATCCGCGAGTTTGAATGAGTCACAGCGGAGGGGCGCGGCTGCGCGAGGAGGGGGGGTTGCCCAGAGCCGTCCAATGAGCGGCCGAGTTCTCTTCTTGTGAAAACCCGCGGCGGTGGGAGGGAGCACTTCATTCATTCAGCGGCCGGCTTCCGAAGGAGGCAAGGAGAGCGTGCGCCGGCAATACGAACTTAACTAACCAGCCAGCGGTCGGGGAAGGAAGGTGTTTGTAGGCTCCCATGACGTCCCTGCGGCCCCTCTTGGCCTCCCTGCTGGCCCTCGCCCTCACGCTGCCTCCGGGCGCCCTGGGCTCCTGGAACAAAGCCAACACCTTCTGCCACACGGTCGCCCCCGACGGCGACGGCCGCTCCCGGTTCCTGAGCTTCTTGTGGCGGCGCCCCGACGGGCTCCCGCCGGCGCTGGTCCAAAGCGCGTGGGACTCCCGGGGGCGCCTTCAGGGCTGCGCTTGGAGGGCGGAGCCATCCCTTACCAGCCGCTACGCAGAGCTGTGCGCGCCTCCTCCACCAACGGGGCCCGGGAGCCGTCGAAGGAGCGGCATCCTAGGGACCCCCCACGGCAGCGCTTTGATTCGCTCCTACTGGGGGCCGGAGCTGCAGCGACGGCTCACCGCCTTGGACGCGCAGAAAGACGCCTGCAGGGCACCTCCGGGGGAGGCCGGAGCTGGCCGTCGGGGGGTCTTGGAAGATCGGGGGCACAAGCGGGTCCGGAGGGGTTGGACGATGCCCGGGACGCTTTGGTGCGGAGCTGGCGACTCTGCAGGCAACTTCACCGAACTGGGTAAGGATAGTTGGAAGCGGGGCGGGGCGGCGGTGTTGTTCGTGTGATGGAAATGGGATGGATTCAGTTTTGGCTGGCGTCGGATGGGTGCAGGGGTGCCTAATTGAAAAAAAATATTGTGGGGTAAGCCCCACCCCGCATAATCGATCACATGACTCAGTGCGCGCACGCACAATTTGAATGGGAATGCCCATCAACTTTATCGGGGTCCGGCCCCCTTAAATATTTTATTGTGGGGGTCGAAGCTCCTCCAACTCCTAGGAATTGACTCCTTTGACCGCAAGAGCAGCTGATTTCAAAATGGTCCTGGAACGTGGAGTACTAAGAAAGAATTTCTGAGCATGTGCAGAGCGTTGTTCCAATCCTGCTGAGTCAGTGCCGCCAACCGGGAGATTTCTTTGGAAGAAGGAACAGGCGCTGTCTCTAGACAAAACAACTGTAGCTTTGAAGCTGGAAGGCTGATTCTGGAGGCTGATCAGTTATTGTGCTCATATCTTCTTCCTCTTCTTCTTTTAAAAGTCTATTCTATAATATGAAACTATTCTGTGCAGCTCATGTGGGATTGGGGGCATATGAGCAATTATTCAGGCACTAGGCAACTTTCATACAACGCACGACTGACTTGCGGAACTCACTGCCACTAGATGTGGCTGGTGTTGCATAAGTTTAGATGGCTTCGGAAAGGCTGGGCTGCAAAATTAGTTTTAGGACAGGCCCCTGCAGGTCATTAACTCTGACTCCCCCTACTATTGGCCTCCACCCTGTTTGTGGTGGCGCAGGAGGCCAATAGTAGGGGGAGCCAGAGTTAATGACCTGCAGGGCCAACTTAATTCTAGCTTTCTTCCTGCCCTCCTCCTCCTTGCTGAGCTCTAGGAGGGCAACATTGAGAGGAGGAAGGTGGCAGGCAGGGCCACCCCCTGGAACAGCTGAAAGTCCAAAGGCAGGCAGGTGGGGGGTGACGGGCCAGACTGATGGGGCAGTGCCCCATTTGCCCTAATGCACCTGCTATTCATCCAGTGTGGGGAGAAGCCAAAAATGGAATCTAGGAAGCTGCCTTATCTGGAGTAAGATTATACTGTACTAGACTAGACTAGACTAGCAGTAGCTCTTCCAGGTCTGTTTTCTCCCACTCCTATCTGAAGATACTGGGGATTGAACCTGTGGCCTTCAGCATGCAAAGCAGGGACTCTGCCACTGAGCCACCACAGATCTTCTCTTTTTTTTTTCCGACTCGACTTCCTAAAATCATGTTTATTACACTACAGTGAATTTCTGGGCAAGGACCAGATCTCACCCCCTTATGAAAGTGGCGTATGCACTCAGAGGTTTCCAAGAAGGGTAAAAACAAACTTATCACCTATCCACTTCAAGTGTGGAAACTGCTACTGGTGATTTGGTTGAAGTGCAATGCATGACTTAAGAAAAACTGGCAGATACACCTCTGTATTCTAGTCAGCTGCTTGGAACAAGAGCAGATACCCTCTTTTACAGTTAATAAATTTGATTTGTATGCCATCACAGCAGAACAGTGCCCTGACTACTCCCCCACCCCAAGTGATGTATACATTAGTTTGGGCTCAATATGAACTTACTTAAATCAATATTCATTGTACGCCAATGAATTGCCCATGTGTTACAGATCTTCTCTTGAGCCCCCTCCTCTGATGCACATCTGAGTTCATCCAGGACGTTGATTTCATTGCACCATCATGGCTGTCAGATTTTTGGGTACCAAAAGTTTATGTTAGTTTGGAACAGATAACAGCTATGTTGCCTAACGCCCGGTTTAGTTGACAATGCCTTTATTGCTCCATCACTTTTGATGTTTGCCGTCTGGGACTTGTTTGGGAAGAAGGGCTGGGTATACAGTAAATCAAATACATTTCATAAGGATCCTTTGGCAAAACCTCTTTCCACTGTCGAAAGAGCAGAACTGTTGCTTCTCATGTGCTGCAGTGCGCACACCCGAGACCACAAGGGGGCAGTGGTGGTATCGCAGTTTCTCCATTTTTTTAATTGCTGCTACTCTAGAGCCATGATTTGCCGGGGGGGGGGGGGGAGCATTACAAGTCTTGTTGGTGGTGGGCTGGGCAGCGGGTACCAGGAGGGAGGACAGTTCAAATGTCCTTGGGTTCATCAAACGAAGAATGCTCCCTCCCACCAAATTAAAAAATCCTGTTAATGGCACGGCACTGTATTCCGTTCAGCCCCAAATGCAGCAATAAAGTAAAGGTAAAGGAACCCCTGACCATTAGGTCCAGCCGTGACTGACTCTGGGGTTGTGGCGCTCATCTCGCTTTATTGGCTGAGGGAGCCGGCGTACAGAATCCAGGTCATGTGGCCAGCATGACTAAGCCGCTTCTGGCGAACCAGAGCAGCGCATGGAAACGCCGTTTACCTTCCCACCGGAGTGGTACCTATTTATCTACTTGCACTTTGACGTGCTTTCGAACTGCTAGGTTGGCAGGAGCAGGGACAGAGCAACGGGAGCTCACCCCGTCGCGGGGATTCGAACCGCCGACCTTCTGATCGGCAAGTCGTAGGCTCTGTGGTTTAACCCACAGCTCCACCCACATGCCTAAATGCATCAATAATGCACCCCAAATGCAGTACAGTATTTGTGAGCTGGAATACTGTGATTCCAGGCTTAGTGTCCAATGAATTTGTCTGCTGTCCTTTTCACCCTTCTATCTCCAGAATGATTTTTGCAGCCATGAAGACTAGAAACGTGCTTGTATTTGAGATTCTTGGTGCTCCAGTAAGATTAAAGATGACCTCCAGCATTTGGGAGCGGGGACAATCAGTTTAGGAACACAGTTCTCTGTATAGTATTGCAGCATCTTATTAAGCAAACCGGTATGATGTCATTTTGCAAGTGGGCAGCACAGACAGAACCAGATGGGAAAGAAGGTTCAATCAGCTGGGAGAAAACCCTCCAGGGGTAGTGTAGAGGGCTTCCGTGGTAGCTTTGTCAGTTTCCAATAGTTGCCAGTTAAGGTGTAAAAATCTTTGATGTGCCCAAGTACAATGGACTCCTTGCTCATTCGTGCCAACAAACAAGGGTTGTTTCCTGTCCAGATTAACTCCTTATTTTCCTCTTCTACTCTACCATCATGGGGCAATATATGGTTTACAAAATCACCAACTAAACATCGTGATTGCCTGGCTTTGCGGTTTTTCCGCACATTGTGATTTTTGCATAGCACAAACGCATACCACGATTCGTGATATATTGCCAGTTCAAAAAATATGAAACCAGTATCACAAGATGGACTTCAAACTGGTGTTGGATGATATTTTGCCCAGCCCTAGCCATGTAGCTGCTGCAGAAGTCACTGTTGCTTCAAGCACTGTGGCACCTACTCTGAGTAGACAAGCCCTTTACATTTGTGCTGTGGATGCACCCCTGATTGCTAGAGCAGCCTTTGACAATTGGGTGCCTTTGGGTGGACTACAACTCCCATGAGCCGCAGCCAACGGCAGCCCCGCTATCATATGGCTGGGGGTGGCACGGTCAGGAATCAGTGTTGCGAGCATCTTCTTCCCCCGGGCGTCTCCTTGCTCCTGTGGTCACTACACCCAGCCCTTACTCGGCCACAAGCTCTGGAGCTCTCACACCCTTCCTTAGCCTGATCTCAGCATTTTCTCTTGCAGGCGTCTTCCACGGCCCAGACGTGTGTTGTCGGGAGCATGACATGTGTGAAGCTCAAATCACTGCGCTGGGCTACAAATTCGGGATGCGCAACTTCCGCCTGCACACAATATCTCACTGCGAGTGTGATGAGAGGTGAGTATTGGGTGGCGCTGGTCTAGAGCATGGCTCTCGCTCAGTGCCGGATTTACGTATAAGCTGAACAAGCTGTAGTTTAAGACCCCACTCTCTTGGGGTGGGGGCCCCCAAAAAATTTAAAGGGGAAAAAACTGGATGTACATTTCCAAAATATAAGATAAACAACAAATAAAATAAAACCTACATACAGCATATGTGTTGCGTAGGCTCCTATGATGTAAGTAATGGGCCCCGCCTGCTAGCCTGCTCCCTAAAATATCACTGGTTTGCTCATTTCTATATATAGGGTGCCTGCATTCTGCATGGGTCGCGGATGGCGCTGTGGGTTGAACCACAGAGCCTAGGACTTGCCAATCAGAAGGTCGGCAGTTCGAATCCCCGCGACGGGGTGAGCTCCTGTTGCTTGGTCCTTGCTCCTGCCAACCTAGCAGTTTGAAAGCACATCAAAGTGCAAGTAGATAAATAGGTACTGCTCTGGCGGGAAGGTAAACGGTGTTTCCGTGCGCTGCTCTGGTTCATCATAAGGGGCTTAGTCATGCTGGCCACATGAGCTGGAAGCTGTACGCTGGCTCCCTCAGCCAATAAAGCGAGATGAGCGCCGCAACCCCAGAGTCGGCCACAACTGGACCTAACGGTCAGGGGTCCCTTTACCTTTACCTTTACATTCTGCATGGACTGGTTACATGGCAACATGTGCAAATGGCTTCAGATACCTATTAGGTCCATAAATTACCATATAGCGTATATTCAACACAAATACAGTGACAATTTGTTGTTGACAAAGGACTGCTGGACATATAAAGGGCCCGATTACCTTCAGTAGCTTAGGGTCTCGTCAAACCTAAATCCGGCCCTGCTCTCGCTTCGAATTCCAGAAGCCCCAAATCTTCAACCCTGCATGAGGTTTTTCTTTCTTTAGCTATTTTGCAGCATGCTCCAAAGGCCTTCAGTTCAGTCTCCAGCACAGACTGAAATGGAACTTGATTTATCAGCCCAGACAAGACCTCTCTGCTTGAGGCCTTTTAAAGTTGGGTTGGAGCAGGGAAATGAAAGACGAACTGGTCTAAGCCTCCATGACACACTGGGCAATAGATATAAGGCACAATATAGGTTTTAGGCTCTGGGGGAAACTTTGGAAAAGCGATTTGAAGTTTACAGCAGGTTATTCTTTGAAAGGAGAACTACCGTATTTTTTGCTCTATTGGACGCAGTTTTTCCCCTCCAAAATTGAGGGGAAATGTGTGTGCGTCCTATGGAGCGAATGCAGGCTTGTGCCATAGCCGCGCGCAACCCCTCCGGCAGGGAGAGGCTGCACGGGGCTATGGCTTCTTTAGCCCTGCACAGCGTCTCCCGGCAAGGAGAGGCTGCACGGAGCTAAAGGGGAAGCCAAAATAGTGAGCAGGATCCATCCTGCTCGCTGCCTTGCCTTCTTCCATAGCTGCGCGCAACCCCTCTGGCAGGGAAAGGTTGTGTGCAGCCTGTACGCTGCTCTTTGGGGCTGGGGGCGGGAATATTTTTTTTCTTGATTCCCCCCCCCCTAAAAACTGGGTGCACCCTATGGTCCGGTGCGCCCTATGGTGCGAAAAATACGGTACTTGAAAATGATTTACAGGTGGTATTTAACTCTGAGTAGGCTTGCTAAGACTGAATCAGGTAAGTGCTGGAGATGTAAAGAGGATGAGGGTACGTTTTTTCATATGTGGTGGACCTGTAAAAGGACAAGAGTATTGGGAAATAATCCATAATGAATTGGAAAAAAAACTTTAGAAGTACTTTTCCAAACAAAAAAACCCAGAGTCCTTTTTGTTGGGGATAATTCAGACTGAAATTCCCAGGTGTCAAAAAAGGTTATGTATGCTACTACAGTGGTACCTCGGGTTACATACGCTTCAGGTTACAGACTCCGCTAACCCAGAAATAATACCTCGGGTTAAGAACTATGCTTCAGGATGAGAACAGAAATTGTGCTACGGCGGCAGCGGGAGGCCCCATTAGCTAAAGTGGTGCTTCAGGTTAAGAACAATTTCAAGTTAAGAACAGACCTCCGGAACGAATTAAGTACTTAACCCGAGGTACCACTGTACTGCGACCCGTTTTTTGTTAGCCCCCAAATGGAAAACGAGTGAGGTCCCAACCAAAGAAAAATGGCAATTTAAGTTGACAGAATATGTGCAGCTTGCAGACATAATATATAGAATGAGAGAACAAGAAGAAAATATGTTTAGAGAAGATTGGAAAACGTTTATTGAATATATGGGAGGAAACTGTGTACACCTGAAAATGCTAGCAGCATTAAGATAAATTCAATAGTGTGAATACGTTTTGATGGATGCAATAATGGAATACTAAATGTTAGTTTTTGTAAAGTTTGCAGGGGTTTATGTTATGCAAAATGAACCATGGAAAGAGAAGAAGGAAAGTCATTGATATTTTAAGGATGTTTAAATGAGTATTTTAAATTGTAAAATAGAATATACACACACACACACACACACACACACACACACACACCGTACTTTCCCGTATATAAGACTATATTTTTTCCTAAATTTTTGAAGTTTAAAATAAGGGGTTGTCTTATACACGGATAGCGCATTTTCTTAATTTTTTAGTTCCCCGAAAATAGGGGGTGTCTTATACATGGGGGTGTTGTATACACAAAAAATATGGTATATTCATCATCCCTTTCTCGCAGTGGCCAGCCAGATGCATGTTGGGAAACCCTCAAGCAAGACTTCTGCACATGACCTCCCTCCCCTCCTGCGGTTTCTAGCATTCAGAAGCCTTACTGCCTCTGAATGAGGAGGAAGCGCACAGAATGATTGTGAATGGTTCGATACATATTCTGCTCCAGCAGAGTTTCCCAGCTGGGTGAATAGCTGGTCCATTAGGCTGAAGGGGGTGCTGCCCCATCAAACTGTGCCCTCGGCAAGCCCCCTTCTGACCTCGAACCAGTCCAGGGGGCAGCTTTGCCTATCGGCTTCCTCCTGCATCTCTTCAGCACCGCGCAGACTCTGTATGGAGGAGGACGGGGCAAAACTAGTATGAATTTGCTCTGCCTTCCTTTGGCTCTGGCGCCCCCTACTGCTGGACTCCCTGCCTTCTGCCCAATGGGCATAAGCCTCCAAGGGTTACCACTTCATATTGTTTTTAAACACATATTCTGTAAATAAATAAAAAAAGCCATATGTGGAATGTGATCAATAAAATATCAGTAATAATAACACAGTGGAAGCTTTGAAGTTGTCCTGTGTGACAGGCTAGCCTGCCCAGAAGGGACTTGGGGAGGGCTAAGGAGGGACCCACATCCCTGTCTCTCTCCCATGCCAGTTGCCCTGTATTAACCAGCACTGATGGTCGCTCCGCTTCCATTGACAGGTTCAAGCAGTGCCTGTTGGATCAAAACGACACCATCTCCAACCTCGTGGGCATCAGCTTCTTCAACCTGCTGGAGGTTCCCTGCTTTGTCCTGGAGAACTCTGAGCAATGCCTGGAATGGCATTGGTGGGGAGGGTGAGTGTTGGGGTGTCTCTGGTCTTCCCTGGCTGTAGGGGGCTTGCTTTCCCTCTAGGTGGCGCTCATCTTATTTTACCCTGTGCACTGAACAGGGTAATTATATATATCTATAACTTTGTATTTATATCCTTTTTACTTTTTATCTATCTATCTATTTACAGTGGTACCTTGGTTCTCAAACTCAATCTGTTCCGGAAGTCCATTCCAGAACCAAAGCGTTCCAAAACCAAGGCACGCTTTCCCATAGAAAGTAATGCAAAATGAATTAATCCGTTCCAGACTTTTTAAAAACAACCCCTAAAACAGCAATTTAACATGAATTTTACTGTCTAACGAAACCACTGATACATAAAATGAAAGCAATAATCAATGTACTATACAGTGGTACCTCGGGTTACATATGCTTCAGGTTACATACGCTTCAGGTTACAGACTCCGCTAACCCAGAAATAGTGCTTCAGGTTAAGAACTTTGCTTCAGGATGAGAACAGAAATTGTGCTCTGGCGGCGCGGCAGCAGCAGGAGGCCCCATTAGCTAAAGTGGTGCTTCAGGTTAAGAACAGTTTCAGGTTAAGTACGGACTTCCGGAACGAATTAAGTACTTAACCCGAGGTACCACTGTACTATATTTTTTTCCCCCTTACCTGCACTGATGATAGTCATTGTTTGGATGGGGGGCTTTTATCCATTTCCGCAGTCACACAATCAATCCGTAGCTGAACTGGGTTCCACATAGTCACAAAAACAAATTAACCAAAAAACCCTCAAAAACAAAAACACCAAATAAATAGCAAAAACAAAAGCGCCAAACTTAATCCATTCCGGAAGTCAGTTTGATTTCCGAAATGTTCAAAAACCAAGGTGCAGCTTCTGATTGGTGCAGGTGCCCCAGAAACAATAGCTAACCAGCCACACCAGACGTTCGGCTTCCGAAAAACACTTTCTTCTGGGTTTTCAGCATTTGAGAACCAAGGCGTTTGAGAACCAAGGTGCCACTGTATCTGGTTTTTCAGATCAAAATTTCACAGTCACATATCCAACATAAAAAAAAGATTCCAAGGAATCTCTTGAACTTCCCTCCTCACCTTTGTGGGTCCTGTTGTTAATTATTTCCTTCTGCATCTTTTATGAAAATCCAAATCTTTTCCCTCTCCATTGTGTCCAAAATTCACCATTAAACTACAAGTGATATTCCAGTCCTACTAACAATTTTAACTCTTTACAATGGTCTTCAAGATAAGTTAAAAATTTCCCCCATTCCTTAATAATACAATTTGGTCTTCCTGATTTCTGATTCTTCCGGTCATTTTAGCCATTTTGGCATAATCCATCAACCTGATCTGCCATTCTTCTCTGGTAGGGAATTTATCTTCTTTTTAGCTTTCAATAACGAATATATTTTCAAAAATGCCTGAAGCAGTGTATTATTTAAAAGGCCAGTTGCTGGCTTGGATTCACAGGCATCATTGGTGTCAGAAGTGGGATTAAATGTCAAGACATCACTCCTTGTCTTAATTCCTCCTCCTCCTCCACATTGCCTTTCCAGGTGCAAGGAGTATGGCCTGAAGCCATTGGCTCGCTTGGTGGAGCAGAGCCACTACCATGCCGCCTTGCCATACGTCGAGAGCTCCAGCCCTGCCACGCCTCCACCCGCATCCAGAAGGCATTGGGGCAGGGGCAGGAAGCATGGCTGGAAGAAGAACCGGAAACACCGGAAACATCCAGAACAGGAGGCCTCGGAAAGCCTGCATCTGCACCCGGAACACCCAGGCGCCTCTGGTTCTGTGACTCAGCCAATCCTGAGCTCCAAGCCAGATAGGATCGCACACTTCCCAGTACGCACCAGCCCGGGAGCGGTCTCCGTGAACAAGGAGAGAGTGCCTTTGCCACCCACCCTCAGGACTAAGTCAAAACCAGACTTGTTCAGGTCAGGAGGCGTTCACACGACGGCACGTTCAGATGTGCAGCAAACTGGTGCAATCGGCGCAAGGCTACCCAACGAGGCAGGGCAGGAAGCAGTGTCGTCGTCTAACGCCAGCAAACACAACCGCACTCGTAAACTGGGTAAACTAGGTGAGTAAATGGCTGGGGGGGGGCTGTGTCTGTGCTTTCTGGTGGGGGGTGGTTTTTAGGAGGTCCCCTAATGTAGAAGTATTTGGGAATGGGGTGGGGAGCAAGAGAGCAGATTGTGAGAGAGTCCCCCCCCCCCCTCACCCGACTGTGTTAGAATATGAATGGTCTTCTATTCCCCTCCCCCCCAAAAAAAATTTTTATTACATTTTCTCTTTTACATTTTGGAGCATCCATTTAAACAACTTTAAAATATCAATAACTTCCTTGCTTCTGTTTCCATGGTTCATTTTGCATAACATAAATCCTTGCATATTTTATATAAACCAAACCATTCCATATTCCATTATTACATCTATCAAAACTTATTTACACTGTTGAATTTAACCTCAATGCTGCAAGAGATTCAGATGTCTTCTAAAGGTTGTCTAGTTACTTCACACCTTGGCTTGCGTAACTCCATACCCTCCAGTATTTCTCCGATGAAATAGGGATGGAGGAGCTGGTGGAAGTCCAAAAATTGGAAATTTGAGAACATGGTGTTGACTAATTTGTAAAAGAAAATTTAATAAAAATCTAATTTAAAAAATAAAATAAAATAGGGACATCCTAAGGAAATGCGAGACATTCCGGGATCAAATCAGAAACCGGGACGGTTTCTGTAAATCCGGGACTGTCCCTGGAAAATAGAGGGCACTTGGAGGGTCTGTAGTGGCTTGACTACTACCTCTGGGATTGTGGGCTCCTCCTGGTTTTAACTGCTTCCCGCTTTCCTCACCAGGCCGGTCACGGAGCTGCAGCTGCTACCGACGCCTGGACCAGTGCCCGTACAGGATCGGGCCCAACGAGGTCAAATACCAGCTGCACAATGTGGACTCCCGCACCCTCTTCCACTGCAACTGCACCCGCAGGTAAGTGCAGGTGTTTTCATCCCCCGCCCCATCCAAATTGCACCATCCCTGGGGCTGAGCAGCTGAACCGATGGGGAGGAAACTGCTGGGAAGGAAGCCCCATAGCCTGTAGACTTGGAGGAGGCGGGTTCTTTTTTTTTAAAAAAAAAATATTTATTCAAAATTTTAAAGGTTACAAAAAGAAAAAAGGAGAAAAAAGAAAAATAAAGAAGACAAAAAAAAATCATTTAAAAAAGATAAAAAAGAACAAATCAAACCTTTACATATTTTTCTTTCTTTAACTTATTTCCTTGACCTCCTCACACCTCCCGTTTTTGTATTCTAATTCAAATTGTTAATTCAGCAAATCCTTCCAACCTTGTTTTTATCTTAATAATTTGTTTTAAAATAGTGTAATTTTACATTCTCTCTTTCATCAATTCATTTTTACTTAATCCTTTATGTCATTTCTGCCAAAACCACATAATTTTCATTTTCAAACATCTTTCTAACAAAATCCTTAATTTTACAATATTTTTTTAAAAACCGCTTTTACTTTATCCAATCTTGACTCTCATCCAAGCCTAAATATCTATACTTATTCTTAAAACGTTTCCCTAAGGTCGAAAAAAGATTCCATTCCACGAATTTCCCAACTCTCATTAAAAAAACAAAAAACAAATTATATTATATACACACACCCATTTCAACCCGATTCTTGGGGCGTTTTCAACTGATGGTGGTCCAGCCTTCCTTGGAGAACGTCCAGCGAGGGAGACTATCAGGTGGCAGAGGAACCAAACCCCATGGCAGGTTGCCAGGAACGAATAAGACCAGTGCCGGATTTACGTATACGCTAAACAAGCTATAGCTTAGGGCCCCACTCTCTTGGGGGCCCCCAAAAAAATTAAAGGGAAAAAACCCTGGATGTACATTTCCAAAATAGAAGATAAAAAAACAAATCAAATAAAACCTACAACAGCAACAGTGTTCTGTGTTGTGTAGGCTCCTGTGATGTAAGTAATGGGCCCCGCCTGCTAGCCTGCTCCCTAAAAATATCACTGGTTTGCTCTTTTCTATATATAATAATTATTTCACTATTAATATACTTCTTAATTGTATTTCAGTTCAACAGTTACTTTGATAAAATTTTGTTATGTGCAAATGGCTTCAGATACCTATTAGGTCCATAAATTACCATATAGCATATATTTAACACAAAAAATAGAGACAATTTGTTGTTGACAAAGGACAGATGGACATATAAAGGGCCCCATTACCTTCAGTAGTTTAGGGCCTCATCAAACCTAATCCCGGCCCTGGATAAGACAAGGAAAAATCCTTACCATCTGCTTTTTATTTTTTTATTTTTTTATAAAGATATTTATTAGAGTTTCCAATTTAGTACAAAAAAAAGACAACAAAAAACAAATACTACTCAAAGAATAACAAAAGTACAAAAATACACAATTAAAACAAAACAAAACAAATATAGTTCCCGTTACTTATTTCCATTACCTTATCTCCCGGACCTCCTCTCACCTCCCCCTTTTGTATTCCAGTTAAAATTCTTAATTCAGCAAATCCTTATTGTAACTTATTATAACTTATTTTAACTTGTTACTCCATTTTTACATTACAGCTGGTAACCACTTAATTTCTGTCCAACAACTTTCTAACATTCATTAATTTTACAATATTTCTGCAAATAATCTTTGAATTTCCTCCAGTCCTCTTCCGCCGACTCTTTCCCCTGGTCTCGAATTCTGCCAGTCCCATATAGTCAATCATCTTCATCTGTCATTCTTCCAGAGTGGGTAGATCTTGTGTCTTCCAATATTTTGCAATCAATATTCTTGCTGCTGTTGTTGCATACATAAAAAGGTTCTATCCTTCTTTGGCACCAATTGGTCGATCATGCCAGGAGAAAGGCCTCTGGTTTCTTCAAGAACGTGTACTTAAGTACTTTTTTCAATTCATTATATATCATTTCCCAGAAGGCCTTAATCTTTGGGCACGTCCACCAAAGGTGAAATAATGTACCTTCAGTCTCTTTACACTTCCAACATTTGTTGTCAGACAAATGATAGATTTTTGAAAGCTTGACTAGAGTTATGTACCACCTATAAATCATTTTCATAATATTCTCTCTTAAGGCATTGCATGCCGTGAATTTCAAACCAGTGGTCCAGTGGTCCAGTGCTTTTTAATTCAATATTAACAGACAGAGGCTTGGGAATGCAGCCTCTTGCAATACAGTGGTACCTCGGGTTACAGACTATTCAGGTTAGACTCCACTAACCCGGAAATAGTACCTCAGGTTAAGAACTTTGCTTCAGTTTGAGAACAGAAATCATGATCCGGCAGCGTGGCAGCAGCAGGAGGCCCCATTAGCTAAAGTGGTACCTCAGGTTAAGAACAGTTTCAGGTTAAGAACGGACCTCCGGAACGAATTAAGTTCTTAACCTGAGGTACCACTGTAATGGTGTTAGCCTGAGTGACTCTCCACCCCCTTTTTCTCCTCATTCGTCATCTCTTCTACGGGTGGCACTGAGGGCCCTCTGCCTCTCAGCCCTCTGCTCTCCTACTTTCAAAGCTTGCCGGGTTCTGGGAGAGGGGGCTTTTGAATGCTTTCTAAAGACACTGTGTCCGTCAGCTGTCTCCCTTCTGGTGCTTCTTCTCCCTCCTCCTCTCCCATTATTCCCCAGCTTTCCCCTTCGTCTTCCTCTGAGCTGTGATCTCCCTCAAAGCCCTGTTGTAATTCTGAACTGTCTTCATCTTCTCTGGAAGGAACAAAACAAATTCCTTCCAGTAGCACCTCTGGAAGGGTCATGCTGGGCAGGAAGTCTCCTTTCCCCTTCTGCCCAGTCCCTGACACAGATCTTCTGCCACAGATCTTCTGCCCCTGAAAATAAAGTAGATGCTTCTGGAAAGGAAGAGCTAGATTAAATAGGAAGCTGCCCTATTCCAAGCCAGACCATTGGTCCAGCTAGTTCAGTATAGTCTACACCAGCGGTTCTCAACCTGTGGGTCTCCAGATGTTGTTGGACTACAACTCCCATCATCCCTGAGCTCTGGCCTTGCTAGCTAAGGGTGATGGGAGTTGTAGTTCAACAACATCTGGGGACCCACAGGTTGAGAAGGGCTGGCCTACACTGACCACCAGCAGCAGCAGCTCTCCAGGGTTTCAGGCAGACATACCTGAAGACGCTGGCCCTTGAACCCAGGACAACCTGCATGCAAGGAAGGCAGACTGCCACGGGGCTAAATCCTTTCCCTCGGCTTCCTGACGGGAGGGGTAGTGTGGGCTGGAGGTCTCTGGTTTCTAAGCCTCTTTCTCCTTGCAGGCTGGCCCGGTTCCTCCGGAGGACAAAGGGTCCCAACGAGGTGGAAGAGGAGGTTCTCTCTGGCTACGTCTCCTCCTCATGTTTCGTCCTGCAGAGGCCTCCAGGTTGCATGGAAGGAGAGGGCAAGCAATCCAAGTGAGTGGCCTGTTCGTTGGGCGGCGGTTGGGTAAAAGGTGGGCTTGGGCTTCTGGGAGGGAGGGAGGCTGGAGGCAGGGCCAACACGAGGCTTGTTGCTTCCCTAAGAGGCTACAGCAGCTAGATGGGAAGGGTGTCCCTGACCGGCCCTTATGGTTGTACAGTCGTACCTTGGAAGTCAAACAGAATCCGTTCCGGAAGTCAATTCAACTTCCAAAACGTTCAGAAACCAAGGCATGGCTTCCGACTGGCTGCAGGTTTGGGTTCCAAGTTGTTTGAGTACCAAGGCATTTGAGAACCAAGGTAGTCGTTGATGTACAGTATTTTTCGCTCTATAAGACGCACCTAGTTTTTGGAAGAGGAAAACAAGAAAAATTATATTCTGAATCCCAGAAGCCAAGACAGCCAGCGGGATCGCAGCGCTGCGATCCTGCTGGCTGTCTTGGCTTCAGCGACAGCAACGCGAAGCCTCCGGAGCACAACAGGAGCTCCCGCTGCGCTATGGAGGCTTCGCGTTGCTTTCACTTAAGCCATAGAGCCTGCATTCGCTCCATAAGGCGCACACACATTTCCCCTTACTTTTTAGGAGGGGGAAAGTGCGTCTTATAGAGCGAAAAATACAGTAATTGAGGAAATTATGACTTTGCTGAAACGGCCTAGCAAAAGTCTGTGTGGCAGAGGTGAGATTCAAACCAGGGTCCTTCCCATTCCCATTCCTAGCAGCAGACCCGTTCTTAAGCTTGTTTTTATCCAAAACCCTTGGCAAAAAAACCCCACAATAGAATTCCCCGCCCCGTTTCCCCGGAGGCAGGGAGGGCTAACCTGTTCCTATTTCTTTGCCCTCTTGCAGTTGCATTGATGTGGATAGAGCCGTCCTGGCCCCTGCACGGCACCTCACCAATCGGCTGGCACGGACGCACAGGGGCTCCCGCCTGAAGGTGAAGCGCCAGGAGTGGGCGCCCCCCAGCCAGCCTCTCCGACTGTTCGATAAATGCATGCAGCTGCTGTGAAGGCGCCCAGCAGACCCGGCCCCATTGAGCCGCAGGCAGTCTTTTTCCTTTGGACACTGATGGGGTGGGGGGAAAGACCCCAGAGTGGGTTGCAGCCGAGCTTGGCCCCCATGAAGTGGACTGCCCTGCCTTGACCGTGGGGCTGCCTCTACTTCCGCTGATGTCACTGAGGATATGATGCCCCCCGGCCGTGCTGAGCGCAGCAGGGGAAAGGGCTTCCCTCCAGAGGCTGAGAAATCAGTGCTTGCCAGTGCTCACCATCAGCACAACTTTGTGCAGAAGAGGCCAAGAAATGGCCTTGTGGGGGGGGGTGGCGGCGTAAAAGGGCTCTCTTTGCGGAGGGTGGGTTTGTCTTGACCTGAGAACAGACTCTGCTCATCTTCAGCAAACAAATCGCTTCCAACCCCTTTGAGGACCCACGGGGGGGGGGGACACATTGGATTACGTGGCATGGAATGGAAGTGGGAGGGGAAAGGACCTCTGGTTCCCCCCCGCCAAGGAGAAATGAGCCCCTCCTGCTCTTTAATGCTCTTCCTGCTCCCTTTCCCTTAATGGTGTATTTATTAAGAAAGCTCTTGCTGTGTGTTTTGTAGGATGTTGTCGACTTGCAGCTGGACGCACCCCAAAGTCTGCACCCTTGCTTATAATTTATTGGGAGGGGGGTTGGTTCTTGCTGCCGCTACTGTAAATAGTGTACTAATGAATAAAAGTGCTTTTTCTGTATGCCTGGGTTCTGTTTAGCAAGGGGAAAGATGCCCGAATGCTGAGGGGGAGAGGTGTGAACACAAATCCTATCCCACGTTGGCGGGGTTCTTTGCCACTGCCAGGGAGAGAGAGACACAAATGCAGTCATCCGTAAGTTGGTTTGTAGATGATTTTTATTATTATTATTATTGGAAAGGAGGCGGAAGGGAAAAGTGAGGTAGGACAGATTGCATCAACTCTGAACTCGTCCCAGCGAAGGTCATGGATCTGTCTCGGGGGAGGCCAGCCCCCCCACCCTCCCCTTTCCCCAACCCCCCCAGGCAGCTTTCATCATTTCTGGTTCCAAGGCACCTTGGTCACGTTGCCCCGACAACCTAGCCACACCTACTGCCCCCTCGCACACACACACGTTTCTTTTTCGGCTTCCTGGGTCAGAGTTCTCTTTCTCCCCCCCCCCCACCTTGTAAGGCAATGGAACCCAAACTCTCCCCCCTGTACCTCCACGATCTCAACTGGGTTGCATCTACCTCCTTCCCTCCAGCAAGAACCTTCTGCCATTTGCAGTTCTCCCCCTGTTCCTCAGGGCCCCCCCCAAGCCTTGCAGGGGGAGGATACCAGCTGGGCCCTAACCGGACCTGAAGCACCAGCTTCCTCCTTCCTACCTGGGGCCCAACACCTGTCTCCAAGAACTCTGAATCCCCATCCCCATCATATTGCACATTCCGTATTTCACCTCTTATGGTCTCAGCAACTTCCTGCAAGCAGGCTGGTCCTGGTCCTGCAGCAGCCATTGAGTTCAGCCAAGCAGAGCTTTTGCAACCGATAGCAAAAGTGTGTCTTTTGCCAAGCTTCTGGCATGCGCTCCTCTTTCTGCAGCTGCCCATTCCGCTGTACTGATCAATTGTCCTCCCGTCGGATTGCAAGTAGCAGGCTTTCCTCTTCCTCTTCCTCCACCACCATCGTGCCTCAGGACAAGAACAGAGATGGCGCTAGGAGAGGCGGGTGGAGCTCCATCGCAACACCAAACTGGATGTTCAATGGGGAAGGGAGTTCTCATCAAAGGATGGGTCCCCCCCCAAACAAGGAGTGGGGAGTTTCTATGGCTGAAAAGGCTGAGGGGGCTGAGGGCTTTTCGCTTGCGATGTTCAGCCCCCTACGCAAAGGGAGGGAGGAAGTTGATTGTCAAGCATACTCGAGTCGGGAGACGGGGCCTGACAAGTGGCAGCCCCCATCCCCAGGTCTTTGTGTCACACACCGGGAGAGAGAAAGACACACACGGAGCAGAAAACTGGCAGGTAAAGGACACAGATAACACTGCAAGCTCACTACACGGGATGGTTGGACAGTGGGCTCATGGCGGCCGGCTGCATCCCCCTCAGTGTCCTGCCTCACGGCTGTGGTGGTTTGGACCCTGGTGGTCTGGGGATAACCCCTCCTTTGGGGAGGTGCTGAAGAGGTTGGCCAGGGCCACGGTCGGACTAGTGGGACTCATCTTGCGGGGAGGCAGGCCCTGGTCGGCACTCTCTCGCCGGGGGCCCATGACTTGATCAATGGTTTCCAGGCGCATGGCTGGCAGCAGTCCCAGGTTGCGGGGGTCTGTGCGGGACAGGGGGTTCTCATCAAAGCGCCAGGGGTTCTGGAGGCGAGGGCCGGCGAGGCTCTCTGCATTCTGGGCAGGCTCTCGCGACTTGGAGCGTTGGCGGGGGCTGTCCTTGGAGAACTGGATGCTGGGGATGTCGCTCTTGAGGATGCTGCTGCCCCGGCGGCCCTGGGGTGAGGGGCTGCGGCTGGCCGCATGGTCCCGGCTCGACGAGCGCAGGATGAGTCCATGGAACTTGGCCAAACTGGGGCTGCGGCTGCGGTGACCCTTCATCTTCCCGGGGCTGGGGCTGCGGGATTTGGGGCCCAGCAGAACCAGCGTGCTGTCGTCCTCCTCTTCTGAGGTGCTGCTGGAGCTGTCGGTGGGGCTGGTGACTTGCTCCAAGGTGGGCAGTGAAATCTGTGTGCAGGGAGACGGAGAGAGGAGAGTCAAGATTGACTTGGGAAGGCAGGGCCCAGCTGCTCCCCACTACCTGATAAATTTGGGACTGGACGGGTTGAGAGGAGGGATAGGGGAAGAATTTCAAGTCTATCTAATTTGCACCTAGCGAAGCAAGAAGCAAATCAAAACACAGCCAACCTTCACAATCTGCTCTTCTCCAGATTTTGCAATGTAAGGTGTACAGAAAAAAAGGCATTTAATAGTGTAAAGTGTGCATAGAAAAATGCATTATGAAGTTTGCAAAATGAAGCAAGCCATCTCAAAGTTTTTAAGCTTGGTTTACTAAACACCAGCAAAAGCACACATACTGAATTAGGTCACTCCACAGGGCAATAAATGCAAATTACCCTGTGCAAGAAGTTTCCAGTTCATAATTTCCTGGAACATAGGAAACCTGCCTCAAAGCAAGTCAGACCCCGGGCCCAGCCAGCTCTGCACAGGAGCCAATTCCTAGGGGCCAAGGTCCCTTCAGCTGCCCCACCCCCCCAAATAAAATGTTTCAACTGCCAGGCCCCCTTCTCAAGTTGATGAGCATTGCTATTCAAATGGTTTGGTGGGGGGGGCACGTCTTGTTATTGATTATAAGGGGTAAAGGTGGCACTGTGGTCTAAACCACTAAGCCTCTTGGGCTTGCTGTTCAGAAGGTCAGCGGTTCAAATCCCCGCAACAGGGTGAGCTCCCGCTGCTCTGTCCAGCTCCTGCCAAGCTAGCAGTTCAAAAGCACACCAGTGCAAGTAGATAAACAGATACCACTGCAGCAGGAAGGTAACCAGTATTTCCATGCACTCTGGTTTCTGTCATGGTGTCCCGTTGCGCCAGAAGCTGTTTAATCATGCTGGCCACATGACCCGGAAAGCTGTCTGTGGACAAACGCCGGGTCCCTCGGCCTGGAAGCGAGAGGAGCACCGCAACCCCATAGTCACCTTTACTTTATATGGGGGGGTTTACCTGAGCCCACCAACATTTTATTCAAGTAGGCACCCCTACAGCTTGGTATTGTCCACACAATGACTCACAGTCGCTCTCCAGGATTTCTGACAGGGGTCTCTCCCAGTCCTACCTGGAGATGTCAGGGATCGAACCTGTGACCTTCTGCATGCAAAGCAAATGTTCTACCTACTGAGCTAGAGCACTTCCCCCCCCCCCAACTCGCACTGCTGCTTAATGTCAAATAAGCATCCCTCTTGCACATCTGTCTCTGTGCTTACCTGGAAGGGCTCTGTCACACCCACCAAACAGCTGTAGCTGTTGCTGTAGTAACCCAGGATATAGTCGCCCTTCCCTTTGGGTAGAGACTCCTCTGGAAACAGTAACTAAATATTTGGGAAGAGAAAACAGGACAGCTATAAGGGTGGTCAAGAGCAGCAAAATGCCAAACTAAACAGCAGAGAGCCAGTGGTGGTGGTGTCTAATGCAATAATAAATATACACTTTGCATGTGCCATACAAACTCTAAATCACGGTTTCCCAAACTTGGGTCTCCAGATTTTTTTTGACTACAACTCCCATCATCCCTAGCTAGCAGGACCAGTGGTCAAGGATGATGGGAACTGTGGTCCAAAAAGAAGCTGGAGGCCTAAGTTTCAGAAACCCTGCTCTAAATGATAACATAGGTATAAGTAAGAATATCATACAGTGGTACCTTGGTTCTCAAACGGCAAAAACCCAGAAGTAAGTGTTCCGGTTTTCAAATGATGCTATTGTTTCTGGGGTACTTGCACCAATCAGAAGCTGCACCTTGGTTTTCGAACATTTCGGAGGTAAAACCGACTTCCTGAACGGATTAAGTTTGGCGCTTTTGTTTTTGCTATTTATTTTGCGTTTTTGTTTCTGAGCCTTTTTCGGTTTATTTGTTTTTGTGACTTTGTGCAACCCAGTTCAGCTACTGATTGTGTGACTGCGGAAATGGATAAAAGCCCCCATCCAAACAATGACTATCATCAGTGCAGGTAAGAAAAAAAGTAATTTTTTATCCTCTACAACACTGTCTTATTTATTTTATAGTACACAGTGCGTTGATTATTGCTTCCATTTTATGGATCAATTATAGTAAAATTGATGTTAAATTGCTGTGTTAGGGGTTGTTGTTAAAAGTCTGGAACAGATTCATCCATTTTGCATTTCTTTCTATGGGAAAGAGTGCCTTGGTTTTGGAACGCTTTGGTTTTAGAACGGAATTCCAGAATGGATTAAGTTTGAGAACCAAGGTACACTATAATCCAACACATCCTATTATGCAGCACTTTAAATACATACTCCCACGATATTATAATGCAAAATTGTTTACTGTTTACCCCCCCCCAAAAAAATCATATTCCCATACCTGGTAAACGTTGCTTTCGGCGTCTTCCTGCTTTGCCCAGACATAGGCAACATAGTCTTTCAAGTGTCGGAAGCCCACCTGAGAGAGGGGAGAGAGGGAGGGGTCCAGAAAATCATCACCAGGGCTTGTGCATCCTCTCCCCCACCAAAAGAAACTCCTGACAGCCCTCCTATTATTGTGTCTTCCACCACAGGATCGCTCAGCAGGTTAGAGTATGGTGCTGATAAGGCCAAGGTTGCAGGTTTGATCCCCGTATGGGACAGCTGCATATTCCTGCATTGCAGGAAGTTGGACTAGATGATCCTTAGGGGTCCCTTCTGACTCTACGATTCTAGGATTATGATACTGCTATAAAGGGTCAGGGAGTGTCAGCTCTTGAAATAAAATAAAATAAAAATTTACTTTAATTTGGAACCTGTAATATATACAGTGCTTTTCTTCTAAAAAAATGTTTAGGGGTACTCTCATTTTGACTCAAGAAAATCACCATTTTATAATTCAAATCGGGGGAAATAATTACAGTAAATAGACAAAAGTACAAAGATTCACAAAATGTTTAGGGGTATGCATACCCCTGCACTGTATGTGTGTGTGTGTGTGGTACCTCGGGTTACAAACGCTTCAGGTTACAGACTCCGCTAACCCAGAAATAGTACCTCGGGTTAAGAACTTTGCTTCAGGATGAGAACAGAAATTGCACAGCGGTAGCGCACTGACAGCAGGAGGCCCCATTAGCTAAAGTGGTACCTCAGGTTAAGAACAGTTTCAGGTTAAGAATGGACCACCGGAACGAATTAAGTTCTTAACCCAAGGTACCACTCCGCGCGCACACATATATTTTATTTTACTTTATTTCATGTGTATATGTATATGTATATGTGTATATGTATACACATACACATACACATATACATAGTAAAGGTAAAGGGACCCTGATCATTAGGTCCAGTCGTGACTGACTCTGGGGTTGCGGCGCTCATCTTGCTTTATTGGCCGAGGTGGCCGGCGTTTGTCCGCAGACAGCTTCCGGGTCATGTGACCAGCATGACTAAGCCGCTTCTGGCGAACCAGAGCAGCACACGGAAGCACCATTTACCTTCCCGCTGGAGAGGTACCTATTTATCTACTTACACTTTGACGTGCTTTCCAACTGCTAGGTTGGCAGAAGCTGGGACCGGACAACAGGAGCTCACCCCGTTGCAGGGATTCAAACCACCGACCTTCTGATCGGCAAGTCCTAGGCTCTGTGGTTTAACCCACAGCGCCACCCGCGTCCATATGCAAATGAAATAAAGTAAAATAAAATTAACCTGCTTAGCAAGAGGGTTTGGGGAAGGGACATAGCTCAGTAGCAGAGCACATGCTTGGCATGTAGAAGGTATCTGCTTCAAACTCCAGCATCTCCAGGTAGGCCTGGGAAAGACCCCTGCCTGACTCCCTGGTAGGGACAATACCGAGCTAGTTAGACTGGGGGTCTGATTTGTCAGAAGCAATGACCCTTGGCTAGGTGACCTAAAGATCTGTAAAAAATGGCTTTCCTGTGCACACCAAAAGCTTTGGGTTCCTGCAAGGATTTTGCCAGCCTTCATTTGTGCTGTTTCTGAACCTCCCACAGCACAGAGCAAGCATCACTGCTGATCATCTTTGTCGTGTGGCTGTTTGTTGCTCCCTCCACCTTTGCAGCATGAATAATTTCGATCAGATGCCTTGGAGGTCTGGCCCTGGGAATCATCGCATTCTGGAAATCATCCTGAAATTGTTTTAATCCTAGCTTTTTTCCCAGAGAGGTGGCGGAACAGACCAGAGCGGGAAATGATCTTGGGAGAGCCTGTGCAGACCAGGTGGCCCAAAGTAATTTGCTTTATCTTAGCTACTGCAGTAGGGGGAATAACAACGCAGTCCTACCCAGTAGGGCTTTTATAAGAATGGTAGCAGGATTATGCTTGGAACACTTAAAAACATTGCATCCAGGCTGCATTTTGCAGTCAGGGATTGTAAAATATTTATCTGCTTCCTGACACTTTCAGGGGAAAGAAACTAAGTGAGTAACAAAGAGCTTCATTAATTGCTAAAACCACACCAAAAATAGTAATGGATTTTGGTGTTATTAGATCAGGTTGTCAAAGATAAAACACAGTAGACAGAACTGTCAGGTTAAATATAATATCATCTGGCCGTCTTTCTGAAATGTATGTGGCAGAATACAAAGATTGGGGGTTTTCCCACCCCACCCCTGAATTTCTTAACATCTCTTCCTGTTGTCCTCTGAGAAGCACTGAGAGATAGGCTAGCCCATGCACACACAAAAAGTTGTTTTCTTTTATTATCATTCTTCATTTTGTCTCAACAGTGATGACAGAAAAAAGGAAAAGGAATTGGGATATTGCATGCAGGAAAGGTGAGCTTTGCAAGAGGTCAGCTGCTGCGGGAGGGGGGGGAGATAAGCTGTACAAAATCTCACGGTGCGCATCACAGCCCATTCTCTTGTGTGCAGAAGCAAGAACACTAAAAGCTTCTTTTATTTGATACGCTCTGCCCTCGTGTCGCCGCAGCCCTCGGTCAGGTGTTACTGGAAAACCACTGTGTGCGGCAACTGCCTCTTACCCGGTAAAGGGCGACCCAGTCCCAGGAGCTGCGGTGATAGCTCGAAGACACCTTGTACCAGGTGACAGCTTGTTCCGGTTTCGTCCACTCATCAGCTACCTGAAGCTCCACCAGCGGCACGTCAGCCCTGGAAGCAAACTGCCAGAGAGAGAGAGAGAGAGAGAAAGAAAGGGGAGCAGGTGGTTTATGAAGATTACCCACTCTGGATCCCACAGTTAATTCTCTTCTGGTCTCCTCGCTGGCCCAAATAGGACTAATTTAGCCAGCTAGCCCTGGTGATCATCTAATGTTTATTGGATTTTTGAATTCTGAATTTATTGTTATTTACGTTTTATACTGTATTTTATTCTGTTTTTTGTTGCATCAATTAAGTGTTTTAAATTTGTTGTTAGCCGACCTGAGCCTGGTTTTCTGAACCGGGAAGGGCAGGGTATAAATAAAAAATTATTATTATTATTATTATTATTATTATTATTATTATTAGAGCCGAGCTTTGCTATGTTCGACAACTCACAGCAACCTGCTAAGAAACCCCTAGAAAGTGGTGGGATTACCTAGGGGGACACCAAAAGGCAAGGGGGCAGCAGCATAGCTGTCAAGTGTCCCTTATTTGAAGGGACAGTCCCTTATTCCAGCGCCATGTCCCGCTGCTGTCCCTTATTGATGGATGTCCCTTAAATGTCCCTTAAATAATGTCCCTTAAATTTCAAAGGAAGCAGCTCCTCTCCCTCCCTCCCTGCTGGCCAGGGAGGAGGGAGGCTCTAACTGTGTTGCTTGGCTGTGTTGCTCACCCAATAAGAAGTCTAAGAACGACTGGGGGGTGGAGCTTGCATGCGTTGTGTGTGGCTAGTTAATGCAAGCTGAGGAAGTTTTTGAATGCTGGACGCCATTTTGTTGCACGTTCTGCTGCAAACTTTGCAGTGCAAAGCCAGGCCAGGGAGCCATCTTAAGTTGAGGCTGCATAGGCCTTGTGGTGCATGTGATTCAGATTCTATTCAGTTGAACCTCTGGTTACAAAGTTGGTTCGACAGTGTTCTTGAAGCTACCAGCATGAGTTTGACCAGACTGCAGGAGGACAGGAAGACTGGAGTGCCTGGAACAGGTGAGGCTGCAGGTCCCTTATTTTGGCTGCTGGTCCCTTATTTTCAAATCTGTAAGTTGACAGCTATGGGCAGCAGGGAGTGCTGGATGTGGGATGTAATCCATTGGAGCAATCAAATACAACATTCCTTGTTTCCCTAGAGTGGGCACAGGCAAGGGAACATCCAGTCAGTGTAACTTCCTGTTCTACTGGTCTGGAGTGTCCTCCCCTTGAATGTGATCTGGGAGATGGGCGTGATCCTGGCTGACTCCATAAAAGAGCCAAGTCACGCAGCCATCTCTCCTCTCTTGATGACATGCTGCTCTCCTGCAGCCATTTTGTTCTCTTGATGCTGCTCCCTTAATGTATTTTGCTGTCTGCTGGCTCTCAGCCAGCAGCACATGGGCTCAATCCCCCTAAGGGATGAACTCACACTATGTTCTATAACTACGAGCTAAAATCTGCCTTCAGGGATCATACTGTGAACTGAATGTGAGTAAACTTCTTGTTACTTTTAAGGAAAGACTCTTGTCTTTTAAGAGGGATCAAAGGGGACACCAGGAATAATCCAGGCTGTTCAAGCCAGACTGGATTGCTTAACTAAAGATATTCAAATGAATCTGCAAACTAACTTCTAGAGGGGAATCTGCTCTGCTACATGACTCACTAGCGTGAGTGAAGGAAGGATAATATTTAATCACTATATCCTCTCCCACTGTCCTTAACATTCCCATACTGGAGTCGTAAATGACTATCAGGCTTTAACAGCTGGTATCAGGAGTTCATCGGTTTCGTGGGGTTAAACTAAATACAGGCAACCCCCGATTTGCACGGGGATTGTGTTACAGGTCATCACACATGACTGTGTAGCACAGGTAAGCCTGTCATCACGACCCTGTTACACCCTCTTCCAGGTCAGAACAGGATGTGTGCATGCACAGCTGAGCCTGCCTTGAATGCGTGCAGAATGGTCATTGCTTGTAATTTCAATTGGATTTTGAATAAATGTGCATTTTCCACTGTTTCTGATTTTATTATTATCTTCCTTAGTGGATCGTGCAAACCACTATAACGATTAATGCTTTGCACTGGGGATGGAACCAAGGGGGCAGCAGAGGCCCCCCCAAGTTTGGAAACCACAGGTTTAGGAGAATTCAATAGACAGAGGAGAATTTTCTGTCCCAGTTTACTGGTTGAAGAGAGGCCTTGATTTTCCCCACTCACAGCAGCACAGACCTGACTTGGCACACAGCCAGGACAGCTCAGAGATTCCCAGCTGCGTCACTTCCCACCAGGGCTCCAGACTCACCTTCACGGCAAAGATGGAGACCACCGGCTTGTGGTCACTGACGGTGTACTCCATGTGGCTGCAATAGCAAAGCTGGTTCACAGACAGGAGGCCACAGATGGATCTCCCGGGATGCGTCGGTGCGCCAGAGCCTTTGATCTTCCACAGGATCCGGTCGGTCCAAGCCGGCTTTCTTTTCTTGGCGCTGTGAGGCACGCGAGAGAGCAGAATGAGCGGGCGCTAAAGGAAGTGCCTGAGGGCACAGCGGTTCTCCCCTGTCCCTCCACTTAGGATACGAATGCCCCCGTCCAGTCCAGCCAGACACGCCCCATTACCTGGTGTCATACATGTCGGTGCCCACGTCAAACTTGAAGGTTGGGGGGAAGTTGAGGGGTCCCTCTTGGAAGCCTTTCAAGATAGGCCAGGTGTTCTTAGCGATGTTCAGCTGCATAGAACAAGAGACCGAGGCAGAGAGAGAGAGAAAGGATGAAAGCACCTGAAGGAGCGTCTCCAACCCATTGTTCTGCCCAGACACTGAGGTCAAGTGCCGAGGGCCTTCTGGCAGTTCCCTCACTGCAAGAAGCCAAGTTCCAGGGAACCAGGCAGAGGGCCTTCTCAGTAGTGGCACCCGCCTTGTGGAACGCCCTCCCACAAGATGTCAAAGAGAAGAACAACTACCAGATTTTCAGAAGACATCTGAAGGCAGCCTTCTTTAAAAAGGTAAAGGGACCCCTGACCATCAGGTCCAGTTGTGACCTACTGGGGTTGCGGCGCTCATCTCACTTTATTGGCTGAGGGAGCCGGAGTACAACTTCCGGGTCATGTGGCCAGCATGACTAAGCCGCTTCTGGCGAACCAGAGCAGCGCATGGAAACGCCGTTTACCTTCCCGCCGGAGTGGTATCTATTTATCTACTTGCACTTTGACGTGCTTTTGAACTGCTAGGTTGGCAGGAGCAGGGACCGAGCAACGGGAGCTCACCCTGTCACGGAGATTCAAACTGCCGACCTTCTGATTGGCAAATCCTAGGTTCTGTGGTTTAACCCACAGTGTCACCCGCATCCCAGGGAGGAACCTACCAACACCTTATTACACACACACACACACACACAGAGAGAGAGAGAGAGAGAGAGAGAGAGAGAGACCTCACCTGGTCCTTCTCCCAGAGCTGGTGGAGGATGTTGTTGTCAATGGCGTATTTCACAAAGCGGATGTCTAAGCTCTCGATGCGGAAGTTGAGGTCCCCAAACCAAAAGACGATGCTGGGGGAGGGAAAGGAGACACAGGTGAGGCCGGGACCCTCTGCTGTTTGAGTCCACAGCACGGCCAAGTCAGAAGGGAAGGCAGAAAGTAAGACACATTCACAGAGGACGTCTAGCAGTGTGGCTATTCACCTAACTGGAGAACCTCCATGTAAAAGAGCAGGGCTATCAGATGTTGGAGAGCAAGGCAGCCAGGGAAAAGCTGTCGCTTGGTTGTGCAAATTCCTTGCAGTAGCTCAATGGCCTGCTTAATTACCATATTTTTCGCTCTATAAGACACAATTTTCCCCTCCTAAAAAGTAAGGGGAAATGTGTGTGTGTCTTATGGAGCGAATGCAGGCAGGAGGCACTGCTCAGCGCTCCCTTTAAAGAGCCGTGTGGATCATGTGTGCAGCTCTTGGGGGCTTTTCTCTTTAAAGGGAGCGCGGCTCTTGGGGGAGCCTTCCTCCCGCTGCCCGAGAGAGGCTTCGCGCAGCTATCCCAGAAGCCAGAACAGCAAGAGGCTATCCCATAAGCCAGATCCCTCTTGCTGTTCTGGCTTCTGGGATTCAATATATATTTTTTCTTGTTTTCCTCCTCCAAAAACTAGGTGCGTCTTATGGTCTGCTGCGTCTTATAGAGCGAAAAATACGGTATTTATTTCTGCTTTTATTGTGTGTTTTCATATTGGGAACCGCCCTGAGATCTTCTGATGAAAGGCAGTATATTAATCTAATAAATAAAATATTTCTTTTTTAAAAAAAACAACAACAGGCATTTCTCTCTCACACACGCACAAACAAACAACTGAGACACGATCGAGGGGAGAAGGAGCCCTCCCTCCCAAGCAGCAGAGGAAGGAGGATTTTGCAGGGAACAAACAGCGGTGGCTAAGCCGAGATTCTGAGCCGGGATGTAGGTCAACGCCAGCCGGAAGCCCTCCTGGCTGACTTCCAAACTGCTCCGCCGCCGAATGGATCAGGTGGCCTGGACCATTGGCATCAGCTTCGAGCGCCGCCTGGTTAGCCGAAGCCTCCCGATAAAGAGAGTCTCAGGCTTCAAGAGGGTCAGGTGTCACAGTAAGCCCTGTGTGTGCCAGCCTGCCCACCTGGGCGGCCCACGAAGACACATTTCCACCAGCGGGAACCAGTCGGAATCAGATGGCAGAAGTGATGTGGGCAGATGGGGGGGGGGCAGGGAGACAGATTGCACTTAGCACTGATACCCTCCCATATTTTTTTCTTCTTCTTTTTTTTTTAAAAAAAAGTGTCAGAAAACAACCACTTTGAAGATGGAAATTCGCCTGTGAGTTCTGGGAATCTGGTTTGGGTTGGGCACGATTTCTGAGCAAATGCTTTCCGTCCATCGATTTCTCCCCACCCCCTGGATGTGTGAGAGAGACAGGGGGAGGGAGGGGAAGGAGTTAGTTTAGCCCGGAGAAGAGAAGATTGACGTGATCACCTTCTTCAAATACCTAAAGGGCTGTTACAAGCTTGTTTTCTTCTGCTCCAGAGGGGAGGACTTGAACGAGAGCTGATCTACAGCGGAATGGACTCACTCAAAGTGATGGGTTCTGCTTCATTGGAGACTTTTAAACAGAGGTTGGATGGCCATCCGTCAGCAACTTTTAGCCACGATTCCTTCGCTGCAGGGGGTTGGTCTAGATGACCCGCAGGGAACCCTTCCAACTCTGCAGTTTTAGCCTCCATATTCCCTCACAGCTCCTTCAACTGCCCCACCTCATCCCTCCTCAGCTCCTCTGTGCCCCTCTATCCCTGCTTCATTGGAACCTCTGCCATTATGTAAAACCTCCGTTTAAAAACCTGCCCTTCTGATTTTGTTCTCTTCCCCACACCCTGACTTCATGCAAATCCAAGAATGGGATGCAGTACCACAGATCCTCCAACGGGGGGACTGCGCGACAACAGCCTCGCGTTTTTATGTATATAGGAAGATATATATCACTTTGAATCTGGGTTTCTGTTGTATTAACGTTCAGATTACCTGGCCTATGTGTCACTGCTGTTTTAAACACACACAAAAACGCTGCGGTCTTTCAAAAGTCTTAAAGTGCCTGGTTTCCAAAGTAATTTCATGATTACATAATCCCAGCTTTCTCAGTCCGGAGCTTTCCAGGCTATTCTGGCTGAGGTTGATGGAAGTCCAGAACAGCTGGAGGGCACCTGGCTAAGAAAGGCAGATGTAAGCTTTCTTATTAGTGTTCTGCCCTAGGAAAAAACAGCCTATAAATAAGTATGTGTGCATTAGGGGCTGGTTCCCCTGCTCACTCGGTTTGTCAACCCCGCCTATCCCTTTGCCCTTCTCCCGCACCTTCCCCCCACCCTTTAAATCTCACCCACCTTTCCTCTCCATAGCTGACCTCCCCAACAGCTTCCATGAGCCTGCCTGCCATTCTTCGTGGTGCAGCTGGTGTGGCCACCTGCTGGCAGCCGTGTGAACTACAGAGCGTGACAACACCTTACATTTCTATTTCTATAGGAAGATATGTATTCATACACATTGAAAAGGAGTCTCAGAGACCAGCATGACTGGGAAGAGGGCAGTGGAATGGAGGCTGGGGTGGATTGGGAGTCCTGCCCATCTTCCTTCTTGCTTCTCTCTGCTCAAAATCGCCTTCCGACTAAACATCAGGAAGAACTTTTTGATGGTGAGATCTGTTCGACAGTGGAACGGTCTCTCTCGGAAGGCAGTGGGGTCTCTCTTTCACTGGAGGTTTTTAAGCAGAGGTTGGATGGCCATCTGTCTAGGTTTATTTAGTTGCATTGCAGGGGATTGGACTAGATGAGCACCGGGGGGCCCTTTCCAACTCGATTATCCAGAAGAAAAGATCGGACTCTCTATCATACAGGAGAGCTTTTCAGCCACAGGGCCACATTCCCTTCAGGACAACGTTTGTGGGGGAGGGGGACATGCCAGGGGTGGGCAGGGCAATGGAAAAATGGGCAGGGCAATTGATATGCATTGCACCCGGGACCGAGACTTACTCGTGGTCGAGGATCCCGCTGGCTGACGGCCCTTCGAACTGCTGCATGTGGAGGATGGTGGTGAAGTCCTCCTTGCGCTGCTCTGCCTTCTCCATGTGTGCCGGTAGGTGGCAGTTTAGGAAGCAGACCATGTTGCCAAAGATGGAGAGGCGGATGCTCACCCCGCCTTTATTGCCCTGCATTGGGGAGGGAGGGGGGGAGAAAGGTATGGATCATCTGCCACCAGGGGCTATGCCTTCGCTCTGCGCCCTTGGACCCATGCACACTTTCTGTTAGGCTTCAGGGAATCGAGTTCCTCCCTTGTGGCAGCAGATAAGGAGTCTTCTTACCAGTTAGAAACTTTAATAATCACAGCGAGAGAACAAAGACCACTCCTCCAATTTGCAGTGTTCCCAATTAAGTTCCCTCCTCCCTCCATCCCTATTAAACTACGTCACTCCTACGTCTTGTAATCTGAGCTTGGAGCCGCTATGTTTTTTCTGTTCTGCCACTATATATATATATGTGTGTGTGTGTGTGTGTGTGTGTGTGTGCGCGCGCGCTTTTCTTGATTTACAAAAGTGTGTGCAATGTCTCTCTCTCGTATTTTTTTTCCCATGTAACATTTTTACAAATCAGTTTCATTTGTTGAGACATTAGGAAGAAAACGGGCAAAGAGGTGGAGGGGGGAAAAAGATGGGTGGGGGTCAGGTGGCAATGTTTCTATTTTACTTACTATATGTGGGGTTTTGTGTCAGCGTTGCTTGTGCAGGTTCTCTGCTGTTCGCTTGTGTTCCTTTGGTGGTGAGAGAGGTTGGGGTTGGCCTAGAGTGGGGTTGTTCATTTGTGGTTGGCTGTGTTTTCATGTGTGAGTGGGGTGGGTGGGTGTTTTGGATTAGGTTAGCCCTACTGATTTGTATGCTGTTGGTGGATTTTTGTTGTGGTCTTGTTGGGTTGTGTATGTGATAAAGGGAAGCCATGAAGGTGTCTTCTTCTATTTGTCCCTGTGTCAGTTTCAGTTTATTAGTTAATTTTTCTAGTAGGGCTGTTTCCCATACTATTTGGTACTGTTGGTCCATGCTTACTCCTGACATTTCTCTCCTGTTCTGCCACTTTCTGAGCTCTTCTTGACCTCAGGGAGAGCAGAGGATTGCTTTCCAGAGAGAGTGAATCTGTTAACCCCCCCCCCAGTGTTTCTTCTCCTAACTGCTCCCAATCCAGTATTTCCCAGCTTCTGCCTTCTGAACTATGCCCCTCTGCAAACCATTGTTCCAAATCTATACTGCCCTCCTGCTCCTGGGAAGATTCAGGATCAGGATCAGGGGGAGGGGGTAGCTCCCACCTTTTTTTTCAGTGCAGCCCTCCTCAGCACAACCCCTGACACTTACCCAGTATCCTCCCAGTCCCGTCCTGGTGCAGTCCGTCTGGATGTCCTGTAGAAACGGTAGGTGGTAGTACTTGGCAAAGACCATCAGGATGACACCTTGCATCCGCACCGTGCTCACCTGGAAGAGCGAAAGGCAGTGAGAGAGCCAGGCAGCATGGTGCAATGGTTAGAGCACCTGGCTAGAGGGCCTGGGAGACTGGTGTTCATTTTCCCACTTGGCCACAATGAAGGTCACTGGGTGATCTTGGGCCAGCCACTGTCCCTCAGCGTTACCTACCTCACAGGGTTGTTGTGAGGGTTTAAAGTGGGGAGGTGTGGGGAGAACTACGTACACCACCCTTGAGCTCCTTGGGAGGAAAAGTGGGATAGAAATGCAATAATGAATAAATATATCTCTCCACCCTCACAGAAGGCACCGCACTCAGTTCGAATCCTGAACACACCCCAGACTCAGGATGGGAGAATTGCAGGCTTATCTGCAACAGCAAAGTCTAATTAAGGAGAATGGAACAACAGAAGTAGAGAATCACAAAGTTGGAGGTGACCACTGAGGTCATCTAGTCCAACCTTGTTTCTCAATTTGACCCTTTTACATGGTTTTGTATGTTTTGTGGTATTTTATGCATTGTGACTTGCCGTTATTTTTATTGATCATAGTTTAGTAATTCTTTATTGTAACTGACAAGTGTAAACTGTTTAATTATTATTTGTTGACCTTTAATTATATTGTTTACTATTCTGTTACAACGGATTGCTGAATACAGTCGTACCTTTGACTTCCAAAACGTTCAGAAACCAAATTGTGTTTTCTGATTGGCTGCAGGAAGCTCCTGGAAGCCGAAGCCGAGGAAGTCCCGTCCGATGTTTGGCTTCCAAAAATATTTTGCAAACCGAAATACTGTACTCGCTTTTTTTTTTTGCGGCATTCAGGAGCCAAAATGTTTAAGAACTAAGCTGTTTGAAAACTAAGGTACAGCTGTATTGCTGTATTTGATCTAAGCTGTTTGTTTCAAAGTTATTGTGACTTTTTTGGGGGGGGGGGTACTGGATCAGATTGTTATTACATGTTGTCTATTTTCTTGTTTCTTCAGCTCGTGAATCACCTTGTGGATGTATAGTAACATAGGAAGGTGGTGTTACAAATTAAAAGTGAACTGAAATGTACAGTAGTACCTCGGGTTAAGTACTTAATTCGTTCTGGGGGTCTGTTCTTAACCTGAAACTGTTCTTAACCTGAGGTACCACTTTAGCTAATGGGGCCTCCCGCTGCCGCTGCACGATTTCTGTTCTCATCCTGAAGCACAGTTCTTAACCCGAGATACTATTTCTGGGTTAGCGGAGTCTGTAACCTGAAGCGTCTGTAACCTGAGGTACCACTGTACTGCAGGAATGTCAACTGAAGCGTCCATAACAGAAGGACACCCAAGCTCTGCTTAAAAACATCCAAGGAGGGAGAGTCCAGGTTAGGGCTAGAGCTGCTGTCTGGAGAAACAAATGCAAACTACAGTGGTACCTCGGGTTAAGTACTTAATTCGTTCCGGAGGTCTGTTCTTAACCTGAAGCTGTTCTTAACCTGAAGCACCACTTTAGCTAATGGGGCCTCCCGCTGCTGCCGCACCACCAGAGCACGATTTCTGTTCTCATCCTGAAGCAAAGTTCTTAACCTGAAGCACTATTTCTGGGTTAGCAGAGTCTGTAACCTGAAGCGTATGTAACCCGAGGTACTACTGTATGTGTATTCGTGGAAAGTCACCTTATTGATGGCTACCACCCATGATGGCTGTTATGTACTGAGTTGAATAGGATCCAAAATGCAGCGGTCTGATTGGTCCTAGAACAATAGGATCCAAAATGCAGCAGTATGATTGGTCATAGAATAATAGGATTCAGAATGCACCAGTCTGATTGGTCTGCAGGAGCCACCCAATCCAGCTCCAGATGGAAGTGAATCCACAATCTGATTGGCCTACAGGAGAATTCCAGAATTAGCCAATCACGTGCAGCCCATTGTGTAAATAATGTATATAAAGCTGATACTTTGGGGAAACTTCCATTCCTCCTCACCACTATGAGCTGAATAAAGAGCATGAAATCCACTCTCGACTCGGAGTATATTTCAATGGCTTTGCTGCGCCTCCACAGCTGGAGGCAGCAATGCTTCTGAATTCCAGTTGCTGGAAACCAGAGGAGGGGAAAGTGGGCTCTTGTGCCTGGGGTCCTGCTTGCAGGTTTCCAACAGGGATCTGGTCAGTCATGGTGAGAACATGATGCTGGACTAGATGGGCCATTGGCCTCATTCAGCTGGCCTCTTCTCATGTTCTTATGAGTTATGCACAGCGCTCCATTTTCAAAGTGCGTTTCCTTTCTGTATTATATTACCTCGTATGCCACAGTGAGAATAGCATATCCAGTTCGAGAGCACAAAAGTAAAACATGCAAGGGAGATGGAGTTGTCCCAAGGTGATCTGGCGTGTTGTGAATGTGTCCTGGAAAGCTCCGGTTGTGTGTGGGGTGGGCAGGGCGAGAGAGAGAGAGAGGAGTAGAGTCAGGCTGTCAGAACAAGCCCATCCCATCGCCCCAAGTCACACAGAGGCTGTCCTAAATAGGGAGACAGCACAGCAGGATCCTCAGCCCTTGAGAAACCAGCAGCCGCTCCTCTCCCTTTTGCCGTCACAACAGCCTCCCAAACGCTCTGATGCTCCTCGTCTCCATGGCATCGCCATGGAGACCGCTGTGATGTTATCGTCGGGAGCAGGGCAGGGTTCTGAGGTCATCTGAGGAACTCAGGCAAGAAAGCACCCAAAGCAGCATGCCTGGAGCACCCTGACTTTGCCAAGGCTACTGGTGCCTCGCACCCTCAGATCCTCAAAAGCAGGGCTGTGGAGGGAGGGAGGTTGGCACCTGCAACACTCACAAGGGGCATCGCCTCAGCCAGCCTTTGCGTCCCTGAATCCCACCAGCGCCACAGTCGCTGGGCCAGAATGGGCTGGTGCATGCAGATCTTTGCAATCTGGGCTGTCGTCTGAGGTTTCGTGTGCGCCTTGGGGACACATCTCTCTATGCGAACCTGCCTCCCTGTGTGAGCACCTTCTCTCAGTGCCCTCGACGTCAGAGGAATGAACTAGAGAGAGCCTTTTCGGTGCCCGCTCCCAGGTTGTGAGGTTCTCTCCCAAGAGAGGTCAGACTGGCTCTCTCCATACAGTGATACCTCGGGTTAAGTACAGTGGTGCCCCGCAAGAAGAATGCCTCGCAAGACGGAAAACTCGCTAGACGAAAGAGTTTTCCGTTTTGGAGGTGCTTTGCAAAACGAATTTCCTATGGGCTTGCTTCGCAAGACGAAAATGTCTTGCGAGTTCCTGCGGGTTCCCCCCCTTTTTCTAAGCCGCTAAGCCGCTTATCCGCTAAACCGATAAGCCGCTAAAAGCCGCTAAACCGCTAATAGCGCTAATCCGATAAGCCGTCAATGGGCTTGCTTCGCAAGACGAAAAAACCGCTAGATGAAGAGACTTGCGGAACAGATTCTTTTCGTCTTGCGAGGCACCACTGTACTTAATTCATTCCGGAGGTCCGTACTTAACCTGAAACTGTTCTTAACCTGAAGCACCACTTTAGCTAATGGGGCCTCCTGCTGCTGCTGTGCCGCCGGAGCACGATTTCTGTTCTCATCCTGAAGCAAAGTTCTTAACCTGAAGCACTATTTCTGGGTTAGCGGAGTCTGTAACCTGAAGCGTCTGTAACCTGAAGCATCTGTAACCTGAGATACCACTGTATTATCCTCCCACTGGTAGGCTAAGAGAGGCCTTTGAAAGCTAAGGATCAGATGATGCAGATCCACTGGGCTGCCATCCTGGCAAATTGGATTGGGACACCATATCAAGCTGCATCCCATAATGTGCTTTAGGACAGAAGTGGGCAGGAAATCTGTCTGGATCGACTGGGAGGCTGCCACACCGAGAGGGCAGAGGCTATGGGTCAGAAGAGTCAACCCATGGGCAGTGACAGACATTATGTGCATTTGTGTACAGTGGACGCTCGGGTTGCGAACATGATCTGTGCGGGAGGCACATTCGCAACCCACAGCACCCGCAACCTGCAGCACCGTGTCTGCACATGTGCGGGTTGTGATTCAGAGCTTCTGTGCATGTGCAAAGTGTGATTCAGCGCTTCTGTGCATGTGCGAGCGCCGAAACCCTGAAGTAACTCATTCCGGTGCTTCTGGGTTTCAGCGCGTCCGTAACCCGAAAACGCGCAACCTGAAGCATCTGTAAACCGAGGTATGATTGTATTCTAATGAACTGAACAGAGTGAAAGGTTATGAGCCATGGGGGTGCAGAGATGGGGGGTGTGAATGGGGGTATGAATGAACTTAGTGCTTAGCTTATATCTTTAGTTACTATTTTGTTAATGTTTTTAATATTGTTTTATGGATTCTAAATGCTGCATCGATTTGTTAAAGGCACCAGTTGTCACAACTGTGAGGTTTAGCTTATTTTTTAGTTGCTGTTTTTTATAGATTGCAAATTTTTTTGGATAATTTGTTAATTCTTTTATATGACGTATGAAGTATTCGCGATGTGCTATCATGTTTTATTATGTTATGATTATTTATAGGTTGTTAAATCGCTTTGAGATTCATTTGAATGAACAGTGGCATAGAAATGCAATCAATCAATCAACCACAGCTGCCCCACCCCTGGCTTATTGCCCACCACTACCATGGCCAGGGACCAGGGACCAGCGCATTGCCAACAGACACTTGAGATCTGCAAGGCTAACTCCCCCAACACCTGCCCACCAGCTGATGTCACTTGTGACATCATCTGATGAGTGGGAGGACAAGGTTAAATCCTGCACTGGCAGTGTGTACCGGTTTCGAGCAAGGAACAGGGGCACATAGCCAAAGCAGCAGGATTTTACACACACATCCTGCTCATCAGCTGGTGAGTGGAGGGGTTAAATCCTGCTCGTTTCAGCAAATTTCCTAATTCAGAACCCCTTGCTGAAACAGTCAAGGAAAGGAAGCATAGCGAAAGGAAACCCAGGAACCACAGCAGGGAGATCAGAAATCATACTAGAATTAGTGAAGAATTAATGCGGGTGGCGCTGTGGGTTAAACCACAGAGCCTAGGGCTTGCCGATCAGAAGGTCGGTGGTTCGAATCCCCGCAACAGGGTGAGCTCCCGTTGCTCGGTCCCTGCTCCTGCCAACCTAACAGTTCGAAAGCACCTCAAAGTGCCAGTAGATATATGGGAAGGTAAACGTCGTTTCCATGCACTGCTCTGGTTCGCCAGAAGCGGCTTAGTCATGCTGGCCACATGACCCTGAAGCTGTACACCAGCTCCTTCGGCCAAAAAAGTGAAATGAGCGCCACAACCCGAGAGTCATCTGTGACTGGACCTAATGGTCAGGGGTCCCTTTACCTTTTAAATTCAATTTTGGATGTAAGAAGTGCAAACTCTTTTTCGGATTGCTTTTTGTTGTGTACTACATTTTTGATATATTTTTTCTTTGTCTTGCTATGTTTTTTCTTTTAAAAACCAATAAAGCAGTTTTAAAAAGAAACAGTCAGGGAAAACCTCCTTTTAGCAGTACCCTGAAAGGTACTGTACTTTGACGTGCTCCTTTATTTTTATTATTACAGCCTTTATTTAATTTTTTTACACCTCACCTTTTCTCCAATGCCTGGATAGCTAAGTTGCTGATAACACCAAGATCAAAGGTTCAAGCGTTGCATGGGACAGGTTGGGTAGATGACCGTTGGTGTCCCTTCCAACTCTACAATTCTAAGCCCTGACTTTGGAACTTCAAGGCACCTTGCAGTGGACATCATTGTGATGTCAGGTGATTGACAGGTGGGCCTCCTGTCCAATGCGGCTCATGCATCTGATCCCGATACGGATTTGGCCCATGTAGTTTCACACACACACACACACACACACACACACACACTGGTAATCTAAACTGCTGGACTATGCCAAAAAGACAAGGACTTTAAAAAGGAATGGGGGAAATTTACAATTTACTTAGGAGAGCACGTAAGCAAAACAAAACTTTAGCTGGACTATAAGAATCACTTGTAAAGTAACGAAGTTTATGGATAATTTGGGGAAATGGAAATAGTGGATAACATACTGATATGCAGTCTTAATTACTGTAATAAGGACCCATGTAGGAGATGGGCAGGGGGGAATCACGAGAGTCAGAGAATCTCACAAAATGATTATAGAAATTGTTTGATTGTAAATTTCTATTGATAAAAATAAAAAAATTAAAAGAATAACAACAACTGTGGGAATAATAACACAGTCCCTTAATTAAGTTTGCATTGATCCTGGCTTTAAAAAAAAATCTGTTAGTACAAACAACATTCTGATTCACTGTTGTTATTTTGTGTAAAAATTAATTTTATCAGCCCTCTGATTATTTGCAGTTATTAAAAGCATTTGCATTCGTAACCAAGAAAGAAAGTCCCCCCCCCACAACATTCTTAACCTGTCCTCAACTTGTCACTGAGTTCCCCTCGGTGCTTACCAGTACAAAATTAAATGGACTCAACACCTCCATGAAAAGTTCGCTCCACTGGTCTGTGAAAAGAGCATCTTTGAGCCGTTTGTTGATCATGGAGTTCACCTCCTGGAGCCTGAAAACAATTCAAAATTGTCACCAGCTGGCAGGCAAACACTTTGGAAAGAACACTCTGCTCTCCAAGCACTTTCATGGGATAAAGAAAATGGAGGAAGTCTCATGTTCTTATAAATAACCCCTCTTTTTCCCATAAAATTTATATACCAATTGATTGTAAAGCAAAAAGTCTCAGAGAGAATAAAACTATAAAACAAACTATAAAAACAATTCTTCAGAAGATAAAATCAGCAATGAACTAAAAACAGATTAAAACTTACAGCAAATTTTTTTAAAGGCTTTTCTAAACGAAAATGGTTTTTTAGCAAACGCCAAATGGAGGGCAGGGAAGGCACTTGCATGGAGTCAATAGGTAGTGAGTTCCAGAGATTAAGTCCCACTCTAGACAAAAAAAAAAGATTGATTTCTTACAAATGCATAATGGGTATTATGTGGGACCTAGAACAGCGCCAATTCCGTAGTTCAAAGCAGCCGAAGATTTTTCAAGCCAAGGATCAGAGAGGGCTGAGCTCACCCCACCCACAGGGCTGAAATCACTTCCCCCACCAACACAGTACAAAAGACTCAGTGGCTCTACAAAACCTCGCCCTGTACCAATTCAAAATCAAAAGGAGAACCTGTTCTTCTGATTCAAGATATGAGAGGGGAAAACCACATAATTGCCAGATAATGGAATCATAGAACTGTAGAGTTTGTTCTGAGGTTTGGGCTGAGTTGCTGCTACGTCAAAAACAATTCTCGGGCATTGTCCTTTTTCAACGGTTCTCCGTCAATTTAGGAGAAAGGAAAACACATCTGAAATTTACAAAAGGGGAGGGAGAATTTGGGGTGGCGTGCCTTGATTTGTGAAAATTGCATTAGGGAAACTTGGCTGCAAAAAAACAAACCAACCCTGCAACACTGTGCAAAAATGTATATATTATTAAATTAAAGGTCGGCAGCCAATTTTTAAAAAGAAAGATCTACAAACTGATGTAGGAGTTGAAGGAGCAGGGTATGTTTAGCCTGGAAAAGAGGAGGCGGGGAGGAGATATAATAGCCATCTTCAAATATCTGAAGGGCTGTCACATAGAAGAAGGAGCAAGCTTGTTTTCTCCTGCTCCAGAGGGTAGGACCCAAAATGATAGATTCAAGTTACAAGGAAAGAGATTCCAACTAAGCATCAGGAAGAAATGTCTAACAATAAGAGCTGTTCGAAAGTAGAGGTCGTAGATTCTCCTATGTGGGGCTACCTTTAAAGGTAACCCGGAAACTACAACTAATCCACAATGCGGCAGCTAGACTGGTGACTGGGAGCGGCTGCCAAGACCATATAACACCAGTCCTGAAAGACCTACATTGGCTCCTAGTACGTTTCCAAGCACAATTCAAAGTGTTGGTGCTGACCTTTCAAGCCCTAAATGGCCTCAGCCCAGTATATCTGAAGGAGCATCTCCACCCCCATGGTTCAGCCTGGACACTGAGGTCCAGCGCCGAGAACCTTCTGGTGGTTCCCTCCCTGCGAGAAGTGAGGTTACAAGGAACCAGGCAGAGGACCTTCTTGGTATTGGCGCCCACCCTGTAGAACACCCTCCCACCAGATGTCAAGGAAATAAACAACTCTCTGACTTTTAGAAGACATCTGAAGGCAGCCCTGTTTAGGGAATTATTTAATGTTTGATTGTGCTTTTAATTCTGTTGGGAGCCACCCAGAGTGGCTGGGGAAACCCAACCAGGTGGGCAGGGTGTTTATTTTTCTCCGTCTTTGTCTTTGTCTTCGTCTTCTTTGGAGGTTTTTAAAGCAGAGGTTGGATGGCCATTTCTCATGGATGCTTTAGTTGAGATTCCTGCATTTCAGGGGGCTGGACTAGATGTCCCCCAAGGTCCCTTCCGATTCTATGATTCTAAGTGGGGAGAATGAAACTTAAAGGTTGTGGAGGGAGGCTGAGAAAGGGAGAGAAACTAAACAAGGCAGATTTGGCCATCTCTAGTCCCAGATGCAGTGGCGTAGCATGGGGGGTGCAGGGGGGGCCGGCCGCACCGGGCGCAACATCTGGGGGTTAGGGGGCACAAATCCACGGGTTAGGGGGTGCAAATCCACGGGTTAGGGGGTGCAAATTACTTGCCTTGCCCCGGGTGCTGACAACCCACGCTACGCCGCTGCCCAGATGTTCACATCTGGGAATCACTGCCCTGAGCACCGTTCATTCACCCTGCAGAGTTGTGTTGGATGGGAGTTCACACACACTTAAACACACACACTAGTGACATGCTCTGCCAAAAGGGCAGTCCATGGCGGATCCTTTTCCTTACCCAATGGTGATCATGTCTGTGTCGTTGGAGTCCCCTGTGTTGAGGTGCAGGAGCGAGGTCACGTCAGCGGGAGGCATGGCTGTACCAACATTCCAGGTCACGATAGTGATGCTAAAAGAAAACAGGGAGCCTGGCGTCAAGGGTCATTAATATTAAACTCAAGGCTGGATGACTATCACGCACTCTATTTGGGGCTGCCCTTGGGCCTGGTTTGGAAGCTCCAGCTGGGGCAGAATGCTGAGGCCAGACCGCTGAAGGGAGCTTCTGGTCAAGAACATGCAGCCCCCTTGTTAGAACACCTCCACTGGCTGCCCATCTGAACAACATAGGGAACACTTGAACCCAGTACATTTCCAAGCACAATTCAAAGTGTTGCTGCTGACCTTTAAAGCCCTAAACGGCATCGGCCCTGTATACCTGAAGGAGTGTCTCCACCCCCATCGTTCAGCCTGGACACTGAGGTCCAGCACCGAGGGCCTTCTGGTGGTTCCGTCACTGCAAGAAGTGAGGTTACAGGGAACTAGGCAG
This sequence comes from Podarcis erhardii, assembly GCF_964252035.2. Classification (NCBI taxonomy): domain Eukaryota; kingdom Metazoa; phylum Chordata; class Lepidosauria; order Squamata; family Lacertidae; genus Podarcis; species Podarcis erhardii. The sequence goes on along the minus strand of NC_138505.1, from coordinate 25,026,219 downwards.
AGGGCCTTCTTGGTAGTGGTGCCCACCCTGTGGAATGCCCTCCCATCAGATGTCAAGGAAATAAAGCACTATCTGACTTTTAGAAGACATCTGAAGATGGCCCTGTTTAGGGAATTATTTAATGTTCGATGTTCTATTGTGTTTTTAATATTCTGTTGGGAGCCACCCAGAGTGACTGGGGAAACCCAGCCAGAGGGGCAGGGTATTATTATTATTATTATTATTATTATTAGTTCTTGCTTGAGCACGGAAATACCTGCATGAGCATCATTGGTTGTTCCCCAAGTTGGTGAAGCTCATGAAGCCCATTTGTCAACAAGAAACCAAGCCTTTAGTGTCATCGACTCAGTCCTGTGGAACTCTCGGCCACTAGAGAGTCAGCAGGTGCCTTCTGTGCCAACGTTTAAACACCTGCCGAAAACGTTTCTGCTCTGTCAGGCCTATGCAGGCAATTAAGAACACCGTTGGGATTCCATTCCACCTTTTGCTGCAGACATGGGATTGTTGCGTGTCACACGTCTGTTTACATTCCAGCACAGATTGCTGGCGTGAGCGGAACTTCCGCTCTGTATAGTTGTTGTTTTTAGCTCTCTCTCTGTGAAGACGGCAAGGAGAGACGACATGTTTCTTTGTCCTGATTTATGTTTAATAAATGTGTAGCTTGGTATGTATCTACAGCCTCAAGCCTCTTCTGTTGCGCAGTATACACTGCTGAGTAAAGTGTGCTCAAGTCTGTAAGCTCGGGTCGCTGATGTACGTCGGAGCAGAGGTCGAAGAATCTCTGCAGCAACAAGGCTGAGAGGGAGATGTTCCAGCTGGGGCTGAGACCCCTCGATTCCGACAAACACACCCTTCCACACTGGTTAATTGATGTCTGTTTTTAACTCTCTAACCTTTTTACAGTTTTTATTTAACTATTTTTATGTTTTACTGCTGTAAACCACTTTGATTATTATTTTTTTTTACATAGCCGAATATAAGTACAGTTAACCTTGGTTGTTGAACGCTCCGGACGTCGGACGTTTTGGCTTTTGAACGCCAACAACCTGGAAGTGAATGCTTCCATTTTTGAACGATTTTTTGGAAGTCTAACGGCTTTCAAGGGGCATTTCTCCATTTTTTCAATGGATTTTGCCAACAGCCCCATTGTGCCTAGGTTGTCAAACATTTCAGAAGTCGAACCAGAATGTATTACATTCGACAACTGAGGTTCCACTGTATTTTTGTAAGTAAAATAAAATAATAATTATGGGTTGTTGTTATTAGTATCATCTTTATGCCCTTCACCCTAAAGTCCCAAGGAAGGTTACATTAATTTGCACTATTAAAAACAGTTTAAACAACTTACAATCACAAAATAAGGTAGGTCCCTGATAGGGTTGCCATATTTTGAAGAGCAAAAAAGAGGACACATTTGCCAACTTGCCGTATTTTTCCGTGTATAACATACCCCATGTATAAGACGACCCCTATTTTTGGGGACTCCAGATTAAGGAAATGGGGAAAGATTGCACAGAGCTGTTGAAGTTTGGGGTGGGGGGTTGCCGACAATCACTCACCCGCCTGACCACCCCTGCCAATCACACGCCTCGACGAACCCACCAATCATCTGCCCACCAATTGCCCACCCAATTGTCTCAGCAGCAGCCAATCCCCTTGCCACAACCACCAATCACCCGCCCAATTGCTGCTGACATCTGCTCGCAGCGGCCACCAATTGCCCATCCTCACTCTGCACTATCCGTGTAGAGTGGATGTTTGGGTTGCGAACGTGATCCGTGCAGGAAGCCTGTTCGCAACCCGCAGCGCCATGTCTGCGCACACATGGGTTGCGATTTGGCAGTTCTGCGCATGCACAAAGCACGATTTAGCAATTCTGCGCATGCGCCAAATCCCAGAATTAACCTGTTCCAGTACTTCCGGGTTCAGCGGATTCAGCGCGGTGCGCAAACTGAAATCACACAACCCAAAGCGTCTGTAATCCGAGGTATGACTGTATACGATGCCCCCCATTTTTTTAGTAATAATAATAAAAATCATCTTATACATGGAAAAATATGGTATACTTTTAACTATGGATCACTATGAAGAAAGCGGACATGTGCTGGAAAAAAGGACACATGGCAACCCTAAAACTGTCAAAAGCCAGCGTGGCAACCCTAAAGTAAGCTGGACTGAGGCTTGCTAGGCTGAGATTCAGCTAGCCAGAAACACTTATTTCACATTCACACCTGCACACCAGGCATGCAGGGAGGGTCTGTGCAGATGAAGTTGCCCCCCCCCCCATAAACAAACCACAGAGAGAGTTTCCTTGCCTCACCCCAGACACCATCATTCAGCTGCAGGCTTGTGAGACGTGGTGTTTCATCTGAGACAAGCAGCTTCCAAGAATTTTGCAGATCAAGACAGTGACAGCCTTTGAACACCCCAGTATTTTATGCCTCAACCACCTCCTCATTAATTCAGAATTTGCTACCTTCATACATCACACAGGCATCTTCTAGGTGTAGCTTTAGACATCTTAAAAAGGTTATTTAGACAAGCTTACGCTGCCACGTGAGTGACCTAGTTTTGCATTTTTTGCCTTGCTGTTTTTTTTACCTCAGACTTCATTATGTTGATTATGTACAGGAGTACATATAGCAGTATAGAAATTTATGCATAAATGAATACATATTTATACAGAAGATGCTAACTTCTTTTATTTATTAACTCTGCCTGCCACACTACAATATAAACTTCTTTGGGGCAGTTTAGAATAAATAAGGTTTGAAAAAACAGCTAAAAGCAAAAAGCAAAAGCAAAACAGAAAACTGTTTAGGGGAGGGAGAATCCTGCATTACTTGTTATTTATATAGCTTGGATGAACAGAAAAGTCTCTGTCTGGTGCAAAAATGACCTCCAAGATGACACCACTTGAGCCTCCCTGGGAAATCTGTTCCATTACCAAGGGGCCACCACCAAAAAAGGCCCTCTCCTTAGTGGGGTCCAACAATACCTGGATGCATCAGACTGACCCCCTTGGATGCTGGCATCCACCAGACATTCAGATGTTGTTAACAGACCCTCCAAGTGCCTCTGTTCTACAGATTTACAGAAGCTGTCCCAGTTTCTAATTTGTTTTTCCTTAGGACATCCCTATTTTCATCAGAGAAATGTTGGAGCGTATGGAGTTATGTGATCCCCCTGAGCCAAGGAGATAACTAACTATACAACCTTTAGACGACATCTGAAGGCAGCCCTGTATAAGGGAAGTTTTTAAATGTTTAATGTTTTATTATGGTTTTATTATGGGAAGAGAGTGGCGCTGTGGTGTAAACCACTGAGCCTTGGGCTTGCTGATCGGAAGGTCAGCAGTTCGAATCCCTGCAACGGGGTGAGCTCCCGTTGCTCGGTCCCTGCTCCTGCCAACCTAGCAGTTCGAAAGCATGCCAGTGCAAGTAGATAAATAGGTACCACTGCGGCGGGAAGGTAAACAGCATTTCTGTGCGCTGCTCTGGTTCGCCAGAAGCGGCTTAGTCATGCTGGCCACATGACCTGGAAAAACTGTCTGCGGACAAACGTCAGCTCCCTCTGCCAGTAAAGCGAGGTGAGCGCCACAACCCCAGAGTCATTCGCAACTGGACTTAGATGTCAGGGTTCCCTTTACCTATATATATTGGAAGGTGCCCAGAGCAGGTGGGGCAATCCTGTCAGATGGGCTGGGTCAGTGCTTTTTTTCTAGGGGGATGCATACCCCTAAACATTTTGTGAATCTTTGTACTTTTGTCCGTTTACTGTATTTATTTTTCCTGATTTGAACTATAAAATGGTGATTTTCCTTGAGTTAAAAATGAGAGTACCTCTAAACATTTTTTAAGAAAAAAAAGGACTGGGCGGGGTATAAATAAAACAACAATAATTGAATAAGATGTCCCTATTTTCATCAGATAAATGTTGGAGGGTATGTAACAATTTTATTATTTATGCCCCACCCATCTGACTGGGTTGCCCAGCCACTCTGAGCGGCTTCCAGCAAAATATAAAAACGCAATAAAACATCAAACATTTTTTAAAAATCCCTATAAAGGGCTGCCTTCGGATGGACTCCAAAACTTTTGTTGGACTACAAAACCCATTGGATGCAGCCAGCATGGTCAATGATCATGGAACTGGAGTCCTGCAACAGCAAAGTTGTGAGATACAAATGCAATAAATAAAACACAACAACATTATAGCCAACTAACACCCAGTTAAAACCTCGCTTTGGCCACAAATGCACGAAGGGACCTCTGCAGAGACACTCTCTGGCTCAGCTGCTTAGAGCTGGGTGCTGATAATGCCAAGGTTGCAGGTTCAAGCCTTGCATGAGACAGGTTCACATTCCTGCATTCCTACGATCTATAATTCTTTTGGCCTTCCCTGCAGGGTTGTCATTAGCCAGGGATGGAGCTGATGTCCTCATGATAGCCTCCAAGACTCCCGGCAGCTTGCACAGCAAACAGTCAGGGATAACGGGAGCTGTCGTCAACCAACAGGCACTAATACAATTTAAGCACTCTGACCGTTTGGCACGTGCCATTTTCAGACGCCGCTGTGCTAATATGATTGGTGTGGCCAGCTGGAATGCTCAGTGCCTGGCAGAAGCCCCCAGAGGGCCACTGGCCACGCCAGGCTCCCTGGCAATAAATCCCAGGGCATTAACACAATTAAACCGCATATGCGGAAAGGCGCCAGTTAGCGTCAGCAAAAAGGACTCGCTGCAGGTGCAAGGAGGGGGGCTGCTGCTCCATGGGAGAAGAGCTTGCTTGGCCCTCCAGCAGGAGAGAGCTGGTTCCAAGTTGCTTATGCCAGGCATCCTGGTAGCCCCATTGTGGGGGGGGGGGGCAGGGGGGAATGACTGGTGGCTCTCTAGTTGTCGGATTCTCAGTTCCCGTCAGCTCCAGCCAGCAGGATGCAATGTCCAAATTGGACCCAACCCTAGCCTGCATCGCTGGGAAGTTGGGTTGTGAAACGAGGGCACAATTTAGGAAGCCACAGAGGACACACACAGAGACACACCTACAGGGTTGCTCCTAAAGGAGCGAAGCCCAGTTTTTCTTACCAGCTCACTGGCACTATGCCGAAAGGGACAATAGTTATGAACCATAAAAACAAGCCTCAGTACAAAGGTCTTATGGCAAAGGCTTAAAGATAAGACCGGTTTGGCCCGTTTAATGTTGCAATAATTATAATGAGGTTTGCTGTAAAAAGGTGGTCTACTCTCTCATTCATAGTGTGAAGCAGCAGCGGCAAAAAATAAAATTGGCTAATGCAATTCTAGGCTGCATCAATAGAAGTCCAGAGTCCAGATCAAGGGAAGTGATAGTACCACTCTATTCTGCCTTGTTCAGACCTCATCTGGGGTTCTGTGTCCAATTCTGGGCGCCCTAGATTTAGAAGGCTAATGACAAGCTGGAAGGTGTACAGAGGAGGGCAACCAAGATGATGAAGAGTCTGGGACTCAAACCTTAAGAGAAACAGTTGAGGCAGTTATAATATCAATATTATAATAAATTGTTGTTGTTGTTATATTTTATTATTTATTATTTATACCCGGCCCATCTGGTTGGGTTTCCCCAGCCACCCTGGGTGGCTCCCAACAGAATTAAAAGCACAATAAAACATCAAACATTAAAAACTTCCCTAAACAGGGCTGCCTTCAAATGTCTTCTAAAAGTCAGATTGTTGTTTATTTCCTTGACATCTGATGGGAGGGCGTTCCACAGGGAGGGCGCCACTACCGAGAAGGCCCTCTGCCTGTAACCTCATTTCTCGCAGTGGGGGAACCGCCAGAAGGCCCTCGGTGCTGGACCTCAGTGTCTGGGCTGAACGATGGGGGTGGAGATACTCCTTCAGGTATACTGGGCTGAGGCCATTTAGGGCTTTAAAGGTCAGCACCAACACTTTGAATTGTGCTCGGAAACGGACTGGGAGCCAGTGTAGGTCTTTCAGGACCGGTGTTATATGGTCTCTGCGGCCGCTCCCAGTCACCAGTCTAGCTGCCGCATTCTGGGTGTGTTTAGCCTGAAGGAGACCGAGAGGTGATATGAGAGCTGTCTTCAAATATCTGAAGGAGTGGTGGAGGATATTGGATATGGGAAACGGAGCAAGCTTGTTATTTGCTGCTCCAGAGGGTAGGGTCCAAAAGCTGCTCAACAGTGGAATGAACTGCCTGAGAAGGTAGCCAAACTCTTCTTCACTGGAGTTTCCTAAAGAGAGGTTGAATGCTCATCTGTTAAGGGTTCTTTAGCTGTGATTCTGGAATTGCTGGGGGTGGACTAGATGATGCTTGGGGACAGCTTCGAACTCTACGATTCTACGACTGAATGATGGGCATCGGGATTCATCAATATCTAGAGGGACAATACATGAAAGTCTTTCAATAAAAACTACAGTGGTACCTCAGGTTACAGACACTTCAGGTTACAGACTCCGCTAACCCAGAAATAGCACCTCAGCTTAAGAACTTTGCTTCAGGATGAGAACAGAAATCGTGATCCGGCAGTGCGGCGGAGCGGGAGGCCCCATTAGCTAAAGTGGTACCTCAGGTTAAGAACAGTTTCAAGTTAAGAATGGACCTCCAGAACGAATTAAGTTCTTAACCTGAGGTACCACTGTATCTATCTATCTATCTATCTATCTATCTATCTATCTATCTATCTGGACACATGCTCCCCAACCCCAACACGATACAATTTGCATCTCACTGACCCTCCCCTGCTTCAAAATACAATCTTCCTCCTAACTCAGGGAGGAGCCCCCCACATGGTCTGAGGGACGGTGGACCAGCCCATAAGCTGAAAAAGGTTGCTGACCCCTGTCCCAACTGCTCTTGGTCCCTCACCCCACCCCCTGAGCCATCGCTCCCCCCATCATGCCCAGTCCGCCTCACCGAAACTCATTGTCCTGCTTGGTGTGGGGCTGGCCGAGTCGCATCAGAAAGCTTTCCTTGAGATTCATGTTGCTGCTGCCCAGGTCCTGGGATTTGGGGGGCTGCCGGAGCCTGCCATACGAGACGATGTCCTCCGACTCAGCCTTGGAGAGCATGGCGGACTTAGAGGGGCCCACCCTTCCTCCGCCCGAGATGTACTCGCTCGAGATAGCTTTCGGGAGGGACATGGGCCGGTGTGAGGAGCCGGAGCGACCCAGGTAGATGTGGTCGCTGGATTCGGCCTTTGGGAGAGTGTCCTTGAGTTCCACCGTGGCGAGGATGCCAGAGGTCACTGGGTCCAGGCCGCAAAGTTCTGGGAGCACACCCCGGCTGGGCGACTGGCTGAGTTTCATGGATGGAGAGACGTTGGATTGGGTTGACGAGCTGCCGGAAGCTGGAGACAATGGCCGTAACTCTACCGGAGAACGCAGGTTTGGGGTGTTGAACGCATGGACGCCCCCAGAGCCCTCCGGCTGGGCTCTGTTGAGATCCAAGGAGAGAGGCTGGTTCTGTCTCTCAGATGCCGAATGGCGAGACCCGTCGGGCTGCAACCGGTTGTGGAAAGAGTCAAAGAGCGAGTCAGGCCTAGTCCCACTTGGTAGGTTTCCTCCGGTATACACCGCATTGCTGGATCCCTCAGGCTGGTACCGGACTGTCCCATCTGAGGCGTACTGGTTGCTGGCAGGAGAGAACAGCCCTGGCGACGCCAATCCCGTGATACTGTTGCGTGGAGACACCGGCTGGGACCCGATGGGGGAGGGCGGGCCTTGGTCCCTGCTGCCACGGTGACTGGACTCCATCTTGAAGAACGGGGGAGAAAAGGGCAGAGCACATTAGACAGCTGCGTGGCATGTGAGGCCCTGCCTGCCAGCCTATGTTCATGCAAAGATGCCCACAACGACCCTGGCAGGCGCAAGGAACCTGTCTCAATTTTGCCCTGCAGAACAGAGCCAAGCAACAGAGCCGGGCCCTGATGGGAATTCTATGCAAGGAGGTTTTTGCAATACATCTGGCATGTCCCCATGGGGTCACTGCAACCTCCTTCCTTCTCATCTTCTCCTCCAGGGCTGGCTACGACCACATCACCCATGCAAGAGAACTTCCCTGACTCTTAACCTCAGGAACGGACAGACAGAGGGTACACCATGTCTCTGTATACAAAGGCTGCCCTTTGAGATGACCTGGGCTCTCAGCATCCACTCCTAACCCTGTCGTCTTCTTCTTCATGTTCACCAGAGCTTCTGAAGAAGCCCTTGTAGCACCCTGGGGCAATGAACTCCAGGCGGAAATTGTGACACAGCATGGATTCCTTCAGATACCAGGCAGCTTGCTCCCAGCCCAAATTCAATAGAAACTGGGAACACAGGCAACTACCTTCTACTGAATCAAACCATTGGTCCACCCAGTTGGTGTTGCCTCCACTGACTGGCTCTCCAGAGTTTCAGTCTCTCCTACCCTTGGCTGGAGATGCCAGGGACTGAACCCGGGACCTTCCACATGGAAAAAATAAATAAATACTCTGCCACTGAATGCCAGCCCTTTCTCCAAGTTGTTTTCAGTGACACACCCATTTCTGTGGCTCCCAACAGCCTTTGACAGCTCCCTGCTCTTATTCCAGATTGACATAACTACCACACACACAGGCGCCTACAACATGGGTGGCTAGCCGGTCACCCTCCAGATGTTACTGGACTCCCGTCATCCCTGACCCTTGATTGAGGGGTTAACAGGAGCTGGAGTTCCAACAATGAATGGACAGGGCCCAAGGGAACTGTCCAATCCCTGAAGTTCCCATGGCCCTCCCCTCTACCCCATAGCAAAGGAGCGATTATCGTGAATTTCAGGTCAGATCTGAAACACATCGAGAGACTTCATTTCCCTGACGCTTCCTGGCACAGTACCCAAACCCATCCAAACAGGGAGAATTCATGGCCTTCATCTGACGAATCACTTTCCATGCCACCATGCCCAGTTTCTCCGGGTGGCAGGAGGTTGGCATCGCTTTCCCGTGCCAACAGCCGTGGAACGTTGGGGCTGAGGGTTCTCTCACCTGGGAAAGAAGCTTGGGCAAGTGGCCAGCCAGGGTCTGAAAGGGGAAGGTTAGGGTTCAAGGTTATGACTGGTGAAGCCCTATATGGTTGGGACCCAGGCTATCAGAAAGACCGTATCTCCCTCTATGAACCTGCCCAGGTGGCACAACCCTCGGGTAAGCACCTTCTCTTGGTCCCAATATCAGAAGAGGCACAGCCTTTGGTGACACGAGGGAGAGCCTTTTCAGTGACTGCACCCAGATTGCGGGATTCCCTCCCAAGAGAGGTCAGGCTGGCTCCTTCTGGCAGCAAGCTAAGACCTTCCTGTTTCAAAGGCAGGCCTTTGAAAATTGTCACACAAGTGATGTTGAAGACTGGGTGGCTGTCAGGGCAAACTGGGTTTGAACTGCTGGCTCCAAATATGTTCTGATGTGGTTTAATCACTATTTTTAACTAGTTAGTTAGTTCTCATTAAAGGTAAAGGTAAAGGGACTCCTGACTGTTAGGTCCAGTTGTGGACAACTCTGGGGTTGTGGCGCTCATCTCGCTTTACTGGCCGAGGGAGCTGGCGTACAGCTTCCAGGTCATGTGGCCAGCATGACTAAACCGCTTCTGGCAAACCAGAGCAGCGCATGGAAACGCCGTTTACCTTCCCATCGGAGCAGTACCTATTTATCTACTTGCTTTCAAACTGCTAGGTTGGCAGGAGCAGGCACCGAGCAACGGGAGCTCACCCCGTCACGGGGATTCGAACTGCCGACCTTCTGATCAGCAAGTCCTAGGCTCTGTGGTATAACCCACAACACCACCAGCGTCCCTTTGTTCTCAATACTTTGCATTTTGTAATGTTCCTACATATTGGAAGCTGCCTTGAATCCCTACTTGGGAAAGGGAGCAATATAAATACATATAATCATCATCATCATAAAATAATCATAAAATTGTAGAGTTGGAGGGGACCCCAGGGATCATCTAATCCAGGCATAGCCAAACTCCAGCCCTCCAGATGTTTTGAGACTACAATTCCCATCATCCCTAGCTAACAGGACCAGTGGTCAGGGATGATGGGAATTGTAGTCTCAAAACATCTGGAGGGCCAGAGTTTGCCTATGCTTGATCTAGTCCAACCCAGTGGAATGCTAAAGAATCCCTGACATACGACCTCTGCTTAAAAACCTCCAACGGAAGACCACCTTCCAAGGTCATAGAATTGTAGAGCTGTAGAGTTGGAAGGGAAGGAAACGTCAGCAGATATGTTCTATGCTTATGATAATATTTTATTCTCTTGCTAATTACGCCATTTTAAATGTGGATTTCATACAGAACTTCCTTTAGTGATGTTTTCTTTTAAAATGTGTTTTAAGATTTCTCTTTCTTAACTTTGCTGCATTGAATGTGCATTCTGCAGTCAACCTCTTTTGTAATGTTTTATTTTGAAATCTTTTAATAGTTTAGTTTCTAGTTAACGATGTTGCTTTTAATGTATACTTTATATTTCTGCAGGAAGGTTTGGTTCTGGATTGTTTTATTCAGTGTTTTAATGTAGGTTGTAAACTATTTACCCCCCCCCCCCCGCTTAAAAATATAAAGCAGTATAAAGGTAAAGGTAAAGGGACCCCTGACCATTAGGTCCAGTCGTGACTGACTCTGGGGTTGCGATGCTCATCTCGCTTTAGTGGCCGAGGGAGCCGGCGTACAGCTTCCAGGTCATGACTAAGCCGCTTCTGGCGAACCAGAGCAGCGCACGGAAGTGCCGTTTACCTTCCCACCAGAGCGGTACCTATTTATCTACTTGCACTTTGACGTGCTTTTGAACTGCTAGGTTGGCAGGAGCAGGGACCAAGCAACGGGAGCTCACCCCATTTTGGGGATTCAAACCGCCGACCTTCTGATCAGCAAGTCCTAGGCTCTGTGGTTTAACCCACGGTATAGAAATGATCATCAACATCATCATCATCATCTCAACGGTCCTCTCTAGACCAACCCTGGGAATGCAAGAATAACAGCTAAAGATGACCACCCGAACTCTGCCTTAAAAACCTCCAACAAAAGAGATTCAACTACGTTCCAAAGCAGTCTGTTCCACCATCTAACATCTCTATTATTATATTAAGTCATTTTTTAAATTACGTATAATCAGTAATTAGTTATTATTATAAGAAGCACTGTAATAATACATTCAATATCACCATATCAGGGAAAGAGCCCTCGCCTGCCTCCTTTAAAAAAAAAAACAAAAAAAAAAAACACCAAACCAGACTCTAATTGCCTTGATAGCTCGGACAAAGAAACCAACTGAGTCAGGCTAACAGCAAATCAATATTCAACAATCTCCCCATACACAGCGAGAGGGTCTTCCCTGCAGTGCCCCCAACATATGCAGACAGCATCCCGTAAACAAGAATCAACAGTCCCCACCCCAGTTTCAGAGCAGAGGAACTAGCCAGCCACAGGGGCTAGGGCCATAGCTCAGTGGAAAAGCTCCTATATAATTGCATGCAGAAGGTATTGGGTTCAATCCCTGGCCTCTCCAGATGAGGCTGGAAATGTCCTGTGTTCGAAAACTGCTGCCAATGCAAACTATATTGAGCTAGATACTGAGCCTCGGTGTAAGGCAACTTCTTGTATTCTTATTACATAGGACTTATGCCAGGGTTAGACTCTTTGCCCAACAGAGAGCTGGTGTGGCACAGCAGTTAAAGTGTCAGACTAGGACCTGGGAGACCAAGGTTCGAATCCCCGCTTCAGTCATGAAGCCCAGTCGCTGCCTCTTGGCTCACAGGGTTGTTGTGACTATAAAATTGGGGAGGGGACGAGTGAGCTCCTTGGAGGAAAAGTGGAATAAGTTTAAAGATAAATACATAGGTTGAGCTTTTAACATCATGATCATACAGACTGTGTTTTTTCACGGTGGTTTAACAATCCCTCTTTGCAGGGAGCTGTGGGAACTGTAGCTCGGTGAAGGGAATGGGGAAGTCTCCTAACAGCTCTCAGCACCTGCAACAAACTACAGCTCCCAAAATTATTATTTGGGGGGAGGGGAGTCATGGTTGCTCAAAGAGGTATTGCAGTGTTTTAAATGGATGGGGCTAATGTGACCTAACATGGCTTCTCACTCCAGAAAGCTTTTCAAAGAGGGAATGGCAGCTGGAGGCTGGAGCGTCTGTGCAGGCTTCACCAGTGAGCTGCAGCCTGCTCCTGTCAGAGAGGCCTGAGGCCTTCAGCCTGCCAGAAAGACCCACCGCCAACACCTGTACTAGAAGACGAACGGTGCTGGCAGTACTGTCCAAGAGAAATGCACTCTGCACATGCTCTTGAGCGCTCCCTTGTTGGCAATGACTTCGCTCGTCTCTGGGGCTCAAAACCTGGCAGTGAAAATGAGCTCTGAGGCTTGGATCCCGTATGTTAGCAAAGAACTACATGGAGTTTTTGAAAGGGATGGACCACCCACTCTCAACTTCAATATAGGGTTAAACACACACACACACACACACACACACACACACACACACACACTTTTCTTGCCCTCAGGAAATCTTAAAGGAAGTAATTCCAACACTATTCATTACATGCTAAATCCTCAAAGAAAGGAACAATTAACAGTTTTCCAAGCTTCCTTGGGCTGACCCCTCCATCCCTTGCACCCCACAAATGGAGGGGGGGAGAAGCTTTTTTAGCTTTCTGAGGAAAAGTCCCTCCTGCCTCAGTTTCCCCATCTGTGCATTTTTCTCCTCAGAGCTCAAGGTGGGATGGAGAGCGCTCCTTCTCCTTAAGCCACACAACCACCCTCTGGGGTGGGCTTCGGCTGAGAGGCAGCAACCACCAGCCCAAGGTCGCTTCGTGGCGGAGTGGGGATTTGAACGCGGGTCTCATCCGACTTTCACCTCTATGCCACACCGGTTTGCCCGACTGCAAAAAGGGCAGCTAGGGCTCACAATCAAAATCAGTAGAGGCTGGTTTATTAGTGCCATTGTGGAAAACGGCCCCCACCAACCTCAGCTAGCCCCCTCAGCTAGCCAGCCTTCTTAGAGACATCTGGTCCAGGGGCTGGCACTGCCAAAACCGCTTCCTCCTCCTCCTATGTCAGTGTTGCCCTTGGCAAACTCAGCGCAGAGGAGGATGGGGACAACACAAAACTAGAATGAGATGGTGCTGTCTATTCGGGGGGGGAGCCCCCGCTTTCCACACCAGCAGCCCCAACTAGCACCACCTGCCATAGAGGATTGGTGGGCACCTTCTGCCCTCCACAGTGCCCATCTCTCACAGCTTACGTGCCCTTCATTTCCCTTCCCCTCTCTCTCCTGCTCTGCCCGGCTGGATGCAGAGCTCCCAGTCCTGCTGACAGCGAGAGAAACGTAGAGGACGTCCTCTCTCCCCGGCTCCCTTTCCCCAGAAGAGAGCTTCCTCTCCCTGCCTCGCCTCCCCTCCCTCTCTGCCTGGGCCTGCCCAATGCCCGCCTTGCTGCTGCTGCCAGGTGGGCATATTCATTCACCTTGGCACCCATGCTTTTGCATCTCCCGAAAGCAGGAAGCGGGCACAGAGTGCCTGCGGCAGGCAGACCCCGGGCACTCTTTTGCCACCAGCAGGAGGAGAGAGGAAAAGGGGGTGTTTGCTTGACAGTGCCAGCTGCAGACTCAAAAAAAGGAAAAAAGGATTTGCCCGCAGACCAGCTGGCACTAGAATGGGCAAGGGCACCAAAGGAGTCCGGCCCCAGCAAGAGCTGGAGAAAGGGGGGGGGAGAAGGTGTAGCTTAGACACCAGGATGGCAGCTGGCAGGAGGTGCAACAAAGGGGCATCCAGGAAAGATTTAAAAGGCACATTTTCCTGGAAAGGTGACACGGGACATCTGGTGGCATCAGGCAGGGGGTGTCCGTGTAAACCCACCACTTCCGCAAAGCCCCTGCTTCAACCCCACACACCCAATCTACACACACACACACACACACACACACACACACCATCTGAAACAAAGGCCATGTAGGCGTTTAAAGCTCCCTTTCAAGATTCCTCCATCTGCCGTTATCCTTACTTCACCCCAACCCCCCACGTGTCTAAAATTAGATTGTAAGCTGTTTGGGGCAGGGAACCACCCTTTGCATATTTTGCTCTACAGAGCCCCCTATCACTAATTGATTATAATATTGTGCTAATGTTGATAATGATGATGATAGTAATAAAAATAGCAAGGGAGGTGGCATTAGCAGAGAAGGGCGGTTGTGGGGGGTGGGGGGTCTGCCTGTCCATCACCACTATGTCACCCTCTTCCCCATAAGCAAAGGCTGAGAGCCAGCAGGTTGTCGTGGTTAGAATGTCTGGCTGAGACCAGGGTTCGAATCCTTCATTCAGCCACATGAAACTTACTGGGTGATCTTGGGTGCAAAACCAGGTTCACAGGGTTGTCCTGAGGAATAAATAGGGGGGGGGGGAGAGAGATCTGAATCCCTAGTTCAGCCACAAAACTCATTGGGTGATTTTGGGTGCCAATCTCTGCCTCTCAGCCTAGCCTACCTCACAGGGTTGTTCTTGCGGGGATTAACTGAGGTGAGAACCACATATACCACCTTGAGCTCATCGGAGGAAAATAAGGTAGGATATAAATGTTATGAGTAGATAATAAATAAACAAGCGAGCAAGCAACCTGGAATCTGGGGCAGGGGGAGGAGAGAACAGAGCGCCTCTTGAAAACAGCGGCAGAGCCCAGCTCGCTACAATGGGCACCTCAGAGTCTTCCTGCAGGGAGGGGGAAATCCATCCCAAACCGATCCAGAAAATAGGCAGCCCCAGAATGCACACCTGTCAGAATCGGAAGCTCACCCTTGCACCGAATGGACCGCCGCACGCACGCTAAAAAGGGGGGTGGCGGTGGCAGGAGGGGGTCTCTTCTCAAAACCTGGCTGGCGCTTCTGAGATGCGGTGCTCGGTGGTCTTCAAGCATTCCCCGTCCCACCTCCGCGGTGCTGCAAGCACTCACACGTGCGCGCACACAATGGACAGATAAGCTCCTCTGAACGCCGCGCCCCCCCCCCGCAATGCTTAAGAACCAGCCCCCTCCACCCACCACCCCACACCCAGGAGCCAGCCCCTTCCTTTCTGCCCAGACTCTGCGTGTACCCATTTCCCAGAGGAGGTGGGGGGATGAGCGAGCCAGACAGCCGCTCGCTAACTCCCGGGAGGCTCCCCCTCCCACGCACCCGGAGCGTGCCTAACTTACACACCTGAGCCCCCATGCTGGGATTCCGGACTCCTGGCTCCCTCCCCACCGCCGCCCCTTCGCCTCCCCAGCCAGGGCCACCTTCGCCTTCTCCTTCACCTGCCCGGCCATTGGCTCCGGGGGCCGCCGGCTCCGCCAATGGCCTCCGTCCACCTGCGGCCAGGAGAGGGGAGGGCCGGCCCCGTCCGCGCTCACCTGGCGCCGCTCGGACGCCCCCGAGGCGGCTCGGCCCCTGGCCAGCGCCTGCTTCCTCCGGCTGCTGCTGGCGCTGCTGAGCGGCGGCGGCGGCGGCGGCGGCGGCTGCTGCTGCTCCATCGCGCGCGCAGCTCCTTCCCCGGCGATGCTGAGCTCCCTCCCGCAGCCCGGGCAGCCCTGACGTCACCGGAGCCGGCAACCTGCCGGAGGATTTAAAGACGCAGGAGCGCGCTGCGGCCAGCCGCGGGGGGGCGCTGCGGAGAAGAAGCGCGGCTTTCCTTTGCTAAAAATACAGTACAAGCCGCTAGTCCTCGTGAGCAGCAGGCTCCGGAAAGCGGCGCCGGAGGAGATTCCCAACGGAGTCCGAATATAATATAATATAATATAATATAATATAATATAATATAATATAATATAATATAATATAATATAATATAATATAATATAATATAATATAATATAATATAATATAATATAATATAATATAATATAATGGTACCTCAGGTTACATACGCTTCAGGTTACAGACGCTTCAGGTTACAGACTCCGCAAAACCAGAAATATTACCTCGGGTTAAGAACTTTGCTTCAGAATGAGAACATTAATCGTGCTCCGGTGGCAGTGGCAGCAGCAGCTAGAGGCCCCATTAGCTAAAGTGGTGCTTCAGGTTAAGAACACTTTCAGGTTAAGAACGGACCTCCGGAACGAAGTAAGTTCTTAACCTGAGGTATCACTGTAATAATAATAATAATAATAATAATAATAATAATAATAATAATAATAATTTTATTATTTATATCCCGCTCACCTGGCTGGGTTGGCAGGGCTACTGCTCCTTGATCTTTCCTAGCAGGAGTGCCAGATTGAATACAGTGGTACCTTGGTTCTCAGACTTAATCCGTTCCAGAAGTCCATTCCAAAACCAAAGTGTTCCAAAGCCAAGGCGCGCTTTCCCATGGAAAGTAATGCAAAACGGATTCATCCTTTCCAGACGTTTAAAAACAACCCCTAAAACAGCAGTTTAACATGAATTATTTTTTAAAAAATAATTGAATTTTACAGTACTATCTAACGAGACCGTTGATCCATAAAATGAAAGCAATAATCAATTTATTGCAGTCACACAGTCAATCAATCAGTAGCTGAACTGGGTTCCACACACAATCACAAAAACAAAACAAAAAAGAGCCGCAAAAACAAAAATGCAAAATAAGTAGCAAAAACAGACAGACTTCAGTGTAACACTCAAAACAGAAGTGTGGCACTCAAAATGGAAGCATAACACTTAAAATGGAGCAGGTTTGGCTTCCAAAAAAAGTTCGCAAACAGGAAAATTTACTTCCAGGTTTGCAGTGTTTGGGTTCCAAGTTGTTTGAGTACCAAGGCGTTTGAGAACCAAGGTACCATTGTGAAATATTGGAGGGCCCAAGTAAGCCCCACTATGGGTGTAGCCAAGGGGGAGGCAGGTGGGCAGCTGCCCACCTAAATCAATACAAATCAATACAAATCTGAAGTCCCCCCCCCCAACAAATGCCTGCCCACTAACAAAAATCCTGGCTACATCCATGAGCCCCACCCCACAGAATTCATCACAAGACATGGCACAGGGACAGCATTTGAATGGCAATGTCCATCAACTTTGAAGGGGCTTGGCCCCCTCAATTGGGGGGAGAGGGTGGCAGAAGGGACCTTGGCCCCTAGGAGTTGGCTCCTATTTTTCTAAGTCAGGGTGTACCCAAGGTAGGTCAACTTATTGTGGCACCTGAATCTCACAAGAAGTACCCCTTCTTGGGAGGAAAAGGAGAGGTACTACTACTAAAGGTGAAGGGACCCCTGACCATTAGGTCCAGTCGTGGCCAACTCTGGGGTTGCGGCGCTCATCTCACTCTATAGGCCGAGGGAGCTTCCGGGTCATGCAGCCAGTATGATTAAGCCGCTTCTGGCAAACCAGAGCAGCGCACGGAAACGCCGTTTACCTTCCTGCCGGAGCAGTACCTATCTATCTACTTGCACTTTGACGTGCTTTTGAACTGCTGGGTGGGCAGGAGCAGGGACCAAGCAACAGGAGCTCACCCCATCGTGGGGATTCGAACCGCCGACCTTCTGATCAGCAAGTCCTAGGCTCTGTGGTTTAACCCACAGTGACCCCCCCCCCGCGTCCCAACTACTAATGATAATAATAATAACGCTAATATAACTCTTATAGAAAAAATTGGGGTTGGCTTTTACAGCCCAACTCTCCATCAAGGCATTCATTGCCCCCCAAGTTCGTTATTGGTCAGAGGTAACTGAGTAGAGGCAGGATCCAGTGAATTCGAGGAAGAGCTTTATTTTTTCTGTGGCAACAGCTGGTGATATTTTGCTGCAGTTTCATGCGCACGTGCTGGCTGGGGGTGATGGAAGTGATTGCCCCAAATGACCATGCTTGCTGGGGGCCAGCTGGGGGTGGGGTCCAGCTCAGGGAAGCTGCTTTGACCCCTGCAAGGTTGCTGCTTCCTCCTGTTTCCCTCTCCTTTTTCTCGGTTGCACTTCAAACTAGGTCACTGTCCCAATGAGAAGGGTGCTGCTGGTTTTTTTTTTGTCCTTTTACAGCCCTTCAGCGCTAAGGCGCACATATCCACTCACCCATCCCATCGTCTTGTTTCTATTGATTATATGTAAGGCACACTGGCTCTCGGCTGCAGGGCAGGGTGAAAAACGTTTCAGACAAGAAAACAAATAGCCCATCTCGTTCGCTGACCTCCCCAAGGTCACAGATGCACGTGCACTTCCTTGCTTGATTCAGTTTGGCTGCGAATCGACATGTGTGGAATCTGGTTCGATTCCTTCTTCCCCAAAATCGATCAACAGATGTCCTGTTTGAATTCCGGGCAGCTCTGAGTGCACCAACGCCCCCTCCAACATTTGGCCGCTGTGAGAACAGGATGCTACACTAGATGGCCTGGTCTGGCAAGACCCTTCTTATGGAGGGCGATTCCGATAGAACCTCCATGCTCAGGCACAGTCTACCTCTGTATACCAGAAAATAGGGAGAGCGACAATCAGAGAGTACTGCCGCTCTCAGGTACTGCCATTTGGGATAGTTCAGTTGGTTGTGGGTTAGAGTCCCACATTGGGGCAAAAGATTTCTGCATTGCAGGGGGGTTGGGCTAGATGACCCTTGTGGTCCCTTCCAACTCTATGATTCTTTGCTTGGCGGGCTTCCCATAATGGGCATCTGATCGGACGCTGTGAGAACAGGATGATGGACTAGATGAGCCATTGGCCCATTGCAGCAGGGCTATGTTCTTTTATTATATACATATAATTTTTTATTAAATTTTCTGTTTTACACTCTAGAATATTCATTTAAACAACCTTAAAATGTTAGCGACTTCCCTTCCTCTCTTTCCATGTTTCATTTTGCATATCATAAATCCCTGAATATTTTACATAAACTATACCATTCAGTATTCCTTTATTACATCCAACAAAAATTGAATTTATCTTAGTGCTACCAACGTTTTCACATGCGCACAATTCCCACCCCCCATATATTCAATAAGCATTTTCCAATCTTCTCTGTTCTTATCATTGTCACTTGCTTGCCTCTGTTACAAGCACGTGTGTCAAGGAGACCTCCAATGTCATGAAGTCTGGAGAAGGTACAGGGCCGTCTGGCCTCAGGCCTGCACTGAGATGCCTCCAGAATCTCTGGAGAAGCAATGCCTGGGCTGCCCACAGCAGAGGACCTGGGGAGAGCTGAGAGCGAAGAGGTTGACTTACCTGAAGCAGCTCCTCTCTCACCTGCAGACTCAGGGATGGGATGTCTTCCCTGGTCAGTCCACACAAGGCTTCAGTTGGCTGGCGCTCCTTGCAGAGGCAACATGTCTTGGGAGTAAGCATAAAAACCTGGCTGCTGGATCAGGCCAATGGCCCATCTAGTCCAGCATTCTTGTTCTCACAGTGGTCAACCAGATAGATAAAAGGTAAAGGTAAAGGACCCCTGGATGGTTAAGTCCAGTCAAAGGCGACTGTGGGGTTGGGGCACTCATCTCGCTTTCAGGCCGAGGGAGCTGGCGTTTGTCCACAGACAGCTTTCTGGGTCAGGTAGCCAGCAGGACTAAACCGCTTCTGGCACAACGGGATGCTGTGATCAGTGGTGGAGCTTCATGCTCTGGCACTGGGGGGGCGGAGAGTAGGCGGGGCGGGGCTGGCGCATGTCCTGGGGGACGTGGTGTGCCGCCTGTAGGGGCATGGCTCCCAGCACTGGCAGGGGGGCAGTACGATGGGATTGCGCTGCCGGGGGTGGTGCACTCCCCCTGCACACCTCTTCTTCTGCCAGTGACTGCAATGGAAGCCAGAGCACACGGAAACACCGTTTGCCTTCCCGCCGCAGCAGTACCTATTTATCTACTTGCACTGGCGTGCTTTCAAACTGCTAGGTTGGCAGGAGCTGGGACAGAGCAACGGGAACTCACTCCATCATGGGGATTCGAACTGCCGACCTTCTGATCGGCAAGCCCAAGAGGCTCAGTGGTTTAGACCACAGCACCACCCTCATTCCATGGCCAAACAGATACCCCTATAGGAAACTAGCAAGCAGGATTCAAGCACAGAAGCACTTCCCCCTCTTGTGGCTTCCAGGCACTGGTATTCAGAAGCATTGCTTCCTCCAACCATGGAGTCAGAGGAAAGCCATCATGGCTAGTAGCCACCGATAGCCTTCTCCTCCATGGATTTGTCCAATCCTCTTTTAAATTATTATGATTATTTATCAAACTTGTATGCTGCCCTTCATGCACAGATATGAGAAAAAACAATATATTATTTAAAACGCTCTAAGTTGGTGGCCATCACTGCCTCCTGTGGCAGTGAGTTCCACAGTTTATGCACTTTGTGAAGATGGACTTTATTTCCAACTTCCAACATCCACCTTCGTTGGATGTCTATGAATGCTAGGACTATGACAGGGGGAGGGGAAACTTTTTCTTGTCCTCTTTCTCCATGCAATGCATGGTTTCATAAACTTCTATCATGGCACCTCCTGTTTGTCTTTTCTCTAAACTTAAAAGCCCTAAATCGTAGAATTGGAAGGGACCTTGAGGATCATCCAACCCTAAGCAGTGCAGGAATATGCAGCTGTCCCATACAGGGATTGAACCTACAGCCTTGGCGTTATCAGCACCATGCTCTAACCAACTGAGCTACCCAGGCTGTAGCCTCTCCTCCTCCTTCCAACCCCTGGATCACTTTCCCAACTCCGCAATAGGCTTTTTGAGGTGAAGCCGCATGAACAGTACAGGGTCCCTTGGAGCTGTCCAAGGTCCTGGTCCTAGCGGCGCTCTTCTGGACGAGGTTGCTCCTGTGAGACTCAAGATCCCTCCAGACCTGGACAGAGCAGGGAAATCTCACGTTGCTGGACAGCTAAAGCCCTCATGATGGCTGAGAGGCTTCCATTGCAAGGATGGAAGGACCACAATCTTCCTCCAGATCTCCCTGCCCTTCCTGAGTTTGAATGCATGGCTTATCAGTGTCGATTTCATTCAGACACCGGTTTGGATATTTGGGCTGCCTGCATTAATTTGCAAGGCTACATCAGTATTCTTATTGTTAAGGTCATCTTGCAATGGATTTTTGTTGTCTGTTGTGTTTTGTTTTGTTTTGAAGCTAACATTACTATTTTATCATTTGTTTGTTTTCTTTCTTTTTACTTTTCTATTAGATTCACAATTTTTAAAAAAATATTTATTTTATTTTTCTTTAGTTACAGATAGGTAGCCGTGTTGGTCTGCCATAGTCAAAACAAAAAATTCCTTCCAGTAGCACCTTAAAGACCAACTAAGTTAGTTCTAGGTATGTTCTAGGCATGCACACGAAAGCTCATACCTAGAACTAACTTAGTTGGTCTTTAAGGTGCTACTGGAAGGAATTTTTTGTTTTTATTTTTCTTTATTTATTGAATTTATATACCGCCCTATACCCAGAGGTCTCAGGGCAGTTCACATGGAGGGAAAATGGAAGGAAGTGTGGGGGGAATGTTGAGGGCTGCCTGTGCCCCCGCCCCCCCGGCCAGGCTTCTCTCCATGGATCCCCTGGGATCCTTCCTGCTCAGTGGGGCAGAAACTACATTTCCTAGGATCCTCGTTGGAGAGGAAGGTGTGTTGAATGTGCTTTAAATGTATGCATAGACCTGCCTTGATATCAGCTCTTCCTTGCCTGGAACCTCAGAGAGCTGCTGCCAGTCAGTGCAGACAACACTGAACTAGATGGACCAGTGGTCTGACTCAGTGCAAGGCCTGTTCCTGTTTTGGAAGGGCAATAGCTCAGTGGTAGAGCACCTGCTCTGCATGCAGAACGTCCCAGGTTCAGACCTCAGCACCATCTCCAGATTAGGGATGGGAAAGTGAACCCTGCCTGGAAATCTGGAAAGCTGCTGCCTGTCAGTGTAGACATTACTGAGATAGGTGGACCCAGTGGTCTAATGCAGTGTAGTGAGGGGCTGCAGCTCAGCGGTAGAGCATATGCTTTGCATGCAGAAGGTCCCAGGTTAAGTCCTTGGTATATCCAGTTTGGGCTGGGGGAAGACTCCCTGCCTGGACCCTGGGTAGCTGCTGCCAGTCAGTGCTGACATTACTGAGCTAGGTGGACCATTGGTCTGGCTCAGTATAAGGCAGCCTTTCTGTGTGTTTTTGTTCCTATCTGTGAATATACTGGATATGATAATATTTTACTGTCTTGTTAATTATGCTGTTTTAAATGTGCATTTTATATTTGACTTCAATTAGCATTTTTTTTTCAAATATTTAAGTTTTTTTTGTTAACTTTGTATTAAATATTTATTCTCTAGTTGACCTCCTTTCTAATGTTTTATTTTGAAATCTTTAAGATAACATTTTAGTTTTCTGTCGATTATGTTGCTTTGACTGTATACTCTGTATTTGACTTTCTTCAGAAATGTTTGGTTTCGGATTGTATTATCGATCTTTTAATATGCTGTAAACAGCTTTGAGATTTTTCTTAAAAATATAAAGCGGTATTGAAATTAAATGAAATGAAACGAATGTTTCAGCCATTGCACCACACCAGCTCACATATCCGGAAGTATTTATTTCCCATGCAGTGTCCTTTTCCTTTACAACAGGTGCACAGACCACAATGAACTTTGGATGGCCTCAAGGCTTTTTCCTGAGCATCACACACACACACACACACACAAAACCTTTCAAGCATGCGCCAAACTCCCTGGGGCTGAGCGCTTAGCACAGGGAGAAATCTCTGCCCCCTGGTGGTTCATGGCAGGACTGCAGCCAAATGGCTGATCTCAGAAAACCCTTCCAGACTGAGGCTCTTTTCCAGTGGGATTCAGTCCCATCCAGGCTCTGCAATCCAAGTTCATTTGTAGTAATGCACCAGAAAACGTGGCATCAATAAAAACCTGAGACAATGGCATCTCACCTCCCCACAACAAATCAGAATGGGTGCCCAATAAGGAGATCGTCTGGAAGTAAAGTGGTACCTCAGGTTAAGTACTTAATTCGTTCCAGAGGTCCGTTCTTAACCTGAAACTGTTCTTAACCTGAAGCACCACTTTAGCTAATGGGACCTCCTGCTGCCGCTGCCACTGCCGCCAGAGCACGATTTCTATTCTCATCCTGAATCAAAGTTCTTAACCCGAGGTACTATTTCTGGGTTAGCAGAGTCTGTAACCTGAAGCGTTTGTAACCCGAGGTACCACTGTAGTCAGAGACAACAACGAGGAAAAAGCAGATCACCGCGATAACATTTAGGCCTGGCCCACCTGTGTAGTAGAATTGTAAAATAGTATAGAAGGAGATCACATTTTGGGATGCTATCAGTCCCCACGCAGAAACAACATCCCCTGCAAATTAAACTAGCATTATGCGAAGGGAGGAAAGTCTAGTTCAGCCTGCTTCCTGATGTGCTACTTTTCCACTTGCAGGGGGAGCATGTGTCTTTAGGGTACGGGAGCTTTCAAAAATAGCGCACAGCCTATTGTACCCTCTTTTCCAGCTGCTTCTGCAGACCAGGACTTCTCCGTTGGGGTGGGGCCTCCCAAAGGCACCAGGATGCAGGACGAGGTGGGCCACAGTCCCATAGCTGTCAACTTTCCCCCTTTCTTGTGAGGAATCCTATTTGGAATAAGGGAATTTCCCTTTAAAAAGGGGAAACATTGACAGCTATGCGCAGGCCTGATCCTGCCCAGCTTATCTTTCTTTTTTCAATTTTTTCAATTAATTTCCCCCCAAAAAATTTAAACAAGCAAACAAATAGACCAACAGACATAAATCTCAGCCATATTTAAACCAATCTTACTAACATTGTTAAGTGACTTCCTCGTATCCCCCTGGTTGAATTTCAGTGTATATGATTTTAACAGTTCTCCAACACCAATATTCTTTTAAAATTAACTTAATCACTTGATATCTTTCTTTCTTTCAAATTTAGCATTGAACATATTAATTCATCACATTACATATTTATATCCTAACCTAAGCCTATCTGGTATTTGCAAGCTTTTCCAATTAAGTTAACATATTTAACTAAATAGTCTTTAATTTCGTCCATTCCTCCTGATACTCCTCCTCCTTCTGGTCAGGTTGGCTAGCTCCGAAAAATCCATCATCTTCATCTGCCACCTGCCTAGCTCATCTTATGTTGCACCACACAGTGGTTCTGCGTGAATGTTCAGGCTACCTTGGAAAGACTAAGAACTCAATGTGATTGTGGCCCTTGCAGTCCTCATCACCCGGCCCCCAGGACTCTCCCCAGCCTGTGCCCACACTCCCATCAAGCCCTGCTCCAGACCCTCCCCGAGTGTTTCCACCCACATGGAGCACATCCTTTACACTGCCTAGATGAAGGGTGGAAAGACGTTTCTGTCCAAACCTCCGACCTGCGTAGCCAGAATGCAGCCGAACTTTATGAAGGCAGGAGTTGCATTCGTGACTCCACCCATGTTTGCCTCTGGCCTCAACCATCCCTGGTGTGTGGCCCCCAACTGGCTGCTCACAAGGGAATGCGGCCCCCCAGGCTGAAAGAAAGGTCCTCTAATATAAAGGTGATGCCCTATTGCTGGTTTTGGAATCCTCCCCCCCCCCCCCCGCCTCTGAGACTTGCGATATTTCTCTAATTAGAGGTTTCTCTGCTGCTCTGACATTCATTCCAGAATACGTTCCCACCCCCTTCCACGCTTTGATCACTCTTCCAGAACAGCTTGCATTGGTTATTATTAGGCTCTGTAATTGAACCTGAGAGGTTCGAGGGTTCCATACCCTCCAACATTTCTCCAATGAAAATAGGGGTGGTCCTATCTAATAATAGGGATGCGGGTGGCGCTGTGGGTTAAACCACAGAGCCTAGGACTTGCCGATCAGAAGGTCGGCGGTTTGAATCCCCGCGACGGGGTGAGCTCCTGTTGCTCAGTCCCTGCTCCTGCCCACCTAGCAGTTCGAAAGCACGTCAAAGTGCAAGTAGATAAATAGGTACCGCTCCAGCGGGAAGGTAAATGGCGTTTCCGTGCGCTGCTCTGGTTCACCAGAAGCGGCTTAGTCATGCTGGCCACATGACCCGGAAGCTGTACGCCAGCTCCCTCGGCCAATAAAGCGAGATGAGCACTGCAACCCCAGAGTCGTCCGCGACTGGACCTAACGGTCAGGGGTCCCTTTACCTTTTTATCCCACAATAATAATGTTACTATTTATACCCCACCCATCTGACTGGGTTGCCCCAGCCACTATGGGCACCTTCCAACATAGATAAAAACATAATAAAACATTAAACATTTATAAAAATGAAAACTTCCCTATACAGAGCTGCCTTCAGATGTCTTCTAAAGGTTGTCTAGTTACTTATCTCCTTGGCTTGCATAACTCCATACCCTCCAATATTTCAATGAAATAGGGACGTCCAGTGCTTTTTTCCTGGGGGGACGCAGGGGTATGCATACCCCTAAACATTTGGTGAATCTTTGTACTTTTGTCCATTTACTGTATTTATTGTTCCCCGATTTGAACTATAAAATGGTGATTTTCTTGAGTCAAAATGAGGGTACCCCTAAACATTTTTTAAGCAAAAAAGGACTGGGGACGTCCTAAGGAAAAGTGGGACATTCCGGGTTCCAGTCAAAAACTGAGCTGGCTTCTCTAAAAATCAGGGACGTCCCTGGAAAATAGAGAGAGTCTGGGGTTCCGATCTCACAGTGGCCAAACAGATGAGAAGCCCATAAGCAGGAACTGAACCCAACGGACGCTGCTTCCCAGCAGAGCCACAAGAACATAAGCAGAATCTGCTGGATCAGGCCAGCGACCCATCTTGCCCAGCATCCTGTTCTCACAGAGGCTGACCAGAGGCCTGTAGGAAATCCTCAAGCACGATATGAGTGCAACAGCACTCTGTCTACCTGCGGTTCCTAGCCATGTTCAGAAGCATTACCGCCTTTGACCATGGAGGCAGAGCATAACCATCATGGTTAGCAGCCACTGGTAGCCTTGTCCTCAAAACATTTGCCTAAACGTCTTTTCAAGCCATCTGGGTAGGTGGCCATCGATGCCTCCTGTGGCAAGGAGTTCCACAGATTTAACTCTGCTCTGCGGGAAGAAGTTATTTTTTTCACCTGTCCTGACTCTGCCAAAATTCAGTGGCACTGAATGTCCAAGACTTATGAGAGAGGGAGTAAAAAATTTCTCTAGAATTTTTATTAAATTTTCTGTTTTACATTTTAGAATATTCATTTAAACAACCTTAAAATATCAATGTCTTCCCTTTCCATGGTTCATGTTGCATAACATAAATCCCTGCATATTTTACATAAACGAAACCATTCAGTATTCCATTATTAAAGGTATGTCCTTCTTGTTCTCTTGTTCTATATGTTAGGTCTACAAGCTGTGCATATTCCATCAGTTTAAATTGCCATTCTTCTTTGGTTGGTACCTCACTTGTTTTCCATTTTTGGGCTAACAAAACATGGGCTGCAGTAGTGGCATACATAAACAACCTGGGAATTTCTGTCTGGATTATCCTCAACAAAAAGGACTCTGATTTTATTTGGGGCGGGGAGTATTTTTAGGGAGTAAAAATCTTCTCTACCCACTTTCACCATGCCATGCCATCATTTCATAATATTCTATCACCTCCCTTCTTACTTGCCTTTTCTCTACACTAAAAAGTAAAGGTAAAGGGACGCCTGACCATTAGGTCCAGTCGTGGCCGACTCTGGGGTTGCGGCACTCATCTCACTTTACTGGCTGAGGGAGCCGGCGTACAGCTTCCGGGTCATGTGGAAATGGTATTTGACTAAGCCGCTTCTGGCGAACCAGAGCAGCGCACGGAAACGCTGTTTACCTTCCCACCAGAGTGGTACCTATTTATCTACTTGCACTTTGATGTGCTTTCGAACTGCTAGGTTGGCAGGAGCAGGGAGCGAGCAACGGGAGCTCACCCCGTTGCGGGGATTCGAACCGCCGACCTTCTGATCAGCAAGTCCTAGGCTCTGTGGTTTAACCCAAAGCGCCACCCGCATCCTTTCTCTACACTAAAAAGTCCCAATTGTTGCAACCTTCCCTCCTAGGGGAAAGGGATCTTGTGTTCGAATCCTGTTTTCAGGTTTGCCACAGCATCTGGTTGGCCACTTTGAGAGTAGGAGTATGAACTGGATGGGCCACTGACAGGCTCTGCTTATGTACTTACTTATCCCTCATCAGTGCTGGTTGGAGCTGATGAGAATTGTAGCCCGACATCATCCTGAGTGTCATATGCAACCCTCACCCCACTACAAGGAGCCACAGGGGTTTGTGGCCAACCAGAGGCTTTCACACTTCAAGCACATCGGTTGCAGAGCCACTGTCAGCAGAATTGTCAAGGGCTAAGGACGCGGGTGGCGCTGTGGGTTAAAACAAAGAGCCTAGGACTTGCCGATCAGAAGGTCGGCGATTCGAATCCCCACAACGGGGTGAGCTCCCGTTGCTCGCTCCCAGCTCCTGCCAACCTAGAAGTTTGAAAGCACGTCAAAGTGCAAGTAGATAAATAGGTACCGCTCCGGCAGGAAGGTAAACGGCGTTTCCGTGCGCTGCTCTGGTTCGCCAGAAGCGGCTTAGTCATGCTGGCCACATGACCCGGAAGCTGTACGCCGGCTCCCTCGGCCAGTAAAGCGAGATGAGCGCCGCAACCCCAGAGTCGGCCACGACTGGACCTAATGGTCAGGGGTCCCTTTACCTTTAAGGCTCCCCACTCCAAGGCTTTTTCACTCCAAGCTGCGGAAATGGGGTGAGAGCGGGGTGTCGCATGCATGAAGGAATACTCCCTCCCCCTGAAAACACCTCCCTGCTCCCCACCCACATGCAAGGAAAAAAAACAGCACCAGAGAAATGGTATTTGGAAGCCGACGCCTCTTCCCTGACACTCTAGCTTTCCGCTTGCGGAACACTTCCCACATGTCACTCAGGCCACGCAGCCACCCACCCGCTTCTGCAGCTCCCCCCCCCCCCCCGGCACCCTTCCTTGCTTCACAGGGGGAAAGTCTGACTCACAGAGGACAGCGCCCCCTGTTGAGAGACCCCCGCATGACCCTGCTCAGCACGGAGAGCTCAGCAGAACCCTGCAATTCTGCCTGACTCACAGGCTCCCTGGCGGCTTTTTAATTTACCCACATTTGCCGTGACTCATCCACTCTCCGCTTGCAAATGCAGGAGACCGTCAGGGTTTATTATTATCCCCCGTTATTATTAGAAGCGTAGCATTCTTCCTCAATGAAGGCTGAGCAATATGCTTTTCTGGGCAGAGGGAAGAAGCTGCCAGCTTCTGGGTGTCAGAGGAACTGTCTCCCACTTGGGCAAGAAACTATTCCCCATGGGGCCAAAATTCTGCCTTGTGACTCTTGCCTGTGACTCTTAAGGGTCTTCCTGGGTCACAAGATTCCTTATTGGGATGGATGGATAGAGCCCTGGCAGACCATAGCTCAGTGGCTGGAGCATCTACTTGGGATGTAGAATGCTCCGGGTTCAATTCCTGCCATCGCCAGGTAGAGCTGGCCATGTCCCCTGTTTGCAACCCTGGAGAAGTTGCTGTCAGTCAGTGATTTCTTGGTGGGTGGGTGGTTTTTTCCCCTCTTTACTAGTTATCTGCCAGGCGGAAATCCAACAGGTGCAGCTCTCCTTAGCATGAAGGTGCAGTGATAGGTTGGTGTGAGTGGTGAGTAGTAATAATAATAATAATAATAATAATAATAATAATAATAATAATAAATTTTTAAAAAATTATTTATACCCCGCCCTCCCCAGCCAAGTCCAGGCTCAGGGCGGCTAACAACCAGTAATAAAAACAAGTTGATTGAAATACAACTTAAAAACAAGATTAAAATTCAACATTAAAACAATGAAAACATTAAAATGCATCCTCATCACAGGAGGAGAAAGGAAAAAAGAAGGGGGGGGGAATCAAATTGTAAGGGATGTAGATCTTGTTCATTTTCTTTCTCTACGTCCTCCATGCATAATTCTTTGCGCCTCTACCACATCCCCTCTTATTCACCTTTTCTCTGAACTGCAAATGTCGTAACCATTCCTCTTCAGCTGAGAAGAGGGCACCTGCATTTTGCGCGTGAAACTCAAGCCTGTAGCAGCTCTGTTTCTGAAGTCAATATTGTTGCGAAATCAACCCCTGGGAGGGGACCTACTGGTCTACCTCAGGCCAGCCAGAGAAACAGCTGCCTGTGGCTATTTATTCTTTAGCAGTGCCTCCCTGATAATGGCAAGCATGAGCCAAGCTGAAATCAACAGAGGCCCAGGTGGGTCTTGTTAGCGCAACCAGCTGCGGTTGGCAGGCTCCCCTGAGCAATGCTGGAGGAGAACAGCATCAGGAGGAGAGACTGAGCAAATGATTAGGAGCTAGGGGCGAGCGCCCGATTATTCAGGGTGGTTAAAACCAAAATGGGACCACAAGGAGCTCTGAAAAGCGTCTCTCCCAAAACTGGGTGAATCGGCATTAAAATGGCACATGCAATTCCATGTGAGAAAGTGTGAAATCATGGTGCAAAAAGGAGAATAATAAGAACGTAAGGCAAGCCTGCTAATGGATCAGGCCAATAGCTCATCTCATCCAGAATCCAGTTTTCAAAGCCCCAGTGGGAAGCCTGTAAGTAGGAGCCGAGCACGAGAGCATTCTCCCTGTTCTGTGGTTTCCAGTAACTGGTATTCAGAAGCATAACTGCCTTTGTATACATACCCTCCCACATTTTGCATGAAAATAGGGACATTCTATTGTTTTAGGGATGCGGGTGGCGCTGTGGGTTAAACCACAGAGCCTAGGACTTGCCGATCACATGGTCGGAGGTTTGAATCCCCGCGACGGGGTGAGCTCCCGTTTCTGGGTCCCTGCTCCTGCCAACCTAGCAGTTTGAAAGCACATCAAAGTGCAAGCAGATAAATAGGTACCGCTCCAGTGGGAAGGTAAACGGTGTTTCCGTGCTCTGCTCTGGTTTGCCAGAAGTGGCTTAGTCATGCTGGTCCCATGACCCAGAAGCTGTACGCCGGATCCCTTGGCCAATAAAGCGAGATGAGTGCCGCAACCCCAGAGTCAGTCATGACTGGACCTAATGGTCAGGGGTCCCTTTACCTTTATTGCTTTAGAATAGAAGGTCCCTATTCTGTAACCCTACTTGCACTTAGGCCCAGTCTGCACTGTGTGCTTAAGAAGAAGAAGAAGAGGAGTTTGGATTTGATATCATGCCTTTCACAATACCTCTTTAAAACAGTCATGGCATCCCTTAAAAGTATCTTGGGAACTGTAGTCAAAACAAAACAAATTCCTTCCAGTAGCACCTTAAAGACCAACTAAGTCAGTTCTTGGTATGAGCTTTCGTGTGCATGCACACTTCTTCAGATACCTATCTGAAGAAGTGTGCATGCACACGAAAGCTCATACCAAGAACTGACTTAGTTGGTCTTTAAGGTGCTACTGGAAGGAATTTGTTTTGTTTTGACTATGGCAGACCAACACGGCTACCTATCTGTTATTGGGAACTGTAGTTTGTTAAGGGTGCTGAGAATTGTTAGGAGGACCTCTATTCCCTTCCTAGAGCTACAATTCTAAGAGTGGCTTATGGTAACAGTCAATCCCACTTCACAGGGAACTCTGGGAATTGTAGATCTGTGAGGGGAAGAGGGGTGTCTCTTAACAACTCTCAGTACCTTTCACAAACTACAGTACACTTCGCAGGATCCTTTGGGGAGAAGCCGTGACTGTTAAAAGTGGTATCATGGTGCTTTAAAGGAACAGTATAAATGTGAACTTGTAAGTTATTGAGTCTGAAATAGTGGTGACTGATTGGAAAGAGATCTTGGGGTTGTGACACAACCAAATGTGAGTCCACACCCCGAATTGTGCTATTATTAAATCACATAGAAATGGAGGTTGGAAGAAGGACAAATCAAGGATCTGGGGGGGGGGGGGTTATGGCCAAAAGTGCTTGAAATGGAATTTTGAAATCTACCCGCTGTGGGTTAAACCACTGAGCCTTCGGCTTGCTGATCAGAAGGTTGGCGATTCGAATCCCCACGACGGGGTGAACTCCCATTGCTCCCTGCTCCTGCCAACCTAGCAGTTCGAAAGCACGTCAAAGTGCAAGTAGATAAATAGGTACCGCTCTGGCGGGAAGGTAAACGGCGTTTCCATGCGCTGCTCTGGTTCGCCAGAAGCGGCTTAGTCATGCTGGCCACGTGACCCGGAAGCTGTACACCGGCTCCCTCGGCCAATAAAGCGAGATGAGTGCCGCAACCCCAGAGTCGGACATGACTGGACCTAATGGTCAGGGGTCCCTTTGGCTTCACCTTTACAGCTGTGATTCTGCTTTCCCAGTTGAAATTTCTGCAGGGGCAGCCGTGTTTGTCTGTTGCAGCCAAATCAGCAGATGTTCTTGCAGCATCTCAGATACTTGTCAGAATTTTTTCTCACATCCTTGAAAAACTTACAACACAATCCCCCCCCCCCAAGTGTCACAAGACAGCTGCGACCTTCGCAAAGCCGCTGTTCTCCAGAGCCAGATTGGGTTCATGGGAGTTGTAGTCCAGAACATCTGGAGGGCACCAGGTTGGCGAAGTCTGCTCTGATTTCCCTTGATCTGTGCACCTTCCTCTTTGGCCTAAAAAAAGATATCCTGCTTTGTTTCTCTTCAAGTGCTTTGATCATCCATGGAAAGATTCCTAGCAGGGTTCTTATTCTGAGAAACGGTGAATAATTTAGGGCATACCTTGTCTCCAACACTCCCTGATCAAAAGCTGTGTGTGCTTGGCTGTTGTCAGCATTTGTTAGGAGGGAGTTGGTAGTGCATACTGTTTTTGTCTGTTTCATTCTGTCTGTTTTAAAATGATTCAAGTTTCCCCACTCAGAAAGAAAAAGGGTATATACATCTTCACGTGTAGAGGAGTCCTTTATGTGGGGGACTCCCTGGTCCTGAATGGGGTAACTGTGCCTCTGAAGACCCAGGTGCGCAGCCTGGGAGTCATTCTGGACTCACAGCTGCCCATGGAGGCGCAGGTCAATTCTGTGTCCAGGGCAGCTGTTTATCAGCTCCATCTGGTACGCAGGCTGAGTCCCTATCTGCCCACAGACTGTCCCGCCAGAGTGGTGCATGCTCTAGTTATCTCTCGCTTGGACTACTGCAATGCGCTCTATGTGGGGCTACCTTGGAAGGTGACCCTGAAACTACAACTAATCCAGAATGCGGCAGCTAGACTGGTGACTGGGAGTGGCCGCCGAGACCATATAACACTGGTCTTGAAAGACCTACACTGGCTCCCAGTACGTTTCCGAGCACAATTCAAAGTGTTGGTGCTGACCTTCATAGCCCTAAACAGCCTCAGTCCAGTATACCTGAAGGAGCGTCTCCACCTCCATCGTTCTGCCTGGACACTGAGGTCCAGCGCCGAGGGCCTTCTGGTGGTTCCCTCGCTGCGAGAAGCCAAGTTACAAGGAACCAGGCAGAGGGACTTCTTCTCGGTAGTGGCACCCGCCCTGTGGAACATCCTCCCACCAGATGTCAAAGAGAAAAACTACTACCAGACTTTTAGAAGACATCTGAAGACAGCCCTGTTTAGGGAAGCTTTTAATGTTTAATAGGTTATTGTATTTTAGTGTTCTGTTGGAAGCCGCCCAGAGTGGCTGGGGAAACCCAGCCAGATGGGCGGGGTATAAATAATAAATTATTATTATTATAGACTTATAAATCATTATATGTGCTAATACGAATAGAAGATATAAATATTGCAGCTGTTGTATAAGGGATTGCTATTGTGAATGGAATGGAACTGAAATCAGTAAGATTATGGAAAGCAGAAATAAAGTAAATTATCAAACCATCAATTCTAGCACGCGGGTGGGGGGCACCTAAATTATGTAACTGGATATTTGAATAATTGATATTGGGAATTGTTATTGTAATTTGGCATTGATATAATGATATATTTTATATATTTGGATTAATATAATTGAAAACTAATAGAATTATTATCAAAAATAAAATGATGCAAATTTCAGAAGACTCCTGGTGTGGCAAAGGTGAAGCACGGCATTTCCCAAATTTTTTTGAACTTGGGCCTTGCTCCTAAAATAAGAACAGAGGAAGAGTCTGATGGTTCAGGTCATTGACCCACCTAGTCCAGCATCCTGGTCTCACAATGGCCAACCAGATGCCTCTTTTGGGAAACCTGCAAGCAGCACCTGTAGCAGCACTTTCTCCTCCTGTGGTTTTCAGCAACTGGTATTCAGAAAAATTACAAACTCTGACTGTGGAGGCAGAGCAGAGCCATCATGGCTAGCAGACATCATTGAGTTTTCTCCTCCATCAATTTGTCCAGTCCTTTTTTAAAGCCATCAAAGTTGGCTGTCGCTGCCTCTTGTGGGAGGGAGTTCCACAGGAACACACACACAACCCCAGCAGGCCAAAGTACTTTGAACACATGGAGATTCTTGACTTGCAGCAGCAAATAAGATGATCAGAGGAAGCTGCCTGATGCCAATTCAGACCAGTGGTCCATCTAGCTCAGTACTGCCCACACTGACTGGCAGCAGCCTTCTAGGCTTTCCAGGGACATTCCCAGCCCTAGCCAGAGATGCTGAAGATTGAACGTGGGACCTTCAGCATACAAAGCAGATGCTCTGCTATAAAACCGCAGCCCTTCACTGCGCTGATTCTGGCCATTGGTCTATCTAGCTCAGTACTGTCTACACGGATTGGCAGCTACTCGTCAGGATTTCAGACAGGGAATCCCTTCCAGGCCTACTTGGATGTGCTGGAGATGGCACTTAGGACCTTCTGCATGCAAAACAGATGCTCTGCCACTGAGCTATAACTCTTTCCTAACTAGGAACTTGGGAAGATACCTTACACGGAGTCAGACCAGCTAGTGCATCTAGCTCAGTATTGTCTACTCTGACTGGCAGCAGCTCTCAGGGTTTCAGGCAGGGTCTCTCCCAGCCTTACCTAGAGATGCTGGGGATTGGACCTGGGACCTTCTGCACGCAGAGCAGGTGCTCAACACTGCTGTTTAAAGCAGATTTTCCAGTAGCACAAATTCCCCGTCAGACACCAACACTTGGTTTTATTATGACGATTTTTTATTCAGCGACCACAAAGTGTTACTTTGCTTCTTGCTTACACCCTTTATCCTAGGCTGCTTCTCCATAGGAGTCAGTAATTCTTATCTACTAACTGTACTGTATAGTGATGATTCGTTTCTCCATCTGCCTTTGTTCCGTAACTAACCAGAGCAAAAACAAGGAGGACCTTAATAGGGGGTGTTTGCAAGGATGCAACAAAATGTTACCTGCTCAAAGACATATAATAATAATAATTTGTTATTTATACCCCGCCCATCTGGCTGAGTCTCCCCAGTCCCTCGGGGCGGCTCCCAATCAAGTGTTAAAAACAGTACAGCGTTAAATATTAAAAACTTCCCTGAACAGGGCTGCCTTCAGATGTCTTTTAAAGATAGGATAGCTGCTTATTTCCTTCACATCTGAAGGGAGGGTGCTCCACAGGGCGGGCGCCACAACCGAGAAGGCTCTCTGTCTGGTTCCCTGTAACCTCACTTCTCGCAATGAGGGAACTGCCAGAAGGCCCTCGGCGCTGGATCTCAGTGTCAGGGCTGAATGATGGGGGGTGGAGACACTCCTTCAGGTATACTGGGCTGAGGGTGTTTAGGGCTTTAAAGGTCAGCACCAACACTTTGAATTGTGCACTTTGAATTGTATAGCAGAAGGTGGAGATTCCAGCCCCACAGAAGAAGGCATTTTGATGTGGTTGCTTTTAAGCATGGAGCACGTTCTGTCCTTATGCAATTTGTGTACATGCTGTTCTTGACATTGCCAGTCATTAAGCACTTAATAAACACATTTGCATACCAC
Source organism: Podarcis erhardii (assembly GCF_964252035.2). Lineage (NCBI taxonomy): Eukaryota > Metazoa > Chordata > Lepidosauria > Squamata > Lacertidae > Podarcis > Podarcis erhardii. The sequence goes on along the minus strand of NC_138505.1, from coordinate 24,991,430 downwards.
ACCCACCACCAACTCTTGTTCAAGCTGCAGATTATCAGCTTTCCAACTGAACAGCTTTCCCCACCAGTTCTGCATTTTCTACCCAACTGCAGCAAACACTATTTATTTGTTTATTGTGTTGATATTCCAGCTTTGTTTCTCCAGGGAGCTCAAGGTGACCCCTTCCTCATTTAATCCCCACAACAACCCAGCGAGGTAGGTTAGACTGAGAACCAGCGACTGGTCTAAAGCATGGGTAGGCAAACTAAGGCCCGGGGGCCGGATCCAGCCCAATCACCTTCTAAATCCGGCCAGTGGATGGTCCGGGAATCAGTGTGTTTTACATGAGTAGAATGTGTCCTTTTATTTAAAATGCATCTCTGGGTTATTTGTGGGGCAAAGGAATTCGTTCATTCCCCCCCAAAAAATATAGTCTGGCCCCCCACAAGGTCTGAGGGACAGTGGACCGGCCCCCTGCTGAAAATGTTTGCTGACCCCTGGTCTATGGTCACATCCAGCAAGCTTCATGATGGCAAAGTGGGGATTTGAACTCAGGTCTCCCGGTCCGAGCCCGATACTCTAACTACTGCACCACACTGTCTCTCTTGTGGGGGGGAGGGAGGCAGGGAAACTCCATTTCTCTACCACCAAGTTGCAGCCCCTTTTGGGGTGGGGTGCAAAGTTTGCCGTGTGGAGGTGAAAGGAGATTAAATAACGTTTTAGCAAAAGTGCTAACCCCAATATCTTACTGAGCAATGGGGTCTGCCCCGGTGCTCCCAGCATTAGCTGGGAAGAGCAGGTATCGTGCAGCTTTGTGATGAATGCCAGAGATGTACAAAACTGTCATAAAGAATTGTAATAAAATATTTAAGGTCTTATATATATAATAAATGTTCATAAATGTACCAACCAAGCATGTACACAGATATGTGGACCACATGTCTGGAGCAGCACAGGAAGACCGCCCTGAAACCATTTTGACTCCCAAACTGACCAAATGTTTTCTCTGCAAGGAGGGAGGGGGTGAGGGAACCTTCCCATTGTCTCAGGAATGGGGTAATCACAATATCAAAGGAATGGCCAGACTACCAGGAAAGGCAATCAGATAAGGCATTATCAGATAACCTGGCAGACAGGAAAAACAACATTCAAATTTCTGTTGTAGACCGCCTTTTCTGTGATGTACAGGCAAGTATGATGTTTGTGGGTGGTGGTCTTGGGTTACATCCCTTCTGTGATGTAAGCATGATGTATGGAGTGGTGGTCTTGAGCTCCAGGGAAGGCAATTTAAAATGTCTATAGAAGGGCAGGCACACCTTGGTTCTGGGTCCTCCTCCTCTCCTGCGGGTGAGGGGAGCACCCTGTTGCAACAGTTCAATAAAGATCAGGCTTACGAGCTGCTTTGCTTCTCAGTATTCTCTGGTTGGCCTCTGTTATTCTCTCCTATCAATGGAGAACCTACAAAGAACTCTACAAGGGCTCTTGTGTCCCCCATAAGGGAATAAAGGCAGATTTTGTTTATTACAGAAGGAAGAAGACATCTAAGCATATACAAAGTTTATTTCCCTCCCACCCACCGAAATCCCAAGGGTTATAAAGAACTTCAGCTCTGGATTCAATTTTTTTAAGTTGGAGTAATAAAGGAACATAGCTCAGTGTTAGAGCACCTGCATTGCATGTAGAAAATCCCAGGTTCAATTTGCAATCCCAGACAGCCGCTGCCAGTCAGTGCGGACAACACTGAGGTGGATAGCTGAAGGCCTGATTCAGTAAAAGGCAGCTGCATACCCTCCAACTTTTCTCCAATGAAAATAGGGAAGTCCCATTCCATAATAATAATAATAATAATAATAATAATAATAATTTTACTATTTATACGCCACATATCTTACTGGGTTGTCGCAGCCACTCTGGGCAGCTTCCAGCAAACAGAAAAACATAATAAAACAAAAAACAGTTTTTTAAATTAAAAATTCCCTATACAGGATTGCCTTCAGACGTCTCAGGGGTTGGATAACTCTATACCCTCCAGGATAACTCCATACCCTCCAATGAAAATGGGGACATTTTCACACCCTCCAACATTTCTCCAATGAAAATAGGGGCGGCCAAGGAAAAGTGGGATCAAATCAGAAACCGGGGTGGCTTCTCTAAATCAGGGACGTCCCTGGAAAATAGGGACACTTGGAGGGTCTGCAACTGCCTGCGTTCCTAACGGAGAGATGCAAAGCGGCGTAGCGGTTAAACTTTAAAGCCTCGAATTGAGGCCAAATCCACACCACGCCGTTCAAAGCGCGTCCAGCATAAATTTAAAGCGCACGGCTCTCTCGCAACGAATCTTGGGAGCTGTAGTTTGTTAAGGGTCCTAGGAATTGTCATCTGCGAAGGAGCAACTACAGCTCCCAGGAAACCTCGGGGTAAATCGTGTGGTTTCGTTGTGCGCGGAAGGCGCTTTCAATGTGCAGGATGCTCCATCATGAGACCAAAGGTGTACAGAAATCATCGGGCCTCTGAGCATGTGCAGAGAGTAAGGAGCGCTAGTAGCACCGTGCAAGCACCCGGGTAGGGGACACTCAGGTCCTCCGAGGTGCCCCCGTCGCCGATCCTCATTTTCCTTGGGAGAGCCGCTAATCCCCGAGCTCCGCCTTGCCCTGCCCAGATGATGCTCCTCCCTGGAGAGCCGGGCGGCGGGGCGAGGCTTGCCGGCCGAGGCTCCTCCGCCTTCCCTTCGCGGGGGCTCCGCCCGATCTGACGTGGCAGCGGCTCCAGCAAGCCGGAGGCCGCCGCGTCCGGAGCGCAGAGCGCACAGCCAAGAGCGCAGAGCGCAGCGCGCGTCGCTGGAGTGAAGGTGCCCGATGGCACGTCCGCGCTTCGTGCTGCTGGTGGCGCTGGTGGTGCTCTCGGGATCAGGGCTGCTCCGCGGCTACGAGCCGGACTGGCGCCGCCTGGAGGGCCTGGAGAGAGGGAAAGTGGAGGTGAGGCCGAGCCTGGAGGGCGGAGGGAGCTGGGTGCCTTAGAGCATGTGCAGAGGGCCTGATGCGCCGCGGCCCGCCAGCTCCCTGGATTGAAGTCCCCACCCCACCCCAAGCAAATGTGGTCTCCCCACCACTGGACAGATGAAGCGTGAAATGCGCTGGGCAGCCTTGAGAGAAGCGCTGGCCCTCAGCCGGAGCTTAGCCTCCCTCGCAAGGCTGTGGTGAGGCTCTGGGAACAGGCAGCAGTCACCGCCGCAAGCCTTTGAAATGCGGGCGGGACATTAGAAAGAATTAAGGATGTAGCGTCTGTGTTGTTCTTTAAATGTTGCTGCTGTTATTGAAAGGCAGTATATGGAGGGGGGGGTCGTAAAAAAAGAGAAAAGTGAGATTTGCTTTGCAAGAGATCACGCCAAACAACTATTAAGTCTAGCGTCAGACAGAGATTGCGCAGAGCTTCCAAGAAGGATGTCTGTCTTGTCTTGGCTGTTCTTTTGCTATTCAGAGGTATACTGCCCTGGCATGTGGATTTACTATTTTACCATCATTCAGAGGGATATACGGGGTTACCCTAGTTGAAGCTTAGAGCAGGGCTTCCCACAGTGGGCAGGCCATTGGTGGGCCACTGAAGTTTCAGGCAAGTCTGTGGACCATAATTTACCATGTCTGCGAAGAACACTTACAGCTGGAATTCAGATTGTTGTACTATGGTTGACCTCTGGGACTCCCTGCCACAAGAGGCAGTGATGACCACTAACTTGGATGGCTTTCAAGGAAGACTAGACAGATTCATGGAGGAGAGAGAGGGCTATTGATGGCTACTAGCCATGATGGCTCTGCTCAGCTTCCACGGTCAGAGGCAGCGATGCTACTGAATCCATCCCAGTTGCTGGAAGCCACAGGAGGGGAGAATTGCTCTCGTGCTCAGGTCCAGCTTGCAGGTTTGAGGGCCTCTTTGAGAAGGTGGTCTAGATAGGCCACTGGCCTGTTGCAGCAGGTTCTTCTTAGCATTCCTAATGCTTCTGAACACCAGTTTGCATCTAGTACAGTGCAACAGAATTGCTGAAACAGGAGGGGAAAGTCATCTTCTAAAACCCTCTGCAATTTTCAGGTGGTCTGGGGCACGGGGGGGGGGGTGCAGTTTGAGAACCACGGGCTTAGAAGACTAAGGAGAAATTTGGTGCTATTCCCACATATTCCCAAGTCTGTCCTTATAGCCATTTTATTCTAGAGGTGGGAGGGGCATCCAACAAAGCCCATTTATCCCTGAAGATGACGTGGTTGCATTGGTGGGGGGTTGTTTTTCAATCTGCTAACAGGTGGCCTTGGGTACACCTGCCGCAGCAGGTTCTGACAAGCCCTTGGAAAGGATTGTCAAGGGAACAGGGGGATGGGGAACAGCTGTTTTTTCATGGTGGAAGGGAAAGGCTGCAGAGGGCGAATGTCTTTGTGGGGTTGTCAACAAGTGTCCTGAGTTGGCAGAGGTTTCTCCAAGAGCATGACTGAAACATGGAATTGTAGAGTTGGAAGGGACCCTGAGGAGCATCTAGTCCCCTTGGTGTCCCGTACGGGGATCGAACCTGCAAACCTGGTGTTACCAGCACCACGCTCTAACCAACTGAGCTGGACCTCCAACTCCCCATCAGACCCAGAAACCATCACAGTCAGTGGCCAAGGACAGTGGGAGTTGACAACACAAGAAGCGAGCACTCACCCACCCTTCAGTTTCCAGCCATTGCTGTCTCCAATTGTGGAGGCAGAGCACAGCCATTATGCCTAGTAGCCGTTGTTCCAGAGATTTAATTACGTGTTCCATCAATAAGCCCTATCTTTTATCTGTCCTGGCTCTTCCCAACTTTCGGCTTCATTCGGTTTCTCTGTCCACTTCCTCCACACCTTGACATTTTTTATAAACTTTTATCGTGTCACCTCTTTATTGCCCTTTCTCTAAGCCAGGGGTAGGCAACCTAAGGCCCGGGGGCCGGATGCAGCCCAATCGCTTTCTCATTCCGGCCCACGGACGGTCCAGGAATCAGCGTGTTTTTACATGAATAGAATGTGTGCTTTTATTTAAAATGCATCTCTGGGTTATTTGTGGGGCCTGCCTGGTGTTTTTACATGAGTAGAATGTGTCCTTTTATTTAAAATGCATCTCTGGGTTATTTGTGGGGCATAGGAATTCCTTCATTATTATTTTTTCAAAAAATAGTCCGGCCCCACACATGGTCTGAGGGATGGACCTGCCCATGGCTGGAAAAGGTTGCTGACCCCTGCTGTAAGCTAAAGAGCCCTCAAAGCTGCAGGCTTTCCTCAAAGGGCAATCACTCCATCCTTTATCATTTTGGTTGCCCTGACCTGGGATAGCTCAGTCGGTAGAGCAGGAAACTCTTAATCTCAGGGCTGTGGGTTTGAGCCCCACATTGGGTAAAAGATTCCTGCACTGCAGGGAGTTGGACTAGATGACTCTTGTGGTCCCCTCCAACTGTACAATTCTATAAAGGAGATGCTGGCTGGCTGATGAGCTGTTGGGAGTTGGGTGTCAGACAATATCTGGAGGTCTGCAGGCTCCTCGTCCTTCCACTAGAAGAATCGAGTCTGGATTTCTTGGGAAGTGTGTTTGTGTTTGATGGTGTATTCATATTCTGTTTTCTCCCTTTTAAAGAGCTGTGGGGGATGACGGCTGAATCGCCTGCCAGAGGTAAGTGTCGCTTCGTTCCTGCTCGCCAACACCTATCACTCACTTCCCCTGGGTGAAGAAGTGCTGCAATGGCTCATAAGACAGAAGGCAGGGAGCCCAACAGTAGGTGGCGCCAGAGAGCCAACAACAGGTGGAACCCAACACATTCTAGGTTTCCCCCCCATCCTCCTCCCTTCCAGAATGGAGATGGAGGAGAAAGAAGCTGACAGGCACAGCCACCTCCTAGACTGACTGAAAGTAGGGAGGCGGGAAGGTGGGGACTGGCTGAAAGCTGTCTGGGGTTGGTGGGGCAGACTGGAGCAGTCTGGGGTTTCCGGGGAGCCACCACCGGAAAGGCCCTGTCACCAACAAGGCCTCGCCTGTAGATTGTAGGTTCCAAGAATAAACTGGGCAGGGGGGGCCGTCTTATTCCATGTGTAATATTTGCATCTCATTCATTTTTTACCCAGGTGAAGGCCTTCATCAATGAGGACTTGCCTCTGTAGTATCCTTTTTGTATGTTTGTGCAGGGCCTAAGCATTGGAGGTAGGGGAGGTAAAAGGAGGACATCAGCAGGGTCCCCAGGCAGCAAGCCCATTGCCCCCCAAATTATTTATTTATCCTCTCTGGCCCAGGAGCCCATACTTGAGAAATTCTGAACTGCCGAGCCTGGTGCCCTTTAGGATGCTGCCTGGGGCTGATGAGGCTCATAATCCAAAACCTCTGGACAGGGGTGTCTTAAGGATATGCAGCGTTGGGGTGCAAAGATCCGCCTGCCCCCCCCCCCGTTGCTCAGTCCCAGGCTCGCAGGAGGGCGGAGCCAGCCAGCCGCCTCAGCGTCTCGCTGGCTTGGTCGCCCCTGAACTCATGGTGCACAGTCACCTGCAGAAGAGCACGTCGCCTGGAGGCGGTTGGAGGATGGATGGCGGCTAACAGATTGAGGTTGAATCCTCACAAGACAGAAGTACTGTTTTTGGGGGACAGGGGGCGGGTGGGTGTGGGGGATTCCCTGGTCCTGAATGGGGTAACTGTGCCCCTGAAGGACCAGGTGCGCAGCCTGGGAGTCATTTTGACTCACAGCTGTCCATGGAGGCGCAGGTTAATTCTGTGTCCAGAGCGGCTGTCTACCAGCTCCACCTGGTACGCAGGCTAAGACCCTACCTCTCCTCAGACTGTCTCACCAGAGTGGTGCATGCTCTAGTTATCTACCTCTTAGACTACTGCAATGCACTCTACATGGGGCTACCATTGAAGGTGACCTGGAAACTGCAATTAATCCAGAATGCGGCAGCTAGACTGGTGACTGGGACTGGCCAGGGACATAACACCAGTCCTGAGAGATATGCATTGGCTCCCAGTACGTTTCCGAGCACAATTCGAAGTGTTGGTGCTGACCTTTAAAGCCCTAAACGGCCTCAGTCCAGTATACCTGAAGGAGCATCTCCACCCCCATCGTTCAGCCTGGACACTGAGATCCAGCGCCGAGGGCCTGATGGCGGTTCCCTCACTGCGAGAAGTGAGGTTACAGGGAACCAGACAGAGGCCTTCTCAGTAGTGGCGCCCACCCTGTGGAACACCCTCCCTCCAGATGTGAAGGAAATAAGCAGCTATCCTATCTTTAAAAGACATCTGAAGGCAGCCCTGTTTAGGGAAGTTTTTAATATTTAATGCTGTACTGTTTTTAACATTTGACTGGGAGCCGCCCAGAGTGACTGGGGAAACTCAGCCAGATGGGCGGGGTATAAATAATAAATTATTGTTGTTATTATTCTTATTATTCCCTGGACTCAACTCTCGGGCCCCGGACTCTCGGCCTGGCACCCCTGAGAGCCCAGCGCCAAGGGGCCCCGCACCCTTAGCGCCTATGGGTAAGACGGCCCTGCCTCTGGAGGCACCGAGTTGGCAGTCTAACCAGGGAGATGATTTGCTAGACCTGCTGGCCAACGCAACAGAATTGGGTGTCCTCACTCACCCTTGCCTGAAACCCCTGGAGAGATGCTGCCAGTCAGTGCAGACAGTATTGAGCTAGATGAGCCAGTGTTCTGGCTCTGTTAGGCAGCTTCCTTTGCCCATACCATACCTCCTTAACTGCCTTTTCCAGCCACAACCTTGACATGAAGCACCTCGCTGGAGCAGACCCCGAACTCATCCTGTTGAACTCACACTTCAGAGAGCTGGAGGTGAGAGGGAGTTTTGATCTCCCCACACTGGTGTGACCCACTGGAGGATTTTTAGCTTCAGGCAGAACTGGGAGAGGTGATGCTCTTCATGGAATATGCAATTGCAGGAATAGTTTTGCTTGTGTTTCTGAACTGAACATGTAGGACTCGCAACAAAATGTTGCAGCGCAGCAGCAAGAATCCATCTCCCTAAGAATCATGGGGGTTTCTTTTGAAATCTTATTTTTCAAGGAGGTTTCAATGGCATTGAAGGGATGCTTGAAAGTATATGGGCAGCAGGTTGGTAAATCGCAGCCAGATTGGTTATTGTTGTCCAGCAAGCCAGCCAGTGGGACTTTTAATTCCTCCTCCGCTGGACTAGCAAGATTAAGTTGCATAGCACTTTAAAAGCTCCAGGAATATTCAAAAGTAGAGGGACCGGGTGCAGCAGGCCTTTGGGGGCTTCTCTTCAGGAAACCATCTGCCAGATTTCAGCCATGGGCAGGTAAGATGCAAATCTTGCTCTGTGATGCTTAACAGGCTAATTAATGTGCTGCTCACACAGCAAAGGAGCAAAGGTCCGTCAAATATGGGTGCAGCCAGAATTTATGGCAGGGGTGGGGTAGGACACACACCTGTCATCATCCTCTGTCTTAGCAGATTCGGAATGAAATGTCTCAGCAAATGTCTCAGTTGTTTTAAGTTACTTTCCTTTGACCTCAAGCGTTCAGAAAAATCTGTCAAAATCTCCAGCCATTTGAAAACCAGGAAGTTAAATAAAAAAATTAACATCCGGGAATAGCTTTCATGAGGTTAACGAGTCTATTTTCCAAAATGACGAAGAGCATGCCTTTTTAATCTTATTTTTAAAATCTAAACTGAAATAAGTTTTCTTGGGTTTGCTGAAAACCTTTTCAGCTATTCCTTCTCCAATTTCTTTTCCCCCCAATGCAGTTTTTCTGCGCACTCAGTAAGCATAGGCGTTTTCTACTTTTAAGTTAAGTATTCTTATTTACTTACTTGATGGGGGGGGGGTAGCTGTGCCCTGGCTATGCCCCTGGGTCCAATGCCATCTGCATTTGGATATGCTGGCACCAATCCAGCTGGGTCTCAGCATGTTGTTGCCACCTGCAAGTCTCTGGTTGACCAGGGGAAGGCTCTATGCTAGGACATCTGCTTTGCTTGCAGAAGGTCCCCTTTTCAATTCTCACTAGCATCTCCAGGTAGGGCAGGGAAGGTCTTTGGTCTGAAGCCCTGGAGTGCTGCTGCCCATCAGCGTAGCTCAAGGGTAGAGCATCTGCCAGCCTGTGTAAGCAGCACTGAGCTAGGTGGACCAATACTCTGACTTGGCCTAAGGCAGCGCCTTATGCTTTTATTTTGCAGAGAATTCCACTGAGCGATATGTCCCGCAAAGAAATCAATGAGCTGGTGCAGAAGCTGGGCTTCTACCGGAAGGAGAAACCCGACTCGCCTGTCCCCAAAGAGTTCCAGCTTGCTCCTGCCCGGCCACCCCCTGGTTCAGAAGGCGCCAAAGGAGAGAGTGCAGCAGAGAGCAAAGGGGCTGCGAGTGGAGAACTCTAGCTCTGTTGTGCTCTTAAAAACCTCAGGGGTGTCTTGTGTGCAAGTGTGTGCAAGGGTTGAGAGCGTGGCTCATGTTTTAATACATCCACAAGCATAGCTGTACCGGTGGGTGTGCATGGTACAATATGTTGTTAGTATACGCAGGGTTGTGTGTGCACACCCGCCAGAGGAGAGCCAAGGAATGTGGCCTGGGCTGTAGAATCCTTTTTAAAAAAGAAAAGAAAAGAAAGAAAACACAAGTTTCTAGACCTCATGGTTGAAAAGGTGTACTTGAAAGTGTCTGGGCAGTGCCTGCTGATATCCTGAGAGGCCCGAAGAGGGCTGCACTAAATGACTCTTTAGGTCCCTTTCAAATCTACAATTCTATGAAGATTTGCAGCGGTCTTGAGTGCGGAGGTCTGCTCCTCAACCCCCAAAAATAGCAAGATACGTATATGCAAAAAATGAATGTGCCACATTCGCAGGATATGCAACCAAATGCAACGTCCCCTTGTTGCAGAAATTTGGATTTCATTCTTTAATTTGTTTTAGAGTAAAGGGCACACAAAAGGGACGCGGGTGGCGCTGCGGGTAAAACCTCAGCGCCTAGGACTTGCCGATCGCATGGTCGGCGGTTCGAATCCCCGCGGCGGGGTGAGCTCCCGTCGTTCGGTCCCAGCTCCTGCCCACCTAGCAGTTCGAAAGCACAATTAAGTGCAAGTAGATAAATAGGTACCGCTTTATAGCGGGAAGGTAAACGGCGTTTCCGTGTGCTGCTCTGGTGCCGGTTTGCCAGAGCAGCTTCGTCACGCTGGCCACGTGACCCGGAAGTGTCTGCAGACAGCGCTGGCTCCCGGCCTCTAGAGTGAGATGAGCGCACAACCCTAGAGTCTGTCAAGACTGGCCCGTACGGGCAGGGGTACCTTTACCTTTACCTTTTAAAGGCCACACACTGCCCTGTCTGTGGAACGTGAGTAAAAAGTGGTGTGGAAGAAGCTGTGATCTGGGGTGTGGATTCGGGGGGAAAGTGTGCTCTCCCCACTGCCTGGGGAAACAGAGCCAGACCTCCTGGACCAGATCACCTGGAGTCCCACCTTGGTCTGCGCACCATTTCTGTCTAGATTCATTCGATCATGCATAGCCCAGTCGGAAAGTTTGGCTCCGTGCCTCTTTGTATAGCTCAGAGACCGGGAACCTGTGGCCTTCCAGGTGTTGCTGGATTCCTCGCCCCTCTCCCCCCCCCAAAAAAAAAAGTTTTAGTTTTGCTGACTGAGGGGAGCTGGAGACCACCAACATCCAGAGGGGGCCACAGGTTCTTCCCTTCTGCTTTCAGTTCAGACCACAGTCCCTAGCTGCTGTTCCTTGCTCCAGGCCATAAGCAAGCCTTCGTGTTTTTTCTGCAGCTGTGCCCCGTCTGCATGAGACAGGATGATACCCTCGGCTGAAAGCTCTTGGTGCCCAGGGTGGATAGTCAGTGTCCCATCAGGCTTTGGAGCACAGCGCCCTTAGGAACACGAGCTCAGTCACCCACCCTGCAAAAAACAACCACCACCCTCTTGCAGTTGTGCCTAGAAACAGTAAAGTCTTTTACATCCACTGTGCTGGTATCTGTGTCTCTGTTGCTGGATAATTAAAAGTCCCAGGCTGAACTGGCCAAGGTGTTCCCCTGGGCCCTCGCCCCATCCCACCCTCAGAAACTCACTGTGATGAGGTGAAGATGTGACCTTTTTCTTCCTTGAAGAGCACGGGGAGCTGAAGAAATTGGAAGTTGCAGCCTTTCTCAACCTGTGGGTCCCCAGATGCTGAACTACAACTCCCATCACCTCTAGCTAGCAAGCAAGGCCAGAGCTCTGGGATGATGGGAGTTGTAGTCCAACATCATCTGGGGACCCACAGGTTGAGAACCGCTGACTAGAGACTCTTGTCCTGCCTCACCTGAGCGGCATGTTGAGTTGCTGGGAGAAGATGTGTCCTTGCATCCCTCAGCCGTGCGCTGTCCCCTGCCAGTGGGGGAGTCAGGTGGAGGGCAAGACTCAAGGTGGTGGCAGCGCCCAGGCTCGAGGTGTGCACCCACCCATGCCCAGCTGCTGTTCTGCAGTTCTGCCCTGCATGGAGGCGCCGGTTAGGAAGCACAGTCCTTGCCTTAGGGGGCACAATGGTTTCCATGCCCCGGGTGTTGGCAACCCATGCTACGCCACTGCTACTAACCCGCCTCACAGGGTTAGTTGTGAAGATAAAATGGTTTGCGTGAGCTCCTTGAAGGAAAAGGTGGGGTGTAAATGCAATGACAGGAATACAAACTCCCCTAATCCCTGATCACTGGGCCAAGGCTGACGGAAGCCGGGAATCCAGCAATATCTCAGTGGCTCAAGAGGTACCCAGATCCTGCTGCACACCAGCCTGCCGCTGGCATTCTCAAACAGCTGGAAGGCGCGAAGTTGCGCTAGGTGTACGCTAACCTTAAAAGGACCGAGCCCTGGAGGTTGGAGAACAGTACGAAGCAGAAACGGCCGTCAAAACAGTCTATCCAAACTTTTATTGTCTTGCTGGTGCCTACATAAACATCCTTGTGCTAGTGCAAGAACCGTTACAATCGGGCGCGTGGCTGAGTGCTGAGAGCGGTGTCCGAGGAGCACATCCCGCTGTCTGTCCCTCGCTCCAGGCTCCAGTCGTTCTCAGCTGGCTCATCGGCCCCAACCTTCCCGTATTAATCAGGCCCTCAAAAGGGAAGGAGACTTGTGCAAAGGGCTGAAGGCTGATGCGCTGGGAACTCCCAGGAACAGAGTGGACATTGCTCGATGGTGCATAGGCAGGAGAGCTGTTCTATACAGAGAGGCCACACCAATGAAGCCCACATGGTTTCCCCCCTCTCCTGCCATGTCTAAGCACCCAGAGTTGACCACAATCGCTCCTGGGCTGGCAGAGCCATGGGTGAATACACACATAGGGCACATGGATGGGCAATACTTGATTTCAGCAAACTGGTGGCCAAGAGATGGGAACTGGCATGCCCTGTGCTTGCAAGGGAGCCTCTGAGCTGATGCAGAGTGTGCCCTTCACCACCACCATCCAGACAGGGAACACATTTTGTTTCTCTAAAAAAAATTTAAAAATCTGTCCTCTCTATCCCAAGCAGCAAAGAAATCCACATCTCTGTCCAGTTACCCCACAACTTCAAAAACTGCACTTTTCTAAACGAGCTGATTTCGGGAGGCGTTTCGGTCAGGGTTCAGGGGTGGCTCTGAGGTCTCCTCCTATCCCTCGTCCAGCTTTCACCCGCCAGGAAGGAAGCTATTTGCCATCTGAAAGCCTGGCTTCTCCTACCCACTGGTGCCAGCAGGGTTCAATCCAGAAGAGGCGCAGTCCCAGCCCAGTAGGGCCTGTGCACTACATTTATAATCGGGTTCCTCTTCTGGAAGTGTGGGGAGGGGGGCACGAGGAAAGTGCAAGACCTCTGCCTCGAAGGTGTTGAAGGAAGAGGCGCTCTGCCATAGCTCAGCGGTAGAGAATCTGCTTTGCATGCAGAATGTCCCAGGTTCAACCCCCAGGCAGGGCTGGGGGAGTGTCTCCCTATCAAAAATCCTAGAGAGCCACTGCCAGTCAGTGTAGACAATACTGAGCTAGATGGACCAACAGAAGCAGTATAGTAAAAGGCTGCATTCAGCTTTATGGCAAAACATCTGCTTGGCATGCAGAAGGTCCCAGGTTCAAGTCCTGGCAGCGTCTCCAGCTAGGGCTGCAAATGTCTCCTGAAGGCCTAGAAAGCCACTCGCAAGTCATGCTTGCCAATACTAAGATAGGAAGGACCAGCAGTTTGGCTCGACAGAAGGTAGCTATGTTCCTAACGCCTGGTGGGGGGGGGGACCTATAACCTGCTGAGCAGGCTCTGCATTTGCAACGATCATCGCAGTTCAAGGATTTGGGGGAGGTGGGGAGCAGGGTCTGCACACACAGACGACAACGGTTCCCCCCCTTTTTAGCGCGCTCCAGCATTTAGCCGTTCAAAGGTACAGACAAGACGCGTGGTCAGTCAATCACACCTGCACAGGTCTCTGCCCGTTATGCTGCTCGGCCGTGCACGATGCAAAAAAAGGGAGTTTCGAAAAAGGAGGAAATGGGAATAACTTACAGTAAATAACGACAACGACAACAATAATATAAAAAGCACGTGCGGATGAGAAGGGCAGTCCCGGTTCTCTCCGTAGAGCGGTCTAAGCTCGGCCGGTCCCCTCCAAACCGGCCTGGATTGCCAACTGCCCAGCCTGCTGTAGCGGGGTGTGTGTGGGGGGGGTGTTGGTTCCTCTTGCCTTTTTGCTGCTGGTGGCTCCTGCCCATAGTAAGAGTTCTCTGAAAGCAGGGAAGGGGGGGCTGCAGGAACACGGATCGGGACCAGAGGAGCAAGCGAAGACATCCTCCTTTCCCCTGCTGCCGCACCCGGGGTGGGTGGGTTGGTGGGGGACAGGCTAGGCTGGAAGTTTCGGAGGGAAGGGTGGGGGTGAGGAGGGGCGGGAGAGGAAGGCTAGAAGCGCTGCTGCCTCATCTGGAGCTCGTGGCGCCGCAGGTGGTTGTAGAGGGACTGCACGTAGGTGAAGACACACTTGGCGTCGGGACGTTTTCCCATGACCATCATGTCTTCCACGTCCACCAAGGGCACACAGTCCACAAGCACCCTGCAAAAGGGGGAGGGAGAGAAAGGGGGAGGGTAAGTGGTCAAGGTCCCCTGGACAGTTAAGTCCAGTCAAGGGCGACTATGGGGTTGAGGCGCTCATCTTGCTTTCAGGCCGAGGGAGCCGGCGTTGGTCCACAGATAGCTTTCCGGGCCATGTGGCCAGCAATGACCAGGGGCGGAGGAAGAAGAGGAGTTTGGATTTGATATCCCGCTTTATCACTACCTGAAGGAGTCTCAAAGCGGCTAACATTCTCCTTTCCCTTCCTCCCCCACAACAAACACTCTGTGAGGTGAGTGGGGCTGAGAGACTTCAGAGAAGTGTGACTGGCCCAAGGTCACCCAGCAGCTGCAGGTGGAGGAGCAGGGAATCGAACCCAGTTCACCAGATTACGAGTCCACCGCTCTTAACCACTACACCACACTGGGGGGTGCGGTAGGTGCGGCCTGCTCCGGGTGTCAACACTGAGGGCGGGTGACAAAATGCTGGGCAGCACTCACCTGAGGGCCTGCAGCGCGCCCAAACCACGTGTCTCTCTTGGGAGAGGTGTGGTGGCTTGGGCACCCGCAGGCTCCACGCTGCCCAAATGATCCACACTCTGCCTCCCCCCCCCCAGCTGTAGGGCAGCTGAGTGGGAGGAGGCAGGCAGACTCCAGAGGCCCTGCCCTCACCCCACAGATCCAGGTGCCCGAGCGGCTTCCTCCACAGCTGAGCATGACCAAACCACTTCTGGTGCAACGGAACACTGTGACGGAAACCAGAGCACACAGAAACACCGTTTACCTTCCCGCCGCAGTGGTACCTATTTATCTACTTGCACTGGCGTGCTTTCGTACTGCTAGGTTGGCAGGAGCTGGGACAGAGCAACGGAAGCTCACCCCATTGTGGGGATTCAAACCACCCACCTTCTGATCGGGAAGCCCAAGAGGCTCAGCGGTTTAGACTGATTCTTCCCCCCGCCCCCAGACCCTTAAACTAACCCCACGTTGTGCTGCAGGTTGGCAACAACAACTACCAGCACTTATCCCCGCCCCTTGGGGCTTGGGTGCAAATCCTAGGAAGTAACTACCCAGGTTTTCCCACCGTTATTCATTTCTGCAAGAACAGCCTTTGCACGGGTGGGGAGAATGCAGAGCCCCCACCCCAGAGATAAACCGGGGAAGTCAAAGGAGCCATCTGTTATTGCAAACGGCAAGGAAACCTTTGATCCTGAAAAGAGAAAAGTTGTCCCTTCAGGAGTCCAGCCAGAACAACACTTTAGGGGGTTGCTAGCGTCTCGTTTTGAAAGTGTGAGCAGCCGCCTGGTGTTTATAACTTTTTGCAAAAGATCTTTCTTTTAGTGCAGGGGAGCCCTATATTGATGCGCCAAGAAAAGTTCGCGCCTGTGAAGAAGCTGGTTTGGCCAGTGTGAGGACAGGATGCTGGATTAATTGGGCCCTGGGCCTGATGCGACACGTTTCCACTTACGCTCTTTTTGCCCACTTTCAGAGCCCAGACCCAGGACCCATTTCGGCTAGTGGTCTTTGCATCAGCTTTGCTGGTTTCCCACCCGGCCTCCCCAGTCCTCAGTCTCGGGGTCAAGCATGTGCAGAGGGGGTGGGGGTGCGGGTGTGCAGGGAGGTAACCACGAGGTTTAATGGGCTCCCTCCTCTCAGCAGCCTCAGCGATGGAAAATCTCCTGAGCGAGCCAGTGTGCCCTTATAAAGCCTTTGTTTAGCCTGTGTGATGGGCTGTTGTACCCAGTGTCCCGGGAGAACGAGGCTCTAGGGAGGCAAAGATATTAACAAGGAGTGCCTGAGTCACTTTTTCCAAGGCTCTCTAGCTCCTCCGAGACATATATGGCCGGGGCAAAATAAATAAAAATAAAAACCCACCCCACCCCACCCCCTCCAAAAGAAGGAGAAAATAAGAAGAAACCATCTCCATCACCTGTCCGTCTCTCTTTCTGTGCAGCCCGGCCTGCGGAAGCAAAGGATTCTGGGAAAGGCAGGCACTGTCGCCACCGTTACCTGGCAGCTGTCAAAAATTATCCGCCCCTCCCGCAAAAGTGAGAGCTTAAAAATTTATTTTTAAGATTGGCATTTGATTTCTTCCCCAGCCTTGACCGTGAGCTCCCATTGTGGGTTAAAACAATCTAAAAACACAACATGGAAGAGCTAGTAACACTGGGAACAAGGAATATCGGGAGCCAGTGTGGTGTGGTGTGGTGTAGTGGTTAGAGCATTAGGCTGGAATCCGGGAGACCAAGGTTCAAACCCCCCCACAAAGTTCGCCAGGTGTGACACTAGGCCAGTCGTTGCCTCTTGGCCTGACCTCCCTCGCAGGGGTGTTGTGGGGGTTAAACAAGGTGGGTGTCTGCCCCCTTGAGCTCCCTGGAGAAAAAGGTGGAATAATGTTGTGGATTCTCCTTCCTTGGAGGTTCTGAAGCGGAGGTCGGGTTTTAGCTGAGATTCCTGCATTGCAAGGGGTTGGACTAGATGGCCCTTGGAGTTCCCTTCCAACCCCACAATTCTATGATTCTAGGAGATGTGGAAAGGAAAGATAAACATGGCGCCTTCAACGCCTTGTGAGGGGGCAGGAAAGGTAGTGCTTAAATGCAACCAGTCCGTCAATAATAAACTGTGCCAGGGTGGCAAGATGAAATATATCTAGTTTAGCACCATCATACAATGGCAGATCCTCTCAGCACCAACCGACTCACTACGAAGAGCAGACTGGATATTTTTTTCTTAGATAAATGTCTTGATAATAACCCGTCCTTCACCAGCAGGTCTCCCAGAATTAAAAACAGCCAGGTTACACAGGCCCTAGGGTGCGTCTCAAAAACAGACATCTTAAGGGTCAAGAGGGAAGTCTTCTGCATTCACAGGGAAGGTGCCAGACGCATTGCGGTGGGGAGGGAATTCTACAACTTTGGGGCCACCACAGAGAAGGCCCTTTCCTGAGCTGTCACCAACACCGAGGGCTGAGGAACTATCGAGAGGTACCCTGCTTGCCGATTCCAGCACCCGAGGAGGTAGCCTTTCGGGTATTTGAGGCCTGTGTCATTCAAGGCCTCGAACACGAATGTGAGCGCCTTGAATTGGGCCCAGAAACAAAACAGCCGCCAGTGCAACTGTCTTAAAATGGGGTTTTTAATGTGATATCTCAACAGAACCAATCCTCATCCCCCCCTTTTATTATTTGCACTCCGCCCATCTAACTGCCCCAGCCACTCTGGGCGGCTTCCGACATATATAAAACACAAAAATACAGTTAAAAACTTCCCTTCAAGGCTGCCTTCAAATGCCCTTTAAAGGTTGCATAGTTGTTTATCTCCTTGACATCTGATGGGAGGGCGTTCCACAGGGTGGGCGCCACTACTGAGAAGGCCCTTTGCCTGGTTCCCTGTAACCTCGCTTCTCGCAGGGAGGGAACCGCCATCAGGCCCTCAGAGCTGGACCTCAGTGTCTGGGCTAAATGGTGGGGGTGGGGTGGAGATGCTCCTTCAGGTATACCGGACGTTTTGGGCTTTAAAGGTCAGCACCAATACTTTGAATTGTGCTCAGAAACATACTGGGAGCCAATGTAGATCCTTTAGGACTGGTGTTATATGGCCTCAGCAGCCACTCCCAGTCACCAGCCACATTATGGATTAGTTGTAGTTTACAAGTCACCTTCAAAGGGGCTATTGGGGTTGGGGGGCTATTGGATTGTTGTTTTTATTTTCATTATGTATATTGTGGTTTTGTATCTTGATTTTATTCTGTGAACCACCGTGAGACCCCCGGGTATAGGGCGGTATATAAATTCAATACAGTGGTACCTCGGGTTACAGATGCTTCAGGTTACAGACTCCGCTAACCCAGAAATAGTACCTCAGGTTAAGAACTTTGCTTCAGGATGAGAACAGAAATCGTGCGGCGGTGGCAGGAGGCCTCATTAGTTAAAGTGGTGCTTCAGGTTAAGAATGGACCTCCAGAACGAATTAAGTTCTTAACCCCAGGTGCCACATACATACATACATACATACATACATACATACATACATAAATGGCCCGCATACTGAAGGTCCCCAAGCAAGGTAGTTTCTGAAGGAACCAACAAGGAAGTACCGTCTGCCTCTCCCACCCTCCGAATTTCCCTGCCTCCCAGCGTGGAAACGTTTTGCAACCACAGTGCAGAGACATGTATCTTTCCCCCCCTCACCCCTCCACCCCCCCCCAAATAAATCAAGAAGGAGGAGGAGATTCTCACCATTGCTCCGCGGGTTGGAAGGTTAGGACTTTTTGGTTTTAACCAGCCCCTTCTGAACCAGGCACCGGTAGAACTCCTGGATGTACGTGTAAACGCACTTCCAATCGGGCTCCCTCATCCGGACCATGTCCTCCACATCCAGTAACTGGGGGCACTCCGCGTGCATCCTGGGTGGTGGGGCAGGGTGGTGGGGTGCCAGGAAAGGGGAGGGAGAAGCCAGTGATCACAGCCCGGACAGATTTGGAAAGGGGGCAGGGAAGGAGGGAGAGAAAAAGAAGAGAGACAGAAGGAAAAAAACAGAAGAAATACATAAATCCATTTCACATTCCTCTGTGTGTGTGTCAAACTTACATACATGCTTTTGGGGGGTGTCTCTCTGGCGTGCAATACAAACGAGGGTGGAAAGAGGGGGGGTCCATTGCACACGTGCGCCTGGGAGTCATTCCTCATACGGGGGGGGGGGGAGATAGGAAGGGTAGGGTGAGCGTGGCCAGAAGTGCTGTTGTCGGGGGCTGGTGCCACGAGCAGGTGTGGGGAACTCGAACCTGGATCTCGACAGCAAGGACAGTCCGACAGACGGAAAGGGGTTGGGGGGGGGGAGAGAAAAGGAGATGAATGGGGCGGTTTGGGAGGAAAGGCGCTGTGCTCTGGTGCCTGTTCCAAGGTGGGGCCTTCCTTCTATATGGACGCATATAGAGAGAGCGGATGAGGGGGGCCGGAACGCACCCCGCTGCCTCATCCCATCCTACCCCAGCCTTGCAACAGCGCTGCGGCACAGCCGGGGTGCCTGAAGCTGGGGGGGGGGGCCACGCAGGACGACAGCGACACAGGAGGGAAAGTGAAAGCTGCCCAGGAAAGCACCTCTGGTCCAGATCGTGGAAGGAGGGGGTCGGTCACTCTCGTGGTCCATGGAGAGGAGAGGGGAGCAAGGAAGAGGCAAGTGGCAGGAGAAACCCTTCACAGGCAAACGCCCCTTGCCCTCCTCTTGGGCCAGGACATTGCATTTGGCCCGCAGGGGAGAGACCTGGCTCAGAGAAGAGGAAACTCGTCGTCCCGCCAGCCTGGGACATCAACAGAACGAGCAACTAGGAGTCATTGAGCAGACCACCAGGCTCCTGCAGCAAGGCTCTGGCACTCGTGAAAGCGTCCTTTAAAAAGGGATCACCCTCAGGTCTGCTAGTAAGGGAGGCAGCAACGAAGCAATTCAGGTGCGGGGGAAATGGAGGCCCTCGGAAATCTCTGCAGGCCGCACCCTGAGTGGTTTTTGCCTGGCCGGGGCTTGGCCTTGAATGCAGATCATGCCTCTTGCTTTCACACAGGAAGCTAGTGTAGAAACCAGTCTACAGTGGTACCTTGGTTCTCAAACGCAGGGTACTCAAACAACTTGGAACCCAAACAATGAAAATCTGGAAGGAAGTGTTTGCAAACTTTTTTCGGAAGTCGAACGTGCTCTGTATTGAGTGTTACACTTCTGTTTTGAGTACCACACTTCAGTTTTGAGTGTTACGCTGAGGTCTGTCTGTTTTTGCTATTTATTTTGCATTTTTGTTTTTGCGGCTCTTTTTGTTTTGTTTTTGTGATTGTGTGGAACCCAGTTCAGCTACTGATTGATTGACTGTGTGACTGCAGTACATTGCTTACTGCTTTCATTTTAAGGATCAATGGTCTCGTTAGATAGTAAAATTCATGTTAAATTGCTGTTTTAGGGGTTGTTTTTAAAAGTCTGGAACGGATTAATCTGTTTTGCATTACTTTCTATGGGAAAGCATGCTTTGGTTTTGGAAGGGACTTCCGGAACGGATTAAGATTGAGAACCAAGGTACCACTCTACTGTAAAAAGCTAAAATTTGCACTGCTTGCTCCGCACACTTTAGATTGGCCTCACCCACCAGGGACTGCAGCCCTTGGGCGGAAAAAGGGTTCAAAAAAAGTGCTAAAATGCAGCATTATTTTGTTGTGGTGGTTCCGTATTTTTAGGGCAAGGCATGTTCAAAAACACTTATCCTGAGACCTGCAAATGAGGGTGAGCAGCCCTGACTTTCCTGGGTGCTGTGTTCTGCAGGATCAGCCCAAATCTCTCCAGAGTGCCAATACTTGCAAGTGGCCTGGCTCCCTAAATTTGCATGTGGAGAGGTGGGAGAAGCATTTGCTCAATGCTGCTCTGCGGGGGCCCTGCTGTCCATCTCTGGTTGGGAAGGGGAGAAGCAGCCCACAGGGGGAGAAATAAGAGACGAGAAAGGGAGACAGAGAGAGAACTCCCTTCCGTGTCTTTCTGCTCAGACCCGTTCCAGGCACAGCACCCAGGGGCGTCCCGGCTCAAGAAGCGGCAGCGGTGCGCCCAGCCAGGCCCCGAGGGCATCCGCAGCCCCGAAGTCGCTCTCACCACCCGACCCCAAGCTGCAACAGCGCACAACCCTATAAGAAAGACCTTGCAAAGAGGTGCGGGCACTCTCCCGCTCCTCCACACCAGCTCACAGTGTCCCACATGTGCCACCACCCAATCCAAATTTTCCAGAGGAATCAGAATGCCTTCCGGCGTGGAAGAGCTCCTGCGCTCTGCGTAAATAGCTGAGTCCCCTTCCCTTCCTACCTTGTGCGCGAGAAAGCAGCACGGATCGAGCCGGAGCCGGAAAAGGTCTGTCTGTAGGTTACGGGGCAAAATCCCAGCACGCTTGTGAGGCCCTGGCATGAACAGTTAGCTGGCTTGGGTGGTGCAAGAGCACAGTGAGGGGTAGTGGTTACAGCAGTCCTCCCAAAATGGGCAGTACTGCCCCCCTGGTGGGAGGCAGAAGGATTAACGGGGGGGGGGGGAGAGAGAAGGATAAGAAGCAAGGGGGCAGCAGGGGCACACTGGAGGTGTAAATCAGACTTTGAAAAGTTGGAATCTCTGGTTCAAGCCCACCAGTTTTGCTGGATTAATTAAACTAAATAGTTTTTAATTGGATTTTGAGTGTGATTAACCGTTACTGTTTTGAAATTCTTATTCTGTTCATGAGCGGGTCATGCAAGCTTTTTCTAGGGTAGGGGGCATGGGGGATGAATTTATGGAACGAAGTCTGAAAAAGTTTGGGAACCACTGAGTTAGAGTGTCGGACTAAGACCTGGGAGACCAGGGTTCGAATCTCTGCTTGGCCAACGTGAAGCTTACCGGATGTGACCCTGGCTTTAAAGGGTTGTTGTGGGGATTAAAAGGAGGAGGGAGGGAAGACCACATGTGCCGCCTCTGAGCTCCTCAGAGGAAGAAAGGGGGGTGATGAATGCAATAAGATAAATAAATATTAAAAAAACAGCCACCTGTGCCCCTACATGCTTCAAGAGATGCCTTTGGCCAGAACTGCGTGTTTGTTGTGATTATGCAGGTAACCACCAAAGGTACAACTGGGGCTTCAATCTTCCTAAGAACCCCAATCTTGCATTTTAAAAAAAAGGCGGAACAAGCATGTTTCTAGACCTCAAGGTTGCAAAAGCACTCTTTGATTTTCACAGTGGATAGCTGAGACTCCCTTCCCCAGGACTAGCAAAAATGAAATAAACTGTAAGCATTCCTGAAGCCTGCAAAAAAATAATAATCAGATTTTGCTTTTCCCAAGCCCAGGTCTTTCTTCCTTTTGATGAGGCCCTGCTACATGACACCAGCCTTCTCCAACCTGGTGCCCTGCGGATAGTGTTGGACAGACAGCGTGGGCTAATGGTCAGAGGTTTGTGGTCTGGCAACGCCTGGAGGTTGGGAAAGGCTGGTGTCTGCACACAGGGAGCGCTGCTTTCTGTCTAGACAACACAGCATTAGGAAGAAGAACAGGGGACGAGAGGCAGGCCTTATTCCACACTTTGAGGCTTTACTGGGAGGTCTCTCTCCCCCCCCCCCCCAGTCGTCTGCCCAGTGAGACATTTTCTGGTTGAGAACCTCCCAGCCGGAAGCAGCACAGGTTTGAGCACAACTGAGCAGGAAACAGCCACAGCCCTGCAGAGAGGTGTCCGGTTAACTCATTGCCACAGGATAGTTAAGCCAGCCTTCCTCACTATGGTGCCCTCTAGATTGCTTTAGATGCTACAACTCCCATCATCCCCTGCCAGTACAGCCATTTTGGACTACAACTCCCATCGGCCTCAGCCAGCACTGATGGCTTGGACTACAACTCCCATAATCCCCTGCTATAACGGCCCTTTTGGACTTCTAGCTCCCCTCACAGCTGTAGCACAAAGTCCATAGAGAGCACCAGATTGGCCAAGGTTACGTTAGGCAGAAAGAGAGAGAGAGAGAGCGCACAGGTACGCCAATAACCCAGAAAAGGCACTAGACCTCTTGAAGGAAAAACAGGCCCTGCGCCCGCGCTTCTCTCCCACGCCTGGCGGGGGGCAGGAGCAGCTAAGGGGTACATACTCAGCCGCCGAGAACGCCATCTCGAAGTTGCGCCGCCGGTCCTGCGGTGAAAGCTGGGCATAATCGAAGGCCTCTGGGAAGAAGTTGTGGACGAGGGCACAGAAGGCCATGCCGTCGCTCCAGCTGGAGGAAAAGTTCTGGATGTCGACGTGCTGCCGAGTAAAATAAAAACAAAATTTGAAAATTTTGTTTTATTTTTTAAAAATTTGATTTCAAATCAAGAAACCTCAAAGCGGGGGGTTGCCAAAAAAAGAGAGAGATAATGTTAGCAGTAAGAAGAACAAGCAACACTAACTTAAAAATTTCAAAAAGAGAACAAGAAGAATTCACGTTTAAAGAAGACTGGGAAATGTTTAATGAATATATGGGTGAAAACTTGTGTTCATTTAAAAATGCTGGTAGCATTAAGTTAAATTCAACAGTGTAAATCAGTTTTGATGGATGTAACGGTGGATTACTGAATGGTTTAGTTCATGTACAAGATGAAGGAATGTATGGTATGTAAAACGGACCATGGAAATAGAAGAAGGGAAGTAATAAATTTAAGGTTATTTAAATGAATATTTTGAAATGTAATTTAGAAAATTTAATAAAAATTATTGTGTGTGTGTGTGTGTGTGTGTGAGTGTGTATGTATGTTAAAGACAACTATAGACTAAAAAAGAGATGAAAACTCACATAAACTGCTTTAGGCTTGTCTAACAGAATATTTTTTGACCTTTAAAGCCCTAAATGGCCTCGGCCCAGTATACCTGAAGGAGCGTCTCCACCCCCATCGTTCTGCCCGGACACTGAGGTCCAGCTCCGAGGGCCTTCTGGCAGTTCCCTCATTGCGAGAAGCAAAGCTACAGGGAACCAGGCAGAGGGCCTTCTCGGTAGTGGCGCCCGCCCTGTGGAACGCCCTCCCACCAGATGTCAAAGCGATAAATAACTACCTGACATTCAGAAGACATCTTAAGGCCGCCCTGTTCAGGGAAGTTTTTAATCTGTGATATTTTAGTGTATTTTTGGTTTTTATGGAAGCCGCCCAGAGTGGCTGGGGAAACCCAGCTAGATGGGTGGGGTACAAATAATAATAATAATAATATATTATTATTATTATTATTATTATTATTATTATTATTATTATTATTATTTGCAGGCTCTGAAAAAAGTACAGCAAAGGCATGTGCCTGATATCAATCAGCAGGGAGTTCCAAAGTGTAGGCGATGCAACACAGAAAGATCCAAGTTCTTACAACTGCAGAGCAGGTATTATGTGGCCTCTGAAAGAGGGCCAGTTCCGCTGATTGAAGCTGTTGAATGGGGTATGTGGAGTAAGGCGATCTCTCAATCTGGAGAAGCCTGGGCAGAAAGGGGCAGGAAAGTGGGCACAGGCGAATGGCAAACTAAGTTGTCGGACTGTGCCAAAATGGCAAAACTGAGCGGAAAGCTCAGAAACCAGGAAGACCAAAACTTTAATAAGGAATGGGGGGAAATTATAATTTACCTAGAAGATCACTGTTAGCAGTTGAAAGCACTAGCGGGATTGCAATAACACTTGTAATGTAACGAGATCTATGGACATAATGGGGTTATAAAAAAAATGGACTATTGAATAAACATGCAGTAGAAAAGGGGTAACAACAGAACCTGTGGAGGGAAGATGGGAAGTCCAGAGATTCGGAGGAATCTTTTAATTGTGGATCTGTCGTGGTAGGATTATAACTTTAAATTGGTAAAACCAAATAAAATTATTATTTTTAAAAAAGGAAAGTGGGCACAGGCCCGCCAGGGGCACACTCACCTCATAGCCCCGTGTCTTAGCGCGGCACCAATCCAACAGCATTTGCTTGATGCTGCTGGCGTTGGGGACCCCAAAGCTGCCCGAGCGCTGGACCGCCACCCGGGACACGGCTGGGTTGGCTGGGCTGCGGAGAGAAGAGGAGAGCATAAGAAATTGCCATATCCCAAACCAAAGCGTTGCTCCCATTGGAAGAAGGAAACGGCCTCCGATTGTGGGGGGGGGGTTGCTTGGAATACATCCGCGAAGGAATGCAGGCGACTCCCTGTTGCCTTCCCTAAAGCTGAGCACCGCCACCCGCCCCATGACTTCTGTGCCAGCCACCCACACCTCATCTGAACATGGCGGGGCTCCTCACCTGCCGCTCTCCTTCTCCAGCTTCTCGATCATGGCCTTCCGGGCTTGCGAAGCCGACGTCTTGGGCAGGCTCTGGGCCTTCATGAGCTCCTTCTTCTTCTCAGCCTGGCGACGTTCCAGGGCGGCCAGGCTGCCAGCACGCCCAGAGGTCTCGTCCTCTCGCTCAAAGATGCTGCCAGAAAGGGACAAAGGTGAGAAAGGACAGCAGGGGCTTGCAAGGAGACTAGGAGGTCAGCGCTGGCTTCTCGCTGGTTCCCCACTTCCCTCTGAAAGTCTTATGACCTTACTGCGGCAGCGAGACTGGTGACTGGGAGTGGCCACCAAGACCATATAACACTGGTCCTGAAAGATCTACGTTGGCTCCCAGTGAGGTTACAGGGAACCAGGCAGAAGGCCTTCTCAGTTGTGGCGCCCGCCCTGTGGAACACCCTCCCATCAGATGTCAAGGAAATGAACAACTGTCTTTTAGAAGACACCTGAAGCCAGCCCTGTATAGGTATGCTTTTAATTTTTGATGTCTTATCGCTTTTAAAATTATTAATATTCTCTTGGGAGCCGCCCAGAGTTGCTGGGGAAACCCAACCAGTTGGGCGGGGTATAAATAAGTTGTTGTTGTTGTAGCAGAGCCAGGGGGCTTTTGCTAGGGTGACCCCCACCAGCGGATGCACCACAGGGTGTTGAAGAATACCCTGTCCCCATTTTGGATGTGAACTCCCATCAGTCTCAGCCAGTGGAGCTGTTTTGGACTAGAACTCCCAGGAACGCCTTTCGCTTGCCTGGATGAAGACAGCAAGGGACGCACAAGCACATGTAGGACCTAACAAACCGCACAAAAGGTAGCATCTAAAAATCCATTGATCCTCCCACTTTCGCCGCTGTGCCCTGGGGTCCCCCTGCCAACTCTGCAATTCTGTCGTTCTGTGAATGCGACAGGAGCTGTGCAACTGGGAGAGGAGCTCCACAAAGGACTCACCTGCCGACTTTCTTGGAAGACGATGTGCTGTAGGACGATTTGGTCTGGACAAAGGTGTTGCCGTCCGCTGAAAGGTTGAAGCGTGGAGAGGGGTGGGAGACAAACATAAGGACCTCAGGTACCACGGAGGCAACAGGGCGATATGCCACGGACTGCGCCAAAACATAACCCTTTCACGGGTTTTGAATTTTATTGTGTTTTTAGCTTCCTTAACGGGTCGTGCAAACCACTCTTCCGAAGAATGCTTTTTTATAGCGTAGGAGACACTGGGGATGAGTTTATGGAACCAAAGGGACAGTGGCCGAAAAAGGTTTGAAAACCACTGAGTGGATGTGTTGGACCTGGACCTATGAGACTTGGGTTCAAATCCCCACTCAGCAATCTAAAGCTCGCTGGGTCAAGTGGCTGCCTCTCAGCTTAAACCTACTTCACAAGGTTGTTGTGGGGATTAAATAAGATGGGGGGAAAACATGTGAGAAGGGGGCAGTGGTCCCAAAAAGTGTGGGAACCACTTCTATAACCACTACACAACACTACAGTAACTTATTATGCTTCGCTCTTCCAATGTATTGGTGCTAGCCTTTAAAACCCTAAACGGCCTCGGTCGTGTATACCTGAAGGAGCATCTCCACCCCCATCGTTCTGCCCGGACACTGAGGTCCAGTGCCGAGAGCCTTCTGGCGGTTCCCTCACTGCAAAAAGCCAAGTTACAGGGAACCAGGCAGAGGGTCTTCTCGGTAGTGGCACCCGCCCTGTGGAACGCCCTCCCACCAGATGTCAAAGAGAAAAACAACTACCAAACTTTTAGAAGACATCTGAAGGCAGCCCTGTTTAGGGAAGCTTTTAATGTTTAATAGGTTATTGTATTTTAGTGTTCTGTTGGAAGCCGCCCAGAGTGGCTGGGGAAACCCAGCCAGATGGACGGGGTGTAAATAATAAATTATTATTATTATTATTATTATTATTATTATTATTATTATTATTATTATTAACCCTTCAAGCCCAGACATCTCAGGAAACAGAGAAGCACTCAACACCACAATAAATCTGCTCCCAGTCCCATTTAGCTTGGCAAGAAAGAACACCCCTCCCTCTTCCTGGGAGCCCCTCACCACAAGGAAAGAAAACAAGGTGAAGGAAGAGCCTTACTTTCCGATCTCTTCACGTAGCTGGACTCCATCATCATCGTGCGGGAAGTCTTGCTGCCGTCATCTGGGAGGGGAAAAGCATAAGAGGGTAAGCAGAGTGTTTATGGATCAGGCCAGAGGCCTACCTTGTCTGGCGCCCTGTTCCCCACAGTGGGAAGCCCACAAGCGAGACTTGAAAGCTTTAGGCTTTTCTCCCTTTGTTATTCTGCCTCTGGAAGGTGTACTAAAGGCTAATGGATGATCTAGGCGAGATTCCTGCATCGCAAGGGGGTTGGACTAGATGACCCTCAGGGTCCCTTCCAACTCTACAATTCTGGGATCTAGTCTGACCTCTCCTGCCCAATGCAGGAAATCCAGCTGCAGCAGATGGTTGCCAGCCTGTGCCTCAAGACCTCCAGCAAGAAAGAGCTCTTAAAACTTCCTAGCCCCATAGCCAAGCAGCTATTAGGGTCAAGAAGGAACATTTCCTTAAAATATTCTCCCCAAATCTACTCTCCTATAACTCAATCCCCAGTTAGACCCAATCTTGTTCTCAGGGGAAGCAGAGAAGAAGACTTTGCCCCCTTCTGTCTGATGACAGCCCTTCAGATATTACACTCCTCCTCTGTCTGATTTTCTCCCGGGTAAAAATAAACAAGTTTCCTTATTTTATTTAGACCTGACCATCTTGTCTTCCTCTGGGCCTGCTCCAATCCAACTAAATCCTTCTTTAAGCACAGTGCCCAGAACTGGGCACCAGACTCCAAGCAGAGAAAAAAGCAAAAGTATTATTTCTCACGACTTGGAAACTCTGGTGTGAGCAACGCCGTCTAAAATTGCATTAGCCCTTTTCGCAGCCGCATCACAGGGCTGCCTTGTTACCAGTAGCCGTTGCTACTAGCCTTGTTCTCCACACATTTGTCTAATCCCCTTTAGCGCCCTCCCAAGTTGGGGACTGTCATCATTTGCAAATTCCAGAGTCCAGCTGGGTGCTGCATGAAGAATCCCTTCTTTTCCCTCTCCTGAATCTTCCAATATTCAGATTCATTGGATGATGCAGAGCTCCAGTATTTGGCAAAATGCATCTCCCTGTCTTTACCGGGCAGAATTTTATACCCCTTTATCATGTTCCCTCATGCTCACCATTTTCCCTAATCTAAAAAGAACCAAGCATTGGAAAAACACTTTCCTTGTAAGGAAGTTGCCCATAACCTCTTAAACCAGGCTTCCTCAATCTCAGCTCTCCTGATGTTTTGAGACTACAATTCCCAGCATCCCTGACCACTGGTCCTGCTAGCTAGGGATCATGGGGGTTGTAGGCCAAAAAAACATCTGGAGGACCAAGGAAGCCTGTCTTAAACATTGAGCTTGTGCTTTTCCAAACCTCTCTCAGCTCCTACAATATCCTTTCTGAGGAGAGGCTGTGAAGCCATAGCCTTGAAGCCAAGAAGCTGCCTTAAAACAGGCCATCAGGGACATAGAAGCTGCCTGACACACAAAAAGAACACCGTGTCCATCTAGCTCAGTACTGTCTACACTGACCGGCAGCAGCTCTCTGGAGATTCAAATAGGGGACACTGCCAGGAATCGAACCTGGGACCTTCTGCACCAAAAGCAGATGCTTTACCACCGAGCTACAGCTCTTCCCTTACGCTGTCTGGCGATTGGTCCACCTAGCTCAATACTGTCCACACTGACAGGCAGCAGTTCTGCAGGATTTCAGATAAGAAGTCTCTCCCAGGTGTACTTGGGAGATGCTTTTGGGGACTGAACCTGGGACCTTTTTGCATGCAAAGCAGATTATCTGCTGGCCTTCCTCACGTGTCCATCCCTCTATCTATCCCAGTGCCGCCTACTCTGACTTGCAGCCACAGCTCTCCAGGGTGCCAGCCAAAGAGAGGCCTTTCTGAGTCTTGCTGAGCCCCTTTTGACTGGAGAGGCCTTGGATTCGAGGGTGCAAAAGGTACTTCAGCCCATCGTTCTCCCTACAACGGAGGAAATCCGGGGAAGTGGATGGCATGAATCATGGCAAAGCGAGGTGCGCTTACGTCCCAAAAGAAAAGACTAACTCAGATGCTCTAAAGCATGGCCAGAGAACAGAGGACAGAGAGAGAGAGAGACGAGCCATTCCAAGCTTCAGTTGCCAGGATGAGGCCGCGTAGACGGCCAGAGAAGGCACCAACCATCCCGGTGCAAAAAGAGAAGAAAAACTGCCAGCGGTGACCCCCGATGCAAAGAGGAGAAATCAGGACAGTTTCCAGAGCAGAGAGAAGAGGGCATCTCTCCATGGGGAGAGCAAGGACCCGAAAGAGGCCTGATTTGACGTCTGGGATGCGTGCCGTGTGTCTCCCCCCGGAAGCCATGCGCTCGGAAGGAAAGGCGGAGCGTCCCCAAACCCCCAGCTGCTCCTTACTGGACTGGACAAGGCGCTGGGTCTTGGTGACGGTGCTGATGGCTGAGCCATCGGCGGACATGGCGCTCTGCCGGGCCGTGGTCTCTGTGGTGTGGGTGGCCCCTCTCGATTTGGCTTCCTGGATCCGCAAGCTGCGCTCCTTTTCTCGTTGCTCTGCAAAACGCCACGTCCCAGAGGGGTCAGGAACAGCGGCAAGAATGGAGGGAGGAGGGCAAGGCTACAGGAGCCATGGGGGACCCGCTGTGCCTTTTTAACAAACCAATCTTTTAGCGCTGGAACTCCCTGCTTATTGACAACCAGGCAGGCCTCTTCCTTGCACAACGCCGGCCGAAGAGATTTTTGTTTAGGAAAAGCTTATCCAGACATGTAGGAAACTGGTCTGTGTTTTGTGTTGTTTTCATTTCACCGTTCCTTTTCATTTCCCTGAAGATGTCTTACAACTGTTGCTTTCGGCAGCTTTTACTGATACAGCTGTACTATGGAAGTCGAACGGAATCCATTCCGGAAGTCTGTTTGACTTCCAAAACGTTCAGAAACCAAAGCGCGGCTTCTGATTGGCTGCAGGATGGTAATGGTAAAAGTAAGTGTAATTTTAAAAATGATGATATATGTAAACTGCTAAAGATGAGGTAAAAGGAAAATCAGATAGGGGGGACTTGGGGAAGCTCACTTAACAATGTTTAGAAAAAATAAGGATAAGACAAGAATTTGTTTGTTTTTCTGTTTGTGTTATTTATTAGTGTTATAAAATGAATTTAAAAAATGGGGGGAGGAGGAAGCTCCTGCAGCCAATCAGAAGCCATGGAAGCTCCATCAGACGTTCGGCTTCCAAAGGAATGTTAAAAAAACCAGAACACATCCGGTTTTCAATCTTCCGGGAGCCAGAACGTTCGACTCCCAAGGCATTCCAGAACCAAGGTATGACTGTAGTTTCTAATTCTATACTTTTTGGAAACCGCTTTAAGGATTTTGTTTTATGAGAACAAAGCAGTACATAAACCTTAGGGAATAAAATATACTGTGGCCGGGAACCCTTTCTTTATTTCACAGATTCGTTAAATTTTAAATTTCACCCTTCCTCCAAGGAGCTCAACTGTAGCAGCTGTGAGTCTCCTAAAACACAACTGGTTTGATCCTCACAGCAGCCCTTGGGGGGGTGAGTTAGGTCAAGGGACAGTAACTGGCTCAAGGTCACCAGTGAGGAGGGGGGGGGTTTCTTCACTCAACTGCAGATACATACAGATTGCTGCATATCATAGGAATACAGGAAGCTGCCTTACTCCGACTCCATCCAGCTCAATATTTTCCACACTGACTGGCAGCAGCTCCCCAGGCTGTGGCACCGGCACGGCCATAAAATGGACAATGCAGCCATGCTGGCTGGGGGCTGACAGGACTCGTAATCCAGTTGTAGTCCAAAAGGCAGCAGGTTGGCAAATACTTGTGTGAATCCGGTGGCTTTTGCACAGAAACTCTTGGCGCCCATTTACCTCCCAGTCCTCTATAGTTTAAGTCTTCTCATTTGAGGACTAGATTTCTTGAAGTATGCAATTATAAAGCTCCCCACCCCCCAAAAAAATTCCCAGGCCGGTACCTCGCTTCCGCTGGCGCAATTCCCGCATGGCGGCCCGTATCAGCCGCCGCTCCTCAAAGTCTGTGGTCTGATCCAGCTGCAGGGAGAGGGAAAGAGGAGTTATTACTACCACTACTACTTCTCTCTCTCTCTCTCTCTCTCTCTCTCTCTCACACACACACACACACAGCTTTTCTCCCTTCATTTTAAAAAAGGCATGAAAACTCCTCCCAACAAGGAAAAGCCACTCAGAGAAATTTAATTCACACAGATGTAACTTTGCAAGCATGCAGGCGAAGGACATTCAAGTTTAATTTTATTTTTAAAAACCTGGAGAAATGCTGCCAGTCAGTGCTGACAATATGGAGTTAGATTCTAGATCCTTGGTTTTGTTATTTATGTTCAGAAGGACCGGCAGCCTAACTCAGCATAAGGCAGCTTCTAAATTTGACCATCCCTTTATTTTGGAACCATGAGGACTAGGAACTTGTTTTGAAGTAAAGCCCTTGGGCTCAGGGGCAAAACATCAGCTTTGCATTATGCTTCCATGATCCTTCTGGCTGCACCTGTCATGGGCCAGGAATTGCCTTCACCTGTTGAGCAGCAGCCTGAAGAGCAGAAGGAAGTGACTCCACCTGCTGCTGATCAGCCTTCTTGCTCCTGGTGTGAACCACCTGGCTCCAGCTATCTTAAGCACTGTTTCCAGTATCAGTCAGCAGCTGGAAACAACATTGGTCGTTCCTGGACAGACCTTGCCGCTTCTCGCGACCTTGGACTCTCTGCTTTCTTGAACCCCGGACCGTCTGACTACGTGAACTGAGATACTCCTGACCTTAGGACTGGACTGAACCTTGCATACGGACTCTGCCTCCAGGCAAGTACCCCCCCCCCCGAGACTTGGTTGGCTGGCCTCTCCCGCCACTGAGCTCTGCCATGACTGATCAGCACAGGAATAGGACAGCATCTTTACCTACATCTAACAATTAGATTCCGGGTCCAAATTCAGAGTGCTGGTTTTGACCTATAAACCCTTAAACGGCTCAGGACAGTGATGCAGTGGTACCTCGGGTTACAGACGCTTCAGGTTACAGACTCCGCTAACCCCGAAATAGTACCTCGGGTTAAGAACTTTGCTTCAGGATGAGAACAGAAATCGTGCTCTGGTGGCATGGCGGCAGCAGAAGGCCCCATTAGCTAAAGTGGTGCTTCAGGTTAAGAGCAGTTTCAGGTTAAAAACGGACCTCCGGAACAAATTAAGTACTTAACCTGAGGTACCACTGTACCTCAAGGATCGCCTCTCCATATGAACCTACCCGGACCCTCAGATCATCTTCTGAGGCCCTTCTTCATGTGCCTCCTCCTTTAGAGATCCGGAGGATGGCAACATGAGAACGGGCCTTTTCTGCAGTGGCTCCCCATTTAGGGAATGCTCTCCCCAGGGAGGCTTGCCTGGCGCCTTCATTATATATATTTTAGGGACCAGGCAAAAACGTTTTTCTTCAACCAGGCCTTGGGCTGATGAATATCCTACAGCCTTTTACATGTGTCTGTGGGAAGGAAGGGTTATTGTTTTGGTTTAATTATTTGCTTGTGTTTTATCCTGTATTTTATTCTGTGAACCACCCCGAGATCTTTTGATGCAGGGCAGTACAGTGGTACCTCGGGTTAGTCTGTTCCAGAGGTCCGTTCTTAACCTGAAACTGTTCTTAACCTGAAGCACCACTTTAGCTAATGGGGCCTCCTGCTGCTGCCGTGCCGCCAGAGCACGATTTCTGTTCTCATCCTGAAGCAAAGTTCTTAACCCGAGGTAATATTTCTGGGTTAGCGGAATCTGTAACCTGAAGCGTATGTAACCCGAGGTACCACTGTATATAATTGCAATAAATAATAAAAATGTCGGTTCTCATCAGCCACAGCCAGCGTGACCAATGATTAATCTCCCCTAGTGCATTGATATAGGGACGTGGGTGGCGCTGTGGGTTAAACCACAGAGCCTAGGACTTGCCGATCAGAAGGTCGGCGGTTCAAATCCCCGCAAGGGGGTGAGCTCCCGTTGCTCGGTCCCTGCTCCCGCCAACCTAGCAGTTCGAAAGCATATCAAAGTGCAAGTAGATAAATAGGTACCGCTCCGGCGGGAAGGTAAATGGCGTTTCCGTGCACTGCTCTGGTTTGCCAGAAGTGGCTTAGTCATGCTGGCCACATGACTCGGAAGCTGTACGCCGGCTCCCTTGGCCAGTAAAGCGAGATGAGCGCTGCAACCCCAGAGTCTGTCACGACTGGACCTAATGGTCAGGGGTCTCTTTACCTTTACCTAGTGCATTGATATAGTCCTCCTGGCGCCTCCATTATACACCTTTTGGCACCAGGCAAAAACGTTCCTCTTTAATCAGGCCTTTGTCCAATTAACATTCTTCTGTCCTTTAAAATGCGTTGGGGTGGTGCTGGTTCTGGGTTTTGTTCTTGTTTTTATTCTGCATTTTGTGGTTTTTATTTTGTATTTGGAACGTGTGCCGAGGAGGGCAACCAAGACGATCAAGCCTCTCATCTTATGAGGAGTGTTTGAAGGAGCTGGATATGTTTAGCCTGGAAAAGAGGAGGCTGAGAGGAGATACGATAGCTGTCTTAAGAGCTGTCACATGGGAGAATGGAGCAAGCTTGCTTTCTCCAGCTCCGGAGGGTAGCACTCAAAACCAATGGCTTCAAGTTACAAGAAAAGGGATTCCAAGTGACTTTATGACATTCAGAGCTGTTCAACAGGGAAACGGTCTCCCTCAGGAGGTTGTGGACTCTCCTTCCTTGGAGGCTTTTAAGCGGAGGTTAGATGGCCATCTGTCATGGATGCTTTAGCTGAGGTTCCTGCACTGCAGGTGGTTGGACTAGATGACCCTTGGGGGACCCTTCCAACTTTGATTTTCTGCCACCCTGAAATCTTCAAATGAAGGGTGGTATACAAAATTTAATAAACAAATAAGCAACACCCTTTTGGAGGCTCCCTAGTGAGCAAAATGACACCCGCTTGTGGCAGGAGGCAACCCACCCCAGATCCAAGCCCTCTCCCAAACTTTATTTATATTATTATTATTATTATTATTATTATTATTCATTGAAGTTATTTATATACTACCCAGAGGTCTCAGGGCAGTTCACAGAAGAAAAACATTTGCTCCAGACACACAGACAAACATGCACACACACTTAAAGGGAAAGGGACCCCTGAACATTAGGTCCAGTCGTGGCCGACTCTGGGGTTGCAGCACTCATCTTGCTTTACTGGCTGAGGGAACCGGCGTACAGCTTCCGGGTCATGTGGCCAGTATGACTAAGCCGCTTCTGGCAAACCAGAGCAGCGCACGGAAACAGCGCTTATGTTCCCACCGGAGCAGTACCTATTTATCTACTTGCACTTTGACGTGCTTTCAAACTGCTAGGTTGGCAGGAGCAGGGACTGAGCAACGGGAGCTCACCCCATCATGGGGATTCGAACCGCTGACCTTCTGGTCAGCAAGCCCAAGCAGTGCAGTGGTTTAAACCACAGCACCACACACCCTTACCCGACCCCAGATATGTGAAATGTATCATCACTGAAGCAGTCAAATACAACATTTCCTGTTGCCCAGAGTGGACACACAGGGGAATGATGCTCCAGACAGGGGAAACTTCCTGTCATTCAAGTTCTGTAGTATTCTTCCCCTGTCTCTGACCAGGTAGATGGGCAGACCCTAAAAAGGGGCTAGTCACACAGCCATCTTCCTCTTTTACCAGCAGCACATGGCTCATCCTTAGAGGATGGAAGCCATAAAGTAGAAAGTCCGAGGCCTAGCTCAGACTTCTTTTCACTACAAATGTAACTGTAACCACAAGATAAAGCCTGCCTCCAGAATATTACAGTGGTACCTCGGATTACATATGCTTCAGGTTACAGACGCTTCAGGTTACAGACTCCGCTAACCCAGAAATAGTACCTCAGGTTAAGAACTTTGCTTCAGGATGAGAACAGAAATCGTGCTCTGGCGGCGAGGCAGCAGCAGGAGGCCCCATTTGCTAAAGTGGTACCTCATGTTAAGAACAGTTTCAGGTTAAGTACAGACCTTCAGAATGAATTAAGTACTTAACCTGAGGTACCACTGTACTGTGGACTGAATGTTAAGTAAACTTTACTCTTACTTTCAATCAAGACTGTTGCATTATTATTATTTATTATTTATTTATTTATTTATTTATTTATATTATTTATTTATTAAAAGGCGAAACTTGCCAGGAACAAGCCAGACAGGACTGCTCAACTTAAATGATTCTAACGAATCCATCAACATACTTCCAGCAATCTGCAAGGGAATGTGCTCTGCTGCTTGCTCACTAGCGTCAGTGAGGAGGGGTAATATTTAATCCATATATCCTCTCCTGCTTTCCTCAACATTCCCACAAGATACCCCACCCAGAAAATCAGCTAGGACTGTTACCACCCCGCTGTGTGCCGCGGAGTCCCAAATTCATGCCGCTGTCGCCAACACGTACCATCTTATCCAACACATGCTCTTCCTCGATCTTGCTCAGCTCTTCGGCGCTCAGGCGGCTTCGCTGGTACAGCTCCTGGGCCTGTGGCTTCTCTTTCTCGGTGCCGTTTGACAACGCCGAGTCCGCTGCCTCGCGGTGCACCGGCACCTCGGCTTCCATCTGAAGCAAAAAAAAGAGGATGACACCAATGTAGGCCAAGAGCAACTTGGAAGATCATATACGGGATCTTCCATGCTAATTATTTTTTCTTTTCTTTTTTACTCATTCCATTTATAGCCTTACCTTCTTTTCTCCAAGGAGTTCAAGGTGGCTTAGTTAGTTTCCCCCCGCCTATCCCATGTTTTCCCATGCATTTTTATTTTATTTTTTAAAAATTGTAAGAAAAAGAAAAGTTTGCAGAAGGAAAATAAGAGGGGAGAGAGAATGCCGGAAGTAAAGTAGCGTCAGTGCAAAAACGGAACGCAAATGCAGCCGAAATATAGTCGTAGCCCGGAAGTCAGACAGAATCCGTTCCGGAAGTCAGTTCGACTTCCAAAACGTTCAGAAACCAAAGCGCAGCTTCCGATTGGCCGCAGGAAGCTCCTGCAGCCAATCGGAAGCCGTGGAAGTCATGTCGGACGTTCGGGTTCCAAAGAACGTTCGCAAGCCAGAACTCTCACTTCCGGGAGCCAAAATGTTCGGCTCACAAGGCGTTCAGGATCCAAGGTATTGCTGTGGTTTAACAAATACTTCTACATACTTGGAAAAGGAAATGCCGCGGTTGTTACTAGTATTGTTGAACGAATAGCGGGTCAAACAAAAGTGTTAATCTTAAATCCCTTACTTTCTTATCACGTGTATACCACGCTAAGAGATATAGTAAGAATAAAGTATCATAAAATAAAAAAAATGGGTGTGTTGTAGCTTACTGGTTGTATTTTTATGGGATACTCTCCCCCCCCCCCCCCAATTTTATCCTCGCAACAATCCTGCAAGGTGGGTTAGGGGATGAGTGAGTGACTGGCCCAAGGATACACCCAGTGAGCTTCATGGCCGGGTTGGGATTCGAACCCTGGCCTCCCGGGTCCTAGTCCAACACACTAACCACTACAACACACTCTTTTTCAACTGCTAAGCCAAAGCTAGTGTTCATTAGGAAGGGAGGAGGTGGCAGATAGGAGATGATCATGGCTCCGTCGGTAGAGCATGAGACTCTGAAGCGCAGGGTTGTGGGTTCAAGCCTCACAATGGGCAAAAGGTTTCTGCATTGCAGGGAATTGGACGAGACGACCCTTGTGGTCCTATGATTAAAAGGCACAGAA
Organism: Podarcis erhardii; assembly: GCF_964252035.2. NCBI lineage: Eukaryota > Metazoa > Chordata > Lepidosauria > Squamata > Lacertidae > Podarcis > Podarcis erhardii. The sequence continues at coordinate 24,954,757 of NC_138505.1, read as the reverse complement.
GCTGCACTCTCTAAACATGGTGCTTCATAAACACATTCTACGCACATGAAAGCTACAAACTTTTTCCTCTTTAAAAAAAGGAAATTTAAAACACTAATGTTCTATAACACTTGTTGGATCCTGGGGTACAAAATACCAAGTGGCAAGCAACCAGAGTTGCACCTTGCCCCCAAGAAATGATCAATTCTAACACGTGCAAATTGAGGATATTAGCACGGCAGTCCTTATTTTGTCTAAACTTCTTTCTTTTTTTTTGCTCCTTCCTTTGCATAATTTGTGCATGTCTTCCAATCACTGAAAGGTGACGGACCCAAGCAGGAGCCTTGAACCACTTTCCTCTGAGCACTGGAAATGTCATTCAGAAACATCTCGGACTCCTAGAATTCCAAGCACGCCTTTGCAAACGAGAAGGACTAGAAACTTGATTTTATTCTTTAAAAAGAGAGCCAAGATTCTCCAAGAGGTGAGTTCCATACTTAAGAAACACTTGTTTTCAAATACACCCAGGCCTGCATCTACCGAGGGGACAGCGGCTCTTTGGTTAATGGGCCGGCTCCAACACGAAGCTCCCTGATAAACTGTGTCAGGGGATTTCTAGGGGGAGATTAAAAGGGCTTACTCAGAAGCGGTTTGCTGATCAGGGATCAAGGTGGAGCTGGCACCTCATCGCAGGGACTCAGGAGCACAATGCCAACTCCCTGTCAACACGACCCACACACAATGCCACTTGGGATGCCCGCCAGGTTTAAAAGACACCACAAGGGCACCGGCACTTGCATGGAGCAGACAAGGGGGTGCGGGGCAGCAATAGTCATTGCTATTATTTATTAAATCTCTACCCTGCCTTTCATTAGAGAATCACAGGCCAGTTTACAAAACAGAAGCACAAAAATACATGCCGTAATAACAAACAAAAACGATTAAGCTTCCCCCCAGTTTAGAAGGCTGTAGATTGTTTAACCATTGGTGCTTAAAGATACATAATGAAAGCACCAGGCAACGCCCGCTGGGGAGAGCATCCCACAAGCAGGGTGCCACCACAGAAAAGGCCTGTTTTCACAGTGACACTCTCCATACCAATGCCAAACTAATCCCCCTAGAGCGGGCATGGCCAAACTCAGCCCTCCAGCTGTTTTGGGACTAAAATTCCCATCATCCCTGACCACTGGTCCTGTTAGCTAGGGATGATGGGAGTTGTAGTCCCAAAACAGCTGGAGGGCCAAGTTTGGCCAAGCCTGCCCTAGAGTAAAGGATACTTCAAGGGGCTTGGCTTGGTCAGGATTGAGTAGACACTTCCACTGTTAACGCTAAATAAATGTCTTCTGGTAAATGAGCTGCTAGAGGGCCGTGAAAATTTGTGCCCTGGTCTTTTTAGATTCATCTACCCATGTACCAGCTGAAGCCAAAGGGGTGCATTGGATACCAGATGTGAAATATGTTGGCATTACAGTCGTACCTCGGAAGTCAAATGGAATCCATTCCGGAAGTCTGTTTGACTTCCAAAGCGTGACTTCCGATTGGTTGCAGGAAGCTGATGCAGCCAATCGGAGGCTCTGCCGGACATTTGGCTTCCAAAAATAGTTCGCAAACCAGAACAGTCACTTCCGGGTTTGCGGCGTTCGGGAGCCAAAACGTTCAGGAAATAAGCTGTTCAAAAACCAAGGTACAGTGGTACCTCGGGTTACATGCGCTTCAGATTACAGACTCCACTAACCCAGAAATAGTGCTTCAGGTTAAGAACTTTGCTTCAGGATGAGAACAGAAATTGTGCTCTGGCGGCACGGCAGCAGCAGGAGGCCCCATTAGCTAAAGCGGTGCTTCAGGTTAAGAACAGTTTCAGGTTAAGAACGGACCTCCAGAACGAATTAAGTACTTAACCCGAGGTACGACTGTATTTTCAGCTCTCCTACGCCACTAGAGGAATCTGCCAATGTGTCTCTGTGTGGGATGATGGGAGTTGTAGTTCATTTGAACTTGTCATCCCAAGAAAAGCACACCCACTGGTGCATGTAGGGGGGTTACATGTGCTCCAAACAAGGAACGGAAGATCACTTTTCTAGTTAACCACAGAATCACAGCTAAGCAACCTGCACGCTACAGTCCCCCGCTCTGTCCGCAAAAGCTCTAATTTACAACTTGACAGGTCCTTGTTGACGGCAGGACGCGGTCCCGCAGGCTTCTGGCAAATCCCAGCACAAAACCGCCAGCGCCACGAGATCAACAACAGGAGAGGGGCCCAGCTGCTAGCAGGGCTCGCAGATTCCTGGCTGGGGGCCCCAGAGCTCAGTTGCTGGTAAAGAGAAAAAGCCTTTCTAACAAGCCGCAGCCGAGGAGGCTGCCACTCACGCGCCTCCCCGGCTCTCGGCCAGTGAAAGGCGACCCTGGGCAGCTGCTTGGGAAGGAGTTTCGCATCACCCACCCCAGCTGGCATGAAGAGGGGGAGGAGGAGGAGGAAGGGCCTGGCTGGCGCAGGTAAAGTGCCAAGCCACAACCACTGGGCTCTGCACACCTGTCGCCCGAGCGGACGGCTATAATCCCAAACAGAGAGGCAGCTAATCCACCCTGGGTGAGTTGAGCGGGGGGCACAAACAACCTGCTCCATGCCCGCTCCAATCCAAGAGGGGAGCGCTTGCCAGCCTGGCACCGCGACAAGCAGGAGAGGGCTGGCGTGACATTTGCCCGCGATAAAGGGTGGCCATGAACTTCAGAACCTCCTCCCACAAACCCATTGATTGGTGTCAGGGGAGAAAGTTGCTTAAACGATATACAGTACATATATGTTTATTTCTAAGTGTGTGTATGTGTGTGTGTGTGTGTGTGTGTAGCCCAGGCTTCTGGGAGAAGCCTGACGTTCACCCTTAACCCTACAGGCGGCAGCATCACCTGCTCAGCCTGGCACTCTGCACATGCCCAGAGGCACCCTTCTTCATTATGTAACATTACTTCAAACTGCTGTTTCTTTAAAGAAGCGGAGTGGCTGTTGTTGGGGAGGCAGGAGCAGGGAACATGCTAGGGCTGAGAAACCATGATGGGCGTTGCTTTTTCCTACATACACCACGAAAGTCAGGGGGGCGGGCAGAAGGGCTCTAGCTAAAGGGCAGGACATCTGCTTCGCAAACAGAAAGTCCTAGGTTTGATCCCTGACAGCACGGCAGGGAGGAAGAAGGCAGTGGCCGGCCACGCAGACGACTGGCGCCACTGTGTGCAGCTTCTGCCCCAGGTGCATCAGCCAGGGCACCGCATGACATTGCACCGCTGGATCCCTGGAGTTGCCAGATGCGGCTCAACCCAGTGATAGCCTCCCAGCGGTGCCATGCAAGCGGCAGCTACCGGGAGCCCCCCTCCGGAGCACCATGCAAGGCACAGAGGTGGCTCTGTGATCGGTGCAAAGGAAAAAGGGAGGGAGGAGGCTGCCCGCCGGCACTGGCACAGCCAGAGAAAAAAATGAGGGCGGGGCTGGAAGGCAGGCAAGCCCCACTCTATCTATCTATCATTTTTATTTTAGTTTTTACAAATAACTCTTGCATTCAAATATAATCAATTTTTCTCTGAATCCTTGGACTTCCCTCCACTCCCCTGTGATTTCCAACATACTTCCTTTTATACTGTATCTTATAATATCATCCAAACTTATATTCAAATTTCCATTTTGTAAGCACAGAATTAATACCTTACAAAGTGTTATACTGGTCCTGCTAACGTTTTTAAGTGTATACAGTATTCTTTAAGCTAACCTATAATTTTTCTTTTCATTCTCTATTAATTTTCTTATCATCCTGGTTTCTGATTCTCCCTGTCACTTTTGCAATTTCAGCATAGTCTGTCATCTTGAGCATGCAATCTTCTCTGCATGCTTTGTCCTCCTTTCCCCACCCTTATCTTGGGCTCCGGGGGGCGGGGGGGCGGGGGCAGGAGCTGGCGCATATCAGGTGCCTGGCCAGGCTCCCCATATTGAAGCGCGCAACGCCGCTGCAGCCGGGGGCAAGCAGGGATTCACGATACATCGCCTGCTCTGAAATCCATCTCGCGACTTTAACTTTCAACCAGTTTCAGGCAATGTATTGCTACGTCGCCCAGACCTAACTACAACACCTGTTGGATGGGAGCGAGATGGGCAAACAGGGCACAAGAGGGGGCACAGCTCCCTGCACACCAAAGCCCCATACCCGTCCCTACCCATGTTTGGCATAAGAGCCACGACTCACAAAACTCCCGCTGCGAGACAGGTGAACCTCCGAGTGCCTCCTGGTGCTGGCGAAGGTGGGCGGGTGGGCCGTCGGCGGCCCAGCCTCCTCGGTGCCCGCAAAGTGGGCGCAGGGATCTTCCGCCTCCAGCAGCAGGGTGCTGGGGTCCTTCTCCTCCTCGCCCAGGTAGAGGGTGAGCAGCGCCACGTCCCGGCTGAGCCGCCGCTGCTCGGCCCGCAGGGCGGCATTCTCCTCCCGCAGCTGGGCGAGGGCGGCAGCCAGCGGGCGCACCAAGCCCAGGGCCACCTCCACCCGGTGCTCGACAGCCTGGCGCCACGCCTGCAACTCCTGGCGGACCTCCTGCAGGGCCTGCCGCAGGGGGGCCTCCTCGAACAGGGGCGGCTCAGGGCTGGGGGTGGGCACTCCGGGCATGGCGCAGAGAGGCAGCGCCAGGAGAGAGAGTGCAGGGGAGCCCTGAATGGCAGGACCACGGCTCTCTGGTGACCGGCGGGGCTGAGCAGGGTCTTTTGTGTGGCCGGGGCAGCTATTCTTGTCCCGCAGAGGGACGCTTCCCGGTGACAGACAAAGACAGGATGATGGAGTTGGGCCAGGTGGCCGGGCTGTGTGGGTGGGGGGTAGGCTGGACCCAGTGTAGGGAGAGGCAGGGGCTGCCTTGTGATGGCAGGGGAAGGGTGCCCCCTGGGGGCTGCAGAGGCTGGTGCCATTAGAAGGGCCGTCCTCTGGGCAATTCAGAGCAGGGGAACACGAAGATGAAGGAGTTTGGATTTGATATTCCGCTTTATCACTACCCGAAGGAGTCTCAAAGCGGCTAACATTCTCCTTTCCCTTCCTGCCCCACAACAAACAGTCTGTGAGGTGAGTGGGGCTGAGAGACTTCAGAGAAGTTTGACCAGCCCAAGCTCACCCAGCAGCTGCATGTGGAGGAGTGGGGAAGCGAACCCGGTTCACCAGATTATGAGTCCACCGCTCTTAACCACTACACCACACTGGCGAAGGAGGGAAGAGTGCGACTGCTGCAAACAGGGACCGGCAGCTTGCTTTGAAAGAAAAAGATGGAAGGAATAGGAAACACTAACCAAGGAAGAGTAGATAGTGAAAATGATGGACTACAGTGGTACCTCGGGTTACATACACTTCAGCCACTAACCCAGAAATAGTGCCTCGGGTTAAGAACTTTGCTTCAGGATGAGAACAGAAATCGCGCGGCGGCAGCAGGAGGCCTCATTAGCTAAAGTGGTGCTTCAGGTTAAGAACAGTTTCAGGTTAAGAACAGACCTCCGGAACGAATTAAGTTCTTAACCCGAGGAACCACTGTATGTCAACATGACAAAAAATGACTAGGAAGATGATAGTAAATTTTAAAAAGAATGGTATAAATTTATAGAGTACATTAAAGAACAATGTAAAGATTTGAACATTAGCAGGACTGATATAGCACTTGTAAATTTTTAACAGGTTAAGGATTTAATTAAAGTTGGATAAATGTAATTAGATGCGGTTAAAATAAAATAAAAATGTATCTGTGGAAAACCAGAAGGGGGAGGAAGGAAGTCCAGGGGTTCAGGGAATCCCTCAATTGTACAAATACTGTTGAATTTAAGTTTGAAGGATGTTAATGATGAAAAACTGAAGATATTTTTTTAAGAAAAAGAGGAAGAATCTCAGGACATCCGATTTAGCACCTGAGAGCCAAAATCCCGGCCCAAACAGTTGAAATGGGGATGTTGTTGTTGTTGTTAATTGAATTTATATACCGCCCTATACCCGGGAGTCTCAGGGCGGTTCACAGAATAAAATCAAGATATAAAACCACAAAATACCTAATAAAAATAAAAACGACAAGCCTATAGCCCCCCCCCCTAAAAAGAACTCCCACACATTTTAAATGGGCATTAGATGTAAACTGGATTAACCAAAGGCCTGGCTAAAAAGGAATGCTTTTGCCTGGCACCTAACGTTGTATAATGAAGGCCCCAGGCAAACTTCCCTGGGGAGTACATAATGGTCAGGTATGGAGCTGTAGGGCAGCCCTGGGTTCACAGGTGTGTGGGTACAATAACTACTGGAAAAAACCATCCAGGGATAAAGGAGACCATCCCTCCTATCACGGAGGCAGGAAACAAGGCATGCCAACAACAGATGAGGCAACCAACTTGTGTCTGAACTGAAACGCATCACTACAAATCACAGGTCAAATGGTTTTACATGGGGGGACCCTGCAGTGAGAAAGCTAGTAGATGGAAAAGAGGAACCTTTCTTCCTGAGGAGCTAGCTTTCCCTGTGCATGGATTTTTTAAAAAATGCTACGGGGGAGCATTTAAGCACTCAATCCCCTACCTGCTGTCTGAAGCAGCACAGATGGGCACGGCCTCCCTCTGCTGTGGCTGCGAAGCAGGGATAAAATCCCAACCCACCACCTAACTCCTGGCTGCCAACGCTGCTTAGACCACTCTGCTGCTTGTCCCAGTTGTCAGACACGCTGCAAGGCAGCAGAGGCGAGGAGCGGGGGAACACACACATACACACACACACGACACAGAGTCCCGACGCAGTTGCCGCTGCTCAGATGGCCTGGCCAAGGTGCAGGGATATTGCTCAGGCTGGAGCAAGGAATGCAGGGAGAGGGACGAAAGAAAGAGGCCAGCTCCGCTAACCTGAGCAACTATTTCCAGGCCCAGCTCCAGCTTCCTGCACAGCTTCCTGAATAATGCACATGGCTGATGAAAAGAGCGAGTGATCGGATTCCCGGCCCGGGCGAACAGCCCTCTGTTGTTGTTCTGTCCCGCTCAGAGCATCCCCTGCCCTACAAACTGCCTGAGCTCCTGCTCGTAGTCGCAATCTCGCCCTTCACTTCCACCCTCCTGGCCGGCTGCCACACACACACACACACACACACACACACACACACACACACGTGTCCCAGGACCAGGATCCTTCCCACGCCCTCACCTGCAGGGGACGGCCACCCAGAGGCCCACCCGGAGCGAGTTGGCACAACCCTGTCGCCCGTCGGTGCAGCTCCTCGTGACAGCCCACCCGGATTCCGGAGCCGCAGGTCGCCTAATGCCTTAACGAGAGCCGACAGGCCGGCAGGGCCAAGCGGGACGAGGCATTAGGCTAATTAGCCTGGGCAGGAGAGCTGCCGGCTTGCTCCACAACCAGGCTGTGAGAGGCAGCCAGGGCATGGCTGGGAGCGCTGGCAGAGTGGGTATGTGTATGTTGCAGAGCTGGTTCATAAAAGGGCACCCCAAATGGTTCACGTCCCCCATGAGGGAAAGCTGCAGCACCTGGAGCTTTCTTAAAAGTTTAGAGCAGGGTCTTTAAGCTGTCTTCGGACTACAACTCCCATCATCCCTACCTAGCAGGACCAGTGGTCAGGGATGATGGGAGTTGTAGTCCCAAAACAGCTGACAGCCCAAGTCTGGGAAACCCTGGTTTAGAAGGAAGGCGAGTAAGATTGAGGTGCAAAAGAATTGTGCCTGGCAAAGAGAATGTGGATAGAGAAAAGTTTGGGTCTCTCTCATAACCCTAGAACTCAGGGACATCCAATGAATTTTGAAAGATTCGGGACGGAGGAGGAAAAAGACCCTCTTAATGCAGCGCATAGTTAGACTGTGGAACTCCCTGCCACAGGAGTTGGTGATGGCTTTAAAAGAAGATTGGGCAAATTCACGGAGGAGAGGGCTATCCATGGCTACTATAGCCATAGGGCTACGCTCTGGTCCCACCATTGGAGGCAGCAAGGCTCCCGAATCTTGTGCTGGGGTCCTGCTTGCTGGCTACCCACTGAGGCAGCTGGAGGGCCCTTGTGAGAACAGGATGCTGGACATTAAACGCAAAGCCCAGGCTGTGCCCTTCGCTCTGCCTCTTGTAGCTGCAGAACTGACGCAGCCCTCCGCCCTCCCTGAGGCTCCACAGCTTCATGGAGGGCCAAAGGGACTTTTCAAGTTTCCCCCACCTGCAGAAACAGGCATGATCAGAGGAAGGAAGGAAGGAAGGAAGGAAGGAAGGAAGGGAGGGAGGGAGGGAGGGAAGGAAAGGAAAGGAAAGGAAAGGAAAGGAAAGGAAAGGAAAGGAAAGCAGAAGAAGGGCAGGGAGCGGGAAGACTCACCTTATTAAGGCTGGAGCTGCTGCCGCCATGACTGGAGCTGTCGATGCTGCTGCTGGTGGTGGTGATTCGAATGGGAGTGCTTCTCAACCCCAGGGTGAGTTCTGTGGCATGGGGAGAAGGCACAGGTGTGAGAACCAGCGGCCAGGGGTCGGGGCAAGAGGAGGGCTCCAAACTGGGGCTTTGGGATTTTGCCAGCTTTTAAGCCCGCAAGTTGCCAGTCCGCATGAAAAGCACAAGTTACTAGTCCACATTAAGTTCTGAAGTTATTCATTCCCTTTGTAGAAACAAGCTGGCCCGTGTGTTCCAAGGCATACCTGAGCAAAAGAGCACCAAGTCCCGTCTCCCCAAAGCTTGCGCCTACCTGCTTGGCAGGAGTAGGTAAGGAACCACAAAGGACACAAGCCGGGGAGGGCCTGTTTTTTCGCCAGTGTAGACTTGGCACATTGCCACCCGCCCTTCTCCCCAAGCCCTGGAGATTTGGTGGGCTACAAACCAGATGCTTTTTTAAAAGCGGCTGGCGCTCTCCTAATAGAAAACAGAAAGCGGCAAGATGCAGTCAGGTAATGTAGCTGAGATTATGGAATATATCCAAGTTTCTGACACTGTGCGCCAGCCTTCATAACACTCCGTTATGAGCCTGTTCTAGATGGGGAAGGGAGTGGATCGCATGGCAAATCGACTTCCAAGCTCCGAACCCACCAAGTGCCCAGAGTTGCTTTCTCTAATCTGCTGCCTTTCCAAGTGTTTTGAACTACAGTTCCCATCAGCTTTTATCAGCACAGCCGTAAGGCTGACAGAAGGTGCCTTCCAAAACATCTGGAGGGCACCAGGTTGGCAGACGTTGTCGTTGAGAACTGGGTCAAATCAAAAACTAGGATGATTAAAGGAAACATCACCGCGATGCGGTGTTTCGAACCTTGATGTGGTTTTCACGTATCACCGTTGCGTTCGTCGCTTTGACATTTTAAAACGAAATTGCGGCATAAAAGGGTATGTGTATGTTTATATCCTCCCTGTTTCTCCCCACTCCTCATTTAATCCCCTCAGCAACCCTGTGAGGTAGGCCAGGCTAAGAAGCTGCGACGGGCCAAAGGGGGAAACCCAGTGAGCTTCATGCCCAAGAGGGGGATTCGAACTCTGTTCTCCCATGTCCTAAGTCCGACACTCTGAGCGCACCACCACCACGGGCTCAAAATAAAAAGTCAAGACTTCAAAGGCTTCATGGGGGGGGGGGTAATCTGAATTTGCACCCAATCCCTGAGAAGATCAATCCGACGCACTCCGGCCACAGCGACAGAAGTTTATCCCACCAGGAACAGGAAAGTTTCCAAGTGTGGAGACCACACACACACACCGGCCTCTCTGTCTCTATCTCACTGGAAACATCATGCAATTACAGTGGTACCTCTGATTACGTACTTAATTCGTTCCAGAGGTCCGTTCTTAACCTGAAACTGTTCTTAACCTGAAGCACCACTTTAGCTAATGGGGTTTCCCGCTGCCGCTGTGCCACTGCTGCGTGATTTCTGTTCTCATCCTGAAGCAAAGTTCTTAACCCGAGGTACTATTTCTGGGTTAGCAGAGTCTGTAACCTGAAGCGTCTGTAACCCAAGGTACCACTGCATCGCTGTCCTGAGCCGTTTAAGGCTTTATAGGTCAAAACCAGCACTCTGAATTTGGACCCGGAGTCTGTAACCTGAAGTGTATGTAACCTGAAGCGTATGTAACCCGAGGTACCACTGTACGGCAAAGTGTTCTGGTTCAGAACAAGCCCTAAACGGCCCCCGTCCAGGATACCTGAAGGAGCATCTCCAACCCCATCATTCTACCCAGACACTGAGGTCCAGCTCTGAGGGCCTTCTGGAGGTTCCCTCACTGCGAGAAGTGAGGCTACAGGGAACCAGGCAGAGGGCCTTCTCGGTAGTGGCGCCCGCCCTGTGAAACACCCTTCCATCAGATGTCAAAGAGAACAACAACTACCAGACTTTTAGAAGACATCTGAAGGCAGTCTTGTTTAGGGAAGCTTTTAATGTTTAATAGGTTATTTTATTCTACTATTCTATTGGAAGTGCCCAGAGTGGCTGGGGAAACCCAGCCAGATGGGCGGGGTATTAATAATAATAATAATAATAATAATAATAATAATAATAATTGCAGAAGTTCCCAAGTTCAATCCCCGCCAGGATCTCCCGAGACGGCTGGAAATGACTCCTACTTGAAATAGCTGCTGCGGAACAGACAAGCGTCCTGATTCAATATTAGGCAGCTTCCTATTTAATTCAGCTCTTTTAAAAAAACCAAACCAAAACCCTGGGGACTAAAATCTTAATTTATCCTCAAGAGTAGGGCTGCAAACTCAGCGGGGCAGATTATCTGCTTGCTTTGCATGCAGAAGGTCACAGGTTCAATCTCCAGCAGCCCCTCCAGGCACGGCTGGGAATGTCCCCTGCCTGAAAACCCCGGGAGAGCTGCTGCCAGTCAGTGCAAACAATGCTGAGCTGGATGGGCCAACAGTGTAAGGCAGTTTGATACATGAAGCCTATGCAACCCGCAGCTGCAAATTCCCACTGGCCAGAGGAGAAGCCCCCATCGCCCAAATCTCTAGCCTTTTAAACCTTATGGATAACAGATATATTCCCTTATAAAGGGGCAGCGGCAACCTAGGAGCAACTTTGGGAGAGGAGGGTGCTTTAAGCCCCCGCAACAAAATGCAATTTTGCAGAATAGAGGGTTGTAGCTTCATGCAAAAAGCACTGGCAGAAGGTCCTGGGTTCAGCCTCTCCAGGTTGGGCTGGGAAGGATTCCCTGCAGAGCCGTTGCTGCCAGTCAGTGAAGGCAACACTGACCTAGATGGACCAACATTCTGACATGCGCTGCACGAAGTAACTCTAGAAGGAGGATCCTGGTGCAAAGCAGCGCTTGCAACTCTGCAGAAGGAGACAAGCCTCTGCCAGCAAAGCAGAGGCTGCCATTTCCATGCAGGCTCATGGCATTTTGTCCCAATTTCTCTGAAGATTTTCGACTCTCCCTGCAGAAGGTTTGCCAGACCAAACTACACCCACCCACCCACCCAAGTCTGTCCTGCAATTTCATATTTTGGGGGCAAATCGGCTGGCATTTTGTGGGCAAAGGCTCTGAACTTTAATGCGTGCAGAAAAGGGAGAAATTCAACAAGCAGGTGTGCCACAGACAGGGAAAGATGCTTCTCTGGGCAGAACTTTAATCAGGGGAGAAATCCACAAGGTGCAAAACACGCATTCTCTGCCCTGGCTGCCGTCCTGGAGATTCTACTCCTTTCGGCAAAATTCTCCTCACTTGCCTTGAAGGTTCCTACAAGACCAGATCCACTTCAAAAGTCACTTTATGGGATGTCTGGTGGCAATTGTGCCATCATGGAATAGTTAAGAGTGTCCGACTAGAACCCGGGAGGGATTGAGGTTTGAATCCACACTCAACCAGGTGAAACTCACTGGGCAACTCTGGGTCAGTCACGATCTCTCAGCCTGACCTACCTCACAGGGTTGTTGTGAGAACGGAAGGAGAACCACGTGTGCTGCCTTGAGCTCTTTGCAGGAAAGAAACGCAGTAAATAAATGATTCTGTCCAAAAGGAGCCAAACCGAGAAGAAGCAGAATCACAGAGTGGGAGGTAGGGACCTCATGGGTTGTCTAGTCTGACCCGCTGCGATGCAGCAATTACCACGAACAAATTGGTACTCTCCCTACAGAACTTCCGCAGAGCAGGCAAGAAGTGCCTATAAGACACTCTTGCCCCCGCGCCAACTTCCGAGGGCGCCGGATGGTAAGGCAAATGCACAACACATGGCGCCACTCACCTGCCCGCTGGTTCCCTGGGGTCCCCACGATCTGGCTCCTGAGGGGCTGGCTGCGGCCATCCTTGATCTCGATGGTGAAGAGGGTCTTCATCTCGTCGCTGGGCTCGGCAGCGCCGAGGTTGCGCGCCCGGGCTGGCAGAGGGCTGCGGGAGGAGGAAGAGCTCAACGAGGGGACATGGGGCTCCTTTGAGCCGGAGGAGCTCCCCGGAGTGTTTTCAGCAGAGGGGCGGGCAGGTGCCCACTTGCTCCCCTGCCATTGGCCGGCCTGGCTCCGCCCCCGGGGGCCGGCCGCCTCTTTAGGGCCGGCCGGACTCTCGGCAGGAGGCCTCACTGTCCCGGTCTTTGCCTGGATGGCGGAGGGCTTGGCCGGCTGCTGCTCCTCTGCACCCCTGCTGGCATCCTGGAGGGTACGACTGGCAGCGCCACTGCTGCCACCCCGTGCCCCGACAGGTAAGTCTCCTGCACGCGGGGGGTTCAGGAGCTGTTGCTGCTGCTGCAGGATCCGGGCGCCTTTGCCCGCACTCTCCACCTTCCGGGGGGTGGCCGTAGAGCCCGCCGGCTTGGGGGGCTCCGAGCTGAACTTCCGTGCGCGGTCCAGCACAGAGCCGGATCGCTGGAAGGGTTGATCCCGCCAGGAATCTGCGAGACAGAGAGAGGGAAGGGGGCGTGCTTGTCAGCTTGGGAAGAGAGGAGAGTTTACGCATCACCCAGCTGGGAATCTGGCCAAGAACGCTTCTGAGCTCCTCCCAGAGTTTATACGCACTTAAAACAATAACAGAAGGAGCTTCGCCAGCACAGGCAGTGTGAGCGGCTCCCAGAGTCCTTCCCTCTGGAAGGAAGATCAAAGTTAGGAAGCTCAAAATCCCCAGCTTGTCAAAGAAACAGATTTGGAAGGGACCCCGAGGATGGTTTATCCAGTGTTTCCTAAACTTTGTTCTCCAGCCATTTTCAGACTACAATTCCCATCAGCCCTGACCACTGGTCCTGCTAGCTAGGGATGATGGGAGTTGTAGTCCACAAACAGCTGGAAATGCAAGTTTGGGAAACACTGAATTCTAGCCCTACGCCCAGCAATGCAGGAATATGCAGCTGGCGATCGAACAGGCAACCTTGGTTTTATCAGCACCGCGCACCAGCCAACTAAATAACCACATTTCCACCACACGTCTTAAAAGGGCATTGGGTGTTGATCAGTAGGGCGGTTCAGAAGAAACTTTTTTTTAAAATGCCTGCTCCAAAGGTCTTGTCTTACTACACTAGGGATTATATAGCTGTATCTGAAATTTCATGCATATCAGTTAATATCTTGAGCCTCCTCCACAAAAACAGCTGTTTACTTGGCCGTTTTCCTATGTTGTAAAGGCTGAAATTTCAATTCAATTCAAGTTTTTTATGAACCGCCCAATTGATCAGCCAAAGGCCAGGTGAAAGAGGAACATTTTTGCCTAAGGGTTATAATGAAGGCACCAGGCGAACTTCCCTGGGGAGAGTATTCCACAGACAGGGAGCCACTGCAGAGAAGGCCCATTCTCGGGTTGCCACCCTCTGGACCTCTGGAGGAGGAGGCACACAAAGGAAGGGCCTCAGAAGATGATCTCATGGTCCAGGTAGGTTCATATGGAAAGAGGCGAACCCTCCTCACACCACCCCAGCAAAGAAACGCTGCCCACTCCATTTAGCCACATGTACGAGCTGAGAAAATCCAAAAGACTCACTCATGCAGCCTGATGCCCTCCAGATGTTTCAAACTACAACTTGGCTGTGCTGGCTAAGGCTGAGAGATGTTGTAATCTATTCCCACTCTTTGGAACTCCCTGCCGATTGATATTAGACAGTGTCTTCACTGCACTCTTTGTGGTGTCTGCTACAAAAAAAATGGTTTAGGCAAACCCTATTCAGACATATAAAATGCTGACAGGTGTTTTGACTGGAGGGGGAAGTTTATCAGTGATGTTAATTATTTTTCTGAAGGTTTTAAATAGTTGTTTCTATCTTTTCTTTTACGGATGATTCCATTGTTTATTTTTTTTAATAAGCTGCTTTGAGGGTTATTCTTTTCTTTTCTACAATCCAGCAGTATACACAATTTATTAACTAAAATAAGCACTATGTACTATTAAGATGACTATGTACTATTAATGACCTTTTGTTATTTTCTGTGTTGTTAACATTTTGTAAAGATATTTTTACTCCATTTTCTAACATTTACTTAAGCAAAATATATATATGCTGCTTGATTGTTGGAAAACCTCTTGGTGGTTTGCAAATATATAAAAGAAAACTTTTTTTTTTAAAAAAAAGCTCAATTTAAAAACAGGTATAAAAAGGTAAAGGACCCCTGACGGTTAAGTCCAGTCGCAGACGACTCTGCGGTTGTGGCGCTCATCTCGCTTTCAGGCCAAGGGAGCTGGCGTTTGTCCACAGCCAGTTTTTCTGGGTCATGTGGCCAGCATGACTAAGCCGCTTCTGGTGCAACGGAACACCAAAACCAGAGCAGAAAATGGAAATGCCGTTTACCTTCCTGTCGGAGCAGTACCTATTTATCTACTTGCACTGGCATGTTTTCTAACTGCTAGGTTGGCAGGAGCAGGGACCGAGCAACGGGAGCTCACCCCGTCGCGGGGATTTGAACCGCCGACCTTCTGATCGGCAAGCCCAAGAGGCTCAGTGCTTTAGACCACAGCACCTTCCTAAAGAGGGATAAAACACATCTCAGTATCCTGAGTGTCTGGGTAGTCTTGCTTAAACAAAAATGCTTCAAGCAGGCATCTGAGTAGAGCAAAAGCATTTGCCTGATGTCCAGGCAGAGAGACCGAAAATGCAGGTCCTATTATACTAATGACCGATTTCTTCTGTGCAGAATGGCCGTGGCTCAGTGGAGGCGCTTCTGTTTTGCATGTAAAGTGTCCCAGATTCAAATTCCCAAAAGCTCTAAGTAGGGCTGGGAGAGACCTGAAACACTAGCGAGCTCCTGCTGCCACCCAGTGTAAACGACATGGAGCTAGATGGAGTGACGAGGGGACTCAGTATAAAGGCAGCTTCCTATGTTCCTGTTTAAAAAGGTAAGAACACTGCTTGGGATGCAGAAGGCCGCAGGTTTGATCCCCAACAGCACCTCCAGAAAACGTCCCCTGCTTGAAACCCTGGAGAGCTGCTGCCAGTCAGTGTCGACACTACTGAGGTAGATGGACCAACAGTCTGACTCGGTATAAAGCAGCTTCGTATATTCCTAAGTCTACTGTTGGGCCTGGAAAGCTCAGTTGGTTAGAGCATGGTGCTGATAACACCAAGGATGCAGGTTTGATCCCCGTATGGGACTATTGCATATTCCTGCATTGCAGGGGGTTGAACTAGACCAGTGGTTGTCAACCATTTTTGGCCATGCCCCACCTAGGTAAAGGTAAAGGGACCCCTGACCATTAGGTCCAGTCACAGACGACTCTGGGGTTGCGGCGCTCATCTCGCTCTATAGGCCGAGGGAGCCGGCGTACAGCTTCCGGGTCATGTGGCCAGCCTGACTAAGCTGCTTCTGGCGAACCAGAGCAGCGCACGGAAATGCCGTTTACCGTTCTGCCGGAGCGGTACCTATTTATCTACTTGCACTTGACGCGCTTTCGAACTGCTAGGTTGGCAGGAGCAGGGACCGAGCAACAGGAGCTCACCCTGTTGCGGGGATTCGAACCGCCAACCTTCTGATCGGCAAGTCCTAGGCTCTGTGGTTTAACTCACAGCACCACCTGCATCCCATGCCCCACCTAAGCATCTCTAAAATCCTGATCCCCCCCCACCAGTGACATATAATTCTTTTCTTATTCACATTGGTCTAAACAAGCTTCCAAATTGCCCCCCCTTAAAAATCAAATTGCCCCCCCCCCTCGTGTTGCGTGTGCCCCATGTTGGGAACCATGGGGCTAGATGATTCTCAGGGTCCCTTCCCACTCTACGTTTCTATGATTCTAAGGCAGCTTCCTTTGAAAGGCATAATAAAAATTAAAATAATGCAAAACACCTGGGAGGGGGCTGAAACAAAACCCACACAATGCCATCTCTGGCACCAAGGTTCCCCTGTCCTGTTAGATAAGTAGCAACTATGCCACAGAGAAAGAGAGAGAGAGAGAATGAACATCCCCCTAACACAGCCATGAAGCTATCCGTTGCTAGGCCAGACGGTGTTACCTGTGCTGGTTGCCTGGCGTGGCGTCGGTTGTGTGTTTTCACCGCAGCGGGCATCTGGAGGGGCAGGGGTCTGGGGGGCGGCACTGGATGGAACTGCTGAGGAAACTGTCGGGGGGGGGGGAGAGAAATGAAGCTATGTTAAATGAATGGTTCTGAAGCTTCTCAAGGGCTTAGATCAGTGGTTCTGATGCCCGCCCCCCCCCACCCGTGACATATAATTCTTATTATTCAAAAAGTGAACTCCTATTCACGTGGAGGAAGCCTAAAAGGCCATTCACTGTTAATAGCTCTTTCTCGAATTGCCCCCCTTAAAAATCAAATTGTCCCCCTGTGGGGCATGTGCCCCACGTTGGGAACCATGGGGTTAGACAAAGGGGTTCTCCAGTGGGGAAGGAGCGTAGCTTGGTGGCAGAGCACCTGCTTGGAATGCAGAAGGCCCCAGGTGAAACCCCAATGGCCCCTCCAGGCATCTCCATTGGAGAGCTGCTGCCAGTCAATGTCGAGAACACCAAGCTGAATTTTCCCAGCCCTGCCCAGAGATGCTGAACCTGAGACCTACTTATGCACAAAGCAGGCACCACCTGTCACTGAGCTTCTAGCATTTTCTGCTTAAAAAAGAGCTAAGACTCTAGTTCTCACTGTTTTGGATAAAAGGCCAGATTGAAGTGGAATGTAATAATAATAATAATAATAATAATAATAATAATAATATTTATATCCCACCCTCCCCAGCCGAAGCCAGGCTCAGAGTGGCTAACAACAATAAAAGTAACACAGTTTCTAAAATCAATTCATTCTAAAATCAATGTAGGAAGCTGCCTTATACCAAGTCAGGCAATTGGGTCCATCTAGCACAGTACTGTCCACTCGGACTGGCAGCAGCTCTCCAGGGATTCAGGCAGGGGTCTTTTCTCTGCCGGAGGATTGAACTCAGGACCTTGCGCAGGCAAGGCTGATGTCCTGTCACTCAGTTACAGCCATAATAATAGCTGCGAAGGGGGGTGATGGTGCCTGGCCTTAATAGATGATAATGATGCAAAAAGTCTTCAAAAACATGGGATAGCAGGACAGCCTGTCCCAGTTCCCCACTTGTAAGAATTCTCATTGCCAGGAGTTCCCATTCCATGTGTGTGTGTTTTTGTTGTGCAAGAAGAGGCACAACTTCTGCCCTGTGGCTGAACTTTGGGGCCAGAGGAAAGGACGACTTCATAATTATTCCTTTCCGACTGTTATTAAGCACTGGATTTACGATTCGCCCTCCCTCCCGAAAGATCCCAGGGTGATGAACTGCAGAAGAGCAACAAAAGACGTCAATGTGGTTTTTTTTAAAAAAAAAAAAAAACCACCTCCCGTTGGTTTCCGCAGCCGGCCTCGCCAAACTCTTGGGAGTCTCTGCACCCTTCGGGAAAGTTAAGAAGGCGAGAGGGGCAACAAGGAACGTGACCGAAGATTGGAGATTCAGTCAAAGTGGTGGGAGAATATGTTTGCAAAAGGGGGCCCTGGAGTCTCCTCAATCGGCCAGGGAACAAGGGGGGGGCAGGGAGGAGAGAGAGACTGGGACAGAGCAAAACCCAGAGGAGAAAGGAAGACAGGATGGGGGGGGGGGGAGAAGGCAGCTGAGGATGGAGCGAGGAGCCGTTCCTGACCTTATTGGGAGAAGGAATGTAAGAGGTCCAGCTTGGCGGAGCAACAGATTCCCTTTCATGGCCCTTGGAGGAAGCCTTAGACGCTGCCTGGCAGAAGGGGGGAAAGCAGGGAGGGGATGCAAGGACAACCGCAGAGAGAGGCCCAGGGCCCAAAACAAGGGGGCATGTCTCCCTGGGCCAGGGCAGACCCCGGACTCCCTTTGCAGCAGATCCGGGTCAAGGGGCCTGACCCCGTCTTTGTGGAGTCTGACAGAGGATGGGGCAGGGGTGGCCGGAGTTTTTCCAAAATTGCAGCTGGGGTGAAGAGAGGACGAGGTCTAAGGCTTGGGCAAGGATGTTGCCGGGATTAAAGGCTAGATGGGGCATCTCCAGCCAGATGGGCGGGGGTATAAATGATAAATTATTAAATTATTATTATTATCTCTCTTAGGGCTCGCGCTCAACTCTCGTAAGCGACGCCGCGCCGTCAAGGCCAGCCTGTGGCCAGAGAGCTCTGGGGTGCCTGAGAGGGTCTGCTTCACACACACACACACACACACACACACACCGTGATTCCAGACATGGGTTGGGTTTCTAGAAAGGAAGGTGTGGGCTGCCGGTTGGGGCAAGTGGGAGTACATGCACGACAAACACATAGCTCTCTTTCGGCAGAAGGGAAAGGACTCCACTCGGGGATGGAACACAGTTCAGCGGTAATGCATCCGTTTTGCATGCAAAAGGTTCCAGGTTCGATCCCCGATGACATCTCCGGGTACGGTTGTGAATCCCTGGAGAGCTGCTGCCTAGGTGGACCACTGGCCGGGCATCTAATTTGCGTGCAAAAGGTGCCTGGCTCAATCCCCAGAGGCATCTACAGGTAGGGCAGGAAGAAAACTGGTCTGAAACTCCGGGAAGCTGCTGCCAGTCAGTGTTGACAGTACTGAGCTAGATGGACTTAAAATAAAGCAGCTTCCGATGATATGGGGGAAGGTCATAGGTCAGCAGTAGAGGATCTGCTTTCCATGCAGAATGTCGCAGGTTGAATTCCCAAGATCTCCAGGCAGGGCTGGGAAACGCAGGCCGTTGGTGTAGATCAAGCACCCCCAAACTCGGCCCTCCAGATGTTTTTGGGACTACAACTCCCATCATCCCTGACCACTGGTCCTGTTAGCTAGGGATGATGGGAGTTGTAGTCCCAAAAAACATCTGAAGGGCCAAGTTTGGGGATGCCTGGTGTAGATAGAAAATACTGAGCCAGATTGAACAAGTTTCTGGCTCAAGTATGGCGAAGGGCCACCAGCTCAGCCGTAGCGCATCTGTTCTGCATGCAGAAGGTGCCGGGTTCACTGCCATGCAACATCTCCAGTTAGGACTGGAAACGAAATATCCCTGTCCAAAAACCACTGGAGGGCTGCTGCCGGTCAGTGTAGACAACACTGAGCTAGATGGAGCAAGGGCTTTGGCTCCGTCAAAGGCACGTTTTGACATCCTCATGTTTGGGGGCCTACAATTCCCCAGCTGCACTGGCTGCGGCTAACAGCATATCTAGTGCAGGCTGACCCACAGCATCCCAAAGGCAGCCCCCCTCTTAATGGGCTCAGCACCCCCAGTGCAACCCAGCACCCATCAACCAATGTCCACCAGCCTGTTATGCTTGGCTCAAGACCTTACCGCTTTCTCTGCTGTCCACGACACCCGCTTCCTGCTCGGGGGCTTGAGGTGCATCCTGCGGGAGGTTGGAGAGAAAACAGGGTAAAAATCGAACCCATTGCCCAGCCACGCAGGTTGGCAGATCTCAGAAGAGCAGCCAGAATTCACCCCACCAGATCTGTGTCTGCCCCTCTCTTCCTCACGGGCCAAATTTTGCCTGAGGCAGGTCCCACCCACCTGCTGATCACCCGATTTGTTGCCTTTACAGTGGTACCTCGGTTTACGAACTCAATCCGTTCCGGAAGTCCGTTCTTAAACCAAAACCGTTCTTAAACCGAGGTGCGCTTTCCCTAATGAGGCCTCCCGCCGCCGGTGTCCTTCCACCATTCGGATTCCGTTCTTAGACCGAGGTAAAGTTCTCAAATCGGGGACACTACTTCTGGTTTTGCAGAGTTCGTAAACAGGGCTGTTCTTAAACCAAGGTACCGCTGTACAGTGGTACCTCTGGTTAAGAACTTAATTCGTTCCGGAGGTCCGTTCTTAACCTGAAACTGTTCTTAACCTGAAGCACCACTTTAGCTAATGGGGCCTCCTGCTGCCGCCACGCCGCCGGAGCACGATTTCTGTTCTCATTCTGAAGCAAAGTTCTTAACCCGAGGTACTATTTCTGGGTTAGCGGAGTCTGTAACCTGAAGCGTATGTAACCCGAGGTACCACTGTACTAGGCAGAAGGGCAAATGATGCCTTCTTCCCTCCCTACCAGCCACACCCCTCGCCCCAAGGCCACACAGCACCTCACGTGCACCCTGAAAGTTCCTGCTTGCCTAAAAAGTGTCCTCGAACCCTCAAAATGAAGGATGGAGAGCTGTATAGAAACTACCCGACTGTACAGAGGTAAAATGTTCATTCATTGCCCCACCCACTTTGACCCCTGACCTCTCGCATCTCCAGCATGCGGCCCCTGGAAAGTTGCCCAGAAGGGAATGTGGACCTTGGTCAATGAATGTTAGAATGATGTCGGAATGAAGTCAAGTGGTTCTTAGCAGTAACACTAGAAAGGAGTAGGTGAAAATGAATTTTTAATAGGTGAGAAAGTAAAGTTATAACATATTAAGATAAGGGATTAAGATAAAAATAAAGAGGGAAAGGATTTGCTGAGTCAAAAAAAGGGAATGTGGCCCTTGGGTGGCAAACCTCTCCCCACACCTGCACTATTCATCCCCTTCCTGTGAGGTTAAGGGGAATGGCGCCCACATACCTGTTCTCTCGGAGTCTCTTCGCTCGGTAATTTCAGGGAAGCCTCCTCTTCCTGGGAGGAATCGCTCGCCACGCTGGGAGCATCTGGCTGCCCTTGCGGAGGCTGGCTGGAAGCGGACCCTCCTTCGGGAGCCCTCAACCCCTCGCTGTCTTCTGGAGCGGAAATGCGGCCGGTGCCCGTCTCCTCCTCGGAAGCGGGAGGCGATTCAGTCCTGGAGTCGCTGTCTCGGGAGCTGGCCTCGGCGCTCGACTCTGGATCCGGCCCGCTCTCTGACAGCGAGGGTGGCTCAGCGGGTGCTTGGCCAGCGACAGGGTCCAGAAGCAGGAGAGTTCCCACGGGGGTGGAGGAGTCTGCCAGAAAGGATGGATGGGAAGGAAGGTCACGACTGGCGGAAGAGAGAAACCCCACCCCTTAGTTCCCTGACCCTTGATCGCAGAGGTAGACTCACCCGGCATGTCTGCTGGCTTTGCTTCCTGCCGCTGCTGGCTTCGCAGCTCCCGGATCTGGGCCCTGATCAATTCCCGCTCCTGCACCTGAGGAGAGATGAGAGAGAGAAAACGCGGCGTCAGCCGGCATCACTCTGCATACGACTCGGCGACCTCACCTGAGCACACCTGCAGGCACAAACATCCACTCGCATACTGCCACACCCTTTCGATGCCTGATTATAAAAGTAGCTTCCAAAGGATGGGCTTTTCATCCTCACGGGCGTCTGTGCATGTGCAGAGTGGCAGCAGCGACCTGCGTTTGCAACGGCCAGCCCAGAGTCAAGAGAGGCTTCTGAATCGCCTCGGAATCAAGGATCCAGGTTTTTTTATTTCGTTTTTTAAGCAAGGTCTTTATTCACCTGCGGGGAGGTGTCCCCAAATCACCACACAACAGGTCAGGTGTAGCACCTCAGAGAAAGAATCTGAGAGGCAGACAAAGGTTTGGTGACAGCCAGCCGAGGGCAGCATCCAGCAGATGTGTAGACAGACAGACAGACAGACAGACAGACAGACAGACAGACACACACACACACACACACACTACCTTGTCACACCCACCCAAACACTCTCATCAGGTCCTGCTCTCCAAAACAAGGCGAGTGTCCAAAACTATGGGAGCCGCTGAAATTAGGGAGCCGATCCCCCTACCACAACGAACAATTAGGCAGAGCATGCATCTATGTGGGAACGGTTGCTAAGCAACCAGATGCAGCCCCCTCCTCAAAATAATCCATCCATCCAGGTTAACTCTGGGTTGCTAGGCAACCACAGTCCCCGGTCCCCTGACTCTTTTTCAAAGATGCTGAACAGAATGTGGGAATTTGGGGGGAGGGCACGGAGGGAGGAGAAATTTGAGAGGGGGCTTTGCACCGGAAGGGGGCAGAAGGGGAGGGACCACCCACACGACGGTTTGAAGGCAGCCTTCGCCAAGCATCCAGTGCCCTCCAGGTGTTCCCGGACTACAACTTCCACCGGCCACGGTCAGCGCAGCCATTTTTAAACTGCAGCTTCCAACTCGGCTGGGGAGGAGGGTGGGCTGGAGGGAGTTGATGTCCAAAACTACCATAGGGCCCCCCACCCACCCACATCCCATGACTTTTCCAAAAAGCAAACTGGCGGATGGAGGCAGTGATTTGGTTTGGGGCCGCAGCATGTGTCAGTATAAATGGAGAACACAGCTCTCTTTTTAAAAATTCACCATGACTGAATTAGGGTGGGTGGGTGGGTGTTTGTGTGTGTGTGTGTGTGTGTGTGTGTGTTTATGCATGCCCATCTTCATGGATTGGAGTTCAAAGTGAGCAAAACCCCACAGAGGGAAGACAAATGTTTCTGCAAGTCCATCTAGGTGGTGGTGGGGGGTGAGTTGGAGGGGGGGTGAGCATGGAGACGCCAGACATCCGTCATCAGAAACAAGGTTCTAAGCAAGGCCCTGGGCTAGACCAAAATCTTCCTCTTTTTTTCCCCCGGGAGAAAACTGCCATCTAGTGGACAGCCCGCACCACTGCTCGGGAAACCTAAATCTGCAACGCTGCATTTCCCGCAAACCCTGCAGGGCGCGATGCTCACAGGTGAGCCCAGAGTCCTGCCAAACTGAACAAGGACCAAAACGGCAGCAACCAATGGCCCATCCAAGAGGAACCCCTGCAAACCACACCCCTCGGCTCACCCCAGACCTCCTAGGAGAGGCGCGAGGAATCTGTGGCCTTCCAAGCTAAAACTCCCACCGTCCCTGATCCCATTAGCTGTGCAACAACACCTGGACAGCCACAGTTCAGGTTCGGTCGCCAATGGCATCTCTACGTAGGGCAGGCAGAAAATCCATGCCTAGAATCCAGGAGATCCGCTGCTGCTGCCAGTCAGTGTAGGCAATATTGAGATGGATGGATCAGGGGATTTGACTACATCTAAGGCAGCTTCCCGGCAGGGACATAGCTAGGGGGTGGCGAGGAAGGCTTCCACCAGGGGTGCAGGTGGGTGGGGGCACAAAATCGGCTTTAAAATATGTCCATAAATATGTCTATAAATAAAAATATGGATTATTGCCTCATAAGAAAAAGTTTTAAATAGAGGGTCTTTATATGATATGCAGGGGCCCTGTTTTTCCCTATTTCTTTCAGTGTCACATTCCTTTTTCTTTAAATTTCACAAACTCCAAATGCGCAATATTCCACGTTGCGTACTTAGACTCAACAACGTTTCGGCCAATCTGTGAAAGAATTCATTACAAGGTGAAGTGCGTGAGGAATGGAATGGGTGGAGGTTGGGAGGTTGGAGGAGAGGCAGAAAGAAGAGCTGATTTGTACGTTTGTGACCTTCTTCTTGCACATGACTTCCGCTCACCTCAGAGATGCCCCCGTCCGCTGTGTTTCCTTCCCTTCCTTTGACCCCCAGGGCCTCATCCGTCTCCCGCCGGCTGTAGTAAGCTTTCCCCGCCAAAGCTGCAGCTTAAGAGAGGAAGAGAACAAATAAAGCAGGTTTCGCCTCTGGAGGTTCGCTTCCCGGCACGTATTTGCAACTCATTGCATACGGCCCTCAACTGACTTCTGCAAGGCCCCCATGCTGCCTCTCCTCTGGCCAGCAGATCCTCTTCCCTGCCACAGACCCGCACGCTCTTCAGCTGTTCCCACCATCCTTCCGCCTGCTGCCACACAACTGAATGACGGCGGCTGAGGAATGCACCAATCAGCATGCCCCGCAGCTGTCCTCACTGCCAATTGGTTGGGCGGCATGCTTTTCTGCATAGCTGACAGGCGGGTGGGGCCCAGGCCCGCCCACCACCAGCATGGATCCAGCCAATGGCCTATCTAGTCCAGCATCCTCTTCTCCCAGTGGCCAACTAGATGCCTCCCCTGGGAAACCCACAAGCAGGATTCTCCCCAAAGAGCCATTCTCCCCCTCCGCAGTTTCCAGCAACCAGATTTCAGAAGACTTGCCACTTCTAATCATAGAGGCAGAGCATAGGCATCATGGCTAGTAGGCACTGAAAACCTCCACCACCTCAAATTTATTTGATCCTCTTTTAAAGCTGTCTACAGGGCCATCTTGGGACGCGGGTGGCGCTGTGGGTTAAACCACAGAGCCTAGGACTTGCTGATCAGACGGTTGGCGGTTTGAATCCCTATGACGGGGTGAGCTCCCATTGCTCGGTCCCTGCTCCTGCCAACCTAGCAGTTCAAAAGCACGTCAAAGTGCAAGTAGATAAATAGGTACCACTCTGGCAGGAAGGTAAAAGGCGTTTCCGTGCGCTGCTCTGGTTTGCCAGAAGCGGCTTAGTCCTGCTGGCCACATGACCCGGAAGATGTATGCCGGCTCCCTCGGCCAATAAAGCGAGATGAGCACCACAACCCCAGAGTCAGTCACGACTGAACTTAATGGTCAGGGGTCCCTTTACAGGGCTGTCTTACCCAAAGGCACTAGGGGTGTGGGGCACCTGGGTGCCGGGCTCTCAGGGGCACCAGGCCGAGAGCCCAGGGCTCAACAGTTGAGTCCGGAGAAGAGACCACCCGTCGGTCAGAGTGCCGTGAAAGGCTCTTCTGCTGCGGGCGGCTCTGTGCCACAAGTTCGGGGGTGACTGAGCCAGCAAGAGGCTGAGGCCCGGGACTGGGCAACGGGGGGAGGGTGGATCTTTGCACCCTGGCACCATATATGCCTAAGACAGTCCTGGCTGTCTAGGTTAGTGGCCATCACTGCCTCCTGAGGAAGTGAGTTTCGTAGTTTAACAATGTACTGTGCAAAGAGGTTCTTTTATCTGCCCTGAATCTTCCAACAATCAGCTTCACTGGATGTTCCTGAGAGCGGGATTCAATAATTTTAAAAAGCCGTACAGTAGGACCTCGGGTTAAGAACTTAATTCGTTCTGGAGGTCTGTTCTTAACCTGAAACTGTTCTTAACCTGAGGTACCACTTTAGCTAATGGGGCCTCCCGCTGCTACCACGCTGACGCTGCTCAATTTCTGTTCTCATCCTGAAGCAAAGTTCTTAACCCGAGGTACTATTTCTGGGTTAGCGGAGTCTGTAACCTGAAGCGTCTGTAACCTGAGGCGTCTGTAACCCGAGGTACCACTGTATTTAAAACAAGTTTGTTAAGGAGCCACAATAATACGCTAGGTCCTAAAAATATACAGTGGTACCTCAGGTTACATACGCTTCAGGTTACATACGCTTCAGGTTACAGACTCCACTAAACCAGAAATAGTGCTTCAGGTTAAGAACAGAAATTGTGCTCCGGCGGCGTGGCAGCAGCAGGAGGCCCCATTAGCTAAAGTGGTGCTTCAGGTTAAGAACAATTTCAGGTTAAGAACAGACCTCTGGAACAAATTAAGTACTTATCCCGAGGTACCACTGTATATAATAAGCAACAAATACAAATAAGCAAAATGGTCTCTCAGCTGTTCCTTCCGCACTTTCGCCAGCCCCCTCCTTTCCGGCCCTCACAATTCCTGGAAGACACACACACACAAACACCCTGGGGGGTTTCAGGTCTCTCTTCCTCCCCTTAAGTCAGAGCCCGTCATACCTTCAATTTCTTCAGCACGCAGTTTGCGAATGGCGGCACGGATCAGTTTCCGTTCCTCATATTCGCTGGCCGCCCGCATCTGATGGGAGAAAAGGAAAGGTCAGCCACTTTTACAGGTTGGCTTCGTTCTCCGCAAGTCAAGGCCAGCTCTGGGCCAACTGGGAGCAGGCAAGATAGATGCTGTTAGTCCCGACGTGCACGCGAATACCCGCTGGTTAGACAAGTCTGTCATTTGTATTCATTTTTTTTAAACAATGAGAAACATGGGTTATCTCCACATGGTGAAATGGAGGGGCCAACACTGAGAAGACCCTGCTTGCTTTTCAAGGAGGGACCTGTTGGCTGCAAGGCGCAGCCAGACACCCTAAAATACAGTATTGGAGGGGTACACTCATCTTCAGAAACCACACCCCCTCTCATTGGGTCTCCAGCCTTGCATCACACTTCCCCGGATGCTTTTGAATGGCTGGGATTTTTAAATTATTATAATTATTATTATTTCACAAAATTTAGCCAGTGCTTGACTGCAAAAAAAGTGATTGGTTTGCCACAAAGATAAAACGATGAAATTATCATTCGGAAAAATTCACAGCCATTGCGCAAAGTTAAAATAACAATAGACTACAGTCATACCTTGGTTTTCAAACAGAATGTTTTTCCGGAAGTTCCGATAGCCTTCCAATTGTACCAGGTGCACCAGAAACAATAGCAGAAGCCACTTCGGACGTTCAGCTTCCCCCAAAAATTTGATGACTGGAACACTCACTTCCGGGTTTCGATCATTCCGAGTACCAAGGAATTATAAGGTCTCAAATACAGTTGTACCTTGGAAGTCAAACAGAATCCATTCCAGAAGTCTGTTCAACTTCCGAAACGTTTGACTTCCCAAGCACAGCTTCCGATTGGCTGCACGAAGCTCCTGCAGCCAATCGGAAGCCGCGGAAGCCCCGTCGGACATTCGGCTTCCTAAAAAATCTTCAAGAACTGAAACACTCACTTCCAGGTTTCGATCGTTCGGAAGCCGAAACCTACAAGTACCAAGGTGTTCAACAACCAAGGTATGACTGTAAAAGCAGATTAAAAGTCGCATCAACATTCTAAGCATCTGGGTGGGCTTATCTAAACAAATAAAAAATGTTTTAGTGGGCTCTGAAAAAAGTACAGTGAAGTTGCCTGCCTGATATCAAGAGGCAGGGAGTTCCATAGGTGCTGCCTCACTGAAAGATTGATTTCTGACAACAGGGAACAAGATGTGTCCTGGGACTCTAACAGTGCCTCTGGCATGGCTGGAGGGCAGAAAGAGGCAGGGGAGTTTCTGCAGAAACCAGCCTAGTGTCCTAAGGCAAAGTGCACATTCATTGCTCCATCTGGCCCTACCCACCACCAGCATGTGGCCCTCAGAAGGTTGTCCAGGAGAGAATGTGGCCCTCTGGAGGAAAAGTGCCGCCCTCCCCCCAAATCCCTGAAATACAGGGACAGTTACATGAGCTGGCCACTAAATGGCACTCTTTCCTTGCCAAGGCACTTGGCAGCGGCCGGGGAAAGAGACAAACGAGGCAGTTATCTCCCCAGAGCCTGGAGAATGTCGGATCCAGAACTCCCAGCCAGCTCAGACCCAAGTAAAAAGCTGCAGGAAGGAAGCCAGCAGCCTGCCACTTTGCAATCGTGAAGTTCATATTGACATCACGCTTCTGAAAATTCAGAGCGTTTCCCAGAGAGTTCCCGCACTAAAAGAACCCATTTCTTACAAGTGCAAATCGAAGCGGTCAAGTGGGGGTAATCTCGGAAGTAAACGAGTACCGAGTATATTGCAAACTGAGACAGTTTATACTGAGAGAGGATGGGGCTTGCCCAACAGCAAGAGACAGGATTCGAACGCGGGACTTTGGCTCTTTGTTCGGTCTCTTTATCCCCTCTGCTTCAAAAACCAAGGCTGGCACATTCAAAAGAGAAGGCCCCCAAGCCACTCACCAAAGCAGTCAGTTCCTCCACATCCTGGATGGTTTCCAACTTCCCAGATAGGATGTCCAGAGTTTTCTGCTGCTGCTTCTGCTCCTCCTCCAGCCGCAGTGATCTGTAGGGAACAAGGCACACATCTTCAGGTGGGGAGTGATGGCTAAGATCTGTGAGACCATTGGCGAGTAAGCTGGCAGGGAGGCTTTTTGTCTGACCCCCCCTCCAGCATATCAGGGACAGAAACCTTCCTAGAAAGTTGCTTTATACTGAATCAGATCAGTGGGGTCCATCTAGTTCAGCACTGCCTACACTGACCGGCAGAGGCTGTCTGGGATTTCAGATGGAGATCTTTCTTTCCCGTCCCTACCTGGAGATGCCAGGAATCGAACCAGTGACCTTCTTTCTGCATGCAAAGCAAATGCTCTGCCTCTGAGCTACAGCCCTTCACTATCCCGAGTCAGACCATTGGTCCATCTAGTGCAATACGACCTACACTGGCTGGCAGCAGCTCTCCAGGGTTTCAGGAAGGGAGTCTTCCCCGATTCACATGATACGTGTGTAGAGGGCAACGCACATCAGCAAAGCCACCTGCAGCCCTAGAAATTCCGCAACCCTAGAAATTCCGCAACCCTAGAAATTCCGCAACTGATTCTGCAATTATTCTGCAATTATTTAAAAGTAATGGGAGGAGAGGCTAAGCAAGCAGATTAGAGGGGGAAAGAAAGGGGTTCCGAGGACCCACCTCAGCACGTTCTCCTTGTTCTCCTGCCGTTCTGCACAGCGCTCCGTCCGGAAGCGCTTGGATGCCAGCGCCTCCTCGTCTCGCTCCAGTTCCTGCCGCCGCAGCTCCCGGATGGCGGAGCGGATCTGCCGCCGCTCGGTCAGGTCCAGCGTGGCTTCCAGCTGTGTGGGGAGGGAGGGGTGGCAGCAGCGTAAAAGGCAAATGGTCACTCCGGGACAGATAAAGGGCATCGTAGAGACCGGCTCCACCCACCCCGCTCTGGCCCACCTCGGCTCAAAACCCTCGAGATTCCGGGCGACGCCGCACACAATGGAGGCAGTGTCCCGGCTGACACAGGGGACCAGTGTCCCTGCAGCCACCCACTCTCCCGGCACGGAGCCCAATGACTCACGCACGCGACTGCCACTAAGCCTCGGACAGTGGCCAGGAGACCTCCACCCAAAGAATGGCATCGCTGGACACACACACACACACACATGGGCCTGGGCAGCAGGGAAAATCCCTAGAGGTGGTGGTCTCAAATTGGGAACTACAAACCCCACACAACACTTGAGGAGGTCAAGAGGCAGGGATAACCTCTCCTACCCTCCGGTTCCGAGCAGCGGGCAAGGATTGTCACGGTCACTTTAACAAATAAAAAAAAGCTGATTTGTGTGATGCCCTCTGCCGTACTTGAGGGCAGATACCAAAAGATTCCAACCGAGAAACGACTCTGCCCCTGCGGAGATGGCAATCAGGAAACAGTGGCTCATGTTCTCCTGTCCTGTCCCCTTTATAAAGATCTCTGTGGCCACACTTTCTTTTATCAGATCAAAATGATCAGACAACAGCAAAGGTTTATCGAGGGTGCAATGAGATTAAGGGCCACTATCTGAACAATAATCTTGGTCATTTGTTTTTTATATATATATAAATATTTATCAAAGTTTTTGAATACAAATGCACAAATAATAAACAACCTTACTTATATCATAACGTGGTTTCGTCACTTCTTTGGACTCCCTCATGTCTCCCGCTCCCATTTACATCGTTAAAAGGTTTTTCCAAGCAAATTATCAACTTGTTTACGATCTTATATCCACTCATTTAAATATAATCTAGCAATTCTCCAAAAAAATTATGTTTTCTTTAATCTCACTTATCATCAAATTCAAATCTAATTTAGTGGTGGCCAATTTTTTATAATCTAGCATCCTTCTTAACATTCAACCAAATTACAATGTTTTTGTAAATACGTCTTAAATTTCTTCCAGTCTTCCTCAATCCTCTCTTCTCCCAGGTCTCGGATTCTGCCAGTCATCTCGGCCAGTTGCATATAGTCCATCAGCTGCATCTGCCACTCTTCCAGTGTGGGTAGATCTTGAGTTTTCCAGTTTTTAGCGATGAGTATCCTTGCTGCCGTTGTTGCATACATAAAATATGTTTGGTCCTTCTTTAGCACCTTCTGGCCGACAATACCCAGAAGGAAGGCCTCAGGTTTCTTAGTGAAGGTATACTTAAATACCTTTTTCAGCTCATTATATATCATTTCCCAGAAGGCCTTCACCTTAGGGCATGTCCACCAGAGGTGAAAGAATGTTCCTTCATTTTCTTTACATTTCCAACATTTATTATCAGACGAATGGTATATTTTGGCAAGTTTAACTGGGGTCATGTACCATCTATATATCATTTTCATTACATTTTCCTTCAGAGCATTACATGCGGTGAAGTTCAGCCCAGTGGTCCACAAC
Organism: Podarcis erhardii; assembly: GCF_964252035.2. Classification (NCBI taxonomy): domain Eukaryota; kingdom Metazoa; phylum Chordata; class Lepidosauria; order Squamata; family Lacertidae; genus Podarcis; species Podarcis erhardii. Next base: position 24,924,462 of record NC_138505.1, on the reverse strand, counting down.
CTTTCCCAGTCCTCAAACATAATGTTATGCCCAATGTACTGTGCCCACTTTATCATAGCCGATTTAACCATTTCGTCTTGTGTATTCCATTTTAACAGCAAGTTATACATTCTAGATAGTACCTTAGTCTTTGGTTCTAACAATTCTGTTTCTAACTTCGATTTCTCCACCTGGAACCCTAACTTTTTGTCATTTTTAAAGACTTCTTTAATCTGAGCGTAATGTAACCAGTCTCGCACTTTATCCTTCATTTTCTCCAAACTCTGCAATTTCCAATTGTCTCCATCTTTTTCTAATATTTCCCAATATTTTGGCCATTTGGCCTCCATATTGGGTCTTTTTCAGGCCTTAGCTTCCAGAGGCGAAAGCCACCTCGGAGTCTTGTTTTCCAATAAGTCTTTGTATTTTGTCCAGACATTAAATACTGCTTTCCTAACAATATGGTTCTTAAAGGCCTTATTGATCTTAACCTTGTCGTACCATAAGTATGCATGCCAATAATCTTGGTCATTTGATTGCCCTTTTTACCCATTGTCGTCTTTTTAATTGTATATACGGTTTGTTTTATGTTGCTACGGCCGTTGGCTAATGCGAATAAAGTTTATCTATCTATTTTCAAGCAGATTTGTGGCACCAGAGACCCATCTGCAGTGCACCCTTAAAGCAGTATCGTGCCGGTTTGAACAGCCACGGCTTCCTGCAAAGGCTCCTGGGAAATACAGTTTGAGAGGGGTTCTTGTAGGAGGTCCTTATTCCCTCCCTCGCAGAACTACGGTTTCCATGGTTCCCTGGGGATGGATTGTCAAGCCGCTCCAGGAATTGCAGCATTAAAATTACCAATAAAAATCAGACGTTAAAAAAGAGCAAGGGCTGCATTTGCCCCATACTTTTAAAGCGCTATGGTGCCACTTTTTAAATTCTTTTCGTTTTTTGCATGAACCTTTTTTTTGCCCAAGAAGCAAGGTAACATGCATGGTTCTGTCCCTCCTCATTTAGCCCACACAACAACCCTGTGAGGTAGATTTAGACTGAGGAGCAACAATGGGCCCAAGGTCACTCAGTGAACGTCACAAGGCCAAGTGAGGATTTGAACCCAAGCCTCTCCCAGGTCCCAGTACAGTGGTACCTTGGTTCTCAAACTTAATCCATTCTGGAAGTCCCTTCCAAAACCAAAGTGTTCCAAAACCAAGGCACGCTTTCCCATAGAAAGTATTGCAAAACAGATTAATCCATTCCAGACTTTTAAAAACAACCCCTAAAACAGCAATTTAACATGAATTTTACTATCTAACAAGACCATTGATCCATAAAATGAAAGCAATAAACAATGTACTGCAGTCACACAATCAATCAATCAGTAGCTGAAGTGGGTTCCACACAATCACAAAAACAAAACAAAAAAGCAGCAAAATCAAAAACGCAAAATAAATAGCAAAAACAGACAAACCTCAGCGTAACACTCAAAAGGGAAGTGTGGCACTCAGAATGGAGCACGTTCGGCTTCCAAAAAAGTTCGCAAACTGAAACACTTACTTCCGGTTTTGCAGTGTTTGGGTTCCAAGTTGTTTGAGTATCAAGGTGTTTGAGAACCAAGGTACCACTGTACAACACTCTAACCGCTACACCACCCTGGCTCTGATTTAAACTGTCATGGCTGCACACCTTTTCCTCGTGGGGAAATCTCTGGACTGCAATTCCCATCATCCCCAGCCAGCGTAGTCTGTAGCCAAGGATGATGGAAAAGTGCGGTCCAAGAACATCTGGAGGGTGAGACATCCTCTGATCAAAGCCAAGCCACCACTGCGGGTGTCCCGCTTCCTGCTGGGCGTGTCCACGACCCTCCCTCTCTCAATCTCTCTACCCCCAGCCCAGCCCTATACAGCAGTCAGGCCCCGTCTCATTTCCTGGATGTGGGGTGGAGTAAGGGGTCATGCTTCCCAGCATTCAGCCTCGCCACAGCTGCATTTCCTGACCCCTTTTGTCTGAGTCAGGAAGTGTGCTGCAGAGGCTGCTCTCCGGAGCGACTGGATTCAGAGACGGAATATGGAGGAAAGGCAGCAATGGGGAACAGCGAAGACATTTCCTACAGCATCTGCAGGGATTGCCAACACACATACACAACTCACCGTCACAGCTGACAACAGCGCTCTTGCTCTCTTTCACACACACAGACACACAAGCACACAGATAAGAGGGGACGCAGGTGGCGCTGTGGTCTAAACCACTGAGCCTCTTGGGCTTGCCGATCAGAAGGTCAGCGGTTTGAATCCCCGCGGCAGGGTGAGCTCCCGTTGCTCTGTCCCAGCTCCTGCCAACCTAGCGGTTTGAAAGCATACCAGTGCAAGTAGATAAATAGGTACCGCTCCAGCAGGAAGGTAAACAGTGTTTCCATGAGCTCTGATTTCCATCACAGCATCCCATGCTGGCCACATGACCCAGAAAGTTGTCTGTGGACAAACGCCAGCTCCCTCGTCCTAAAAGCAGGATGAACACTGCAACCCCATAGTTCCCTTTGACTGGACTTAACCATCAAGGGGTCCTTTACAGGTAAGAGGAGAGTTGGCACTGCAATCAGAATAATCTTCCCCAACCTGTTGCCCTCCAGCTGTTTTGGACTACAACTCCCATCAGCCCCAGGCAGCATGTAAGGTAGTTCAGCATTGCGATTCCCATATTGCAGACACAAGAATGGAAGGAGAGCTTGCTCAGTCAGGCCAATGGCCCATCTAGGCCAGCATCCTATTCTCACAGTGGCCAGCCAGGTGCCTGAATGGAAAACTTGCAAGCGGGACCTGAGCACAAGAGCAATTCTTGCCTCCTGCGGTTTCCAGCAACTGGGATTCAGTAGCATCACTGCCTCTGACCGTGGAAGCAGAGCAGAGCCATCATGGCTAGTAGCCATCAATAGCCCTCTCTCTCCTCCATGAATTTGTCTAGTCTTCCTTGAAAGCCATCCAAAGTTAGTGGTCATCACTGCTTCTTGTGGCAGGGAGTCCCAGAGGTCAACCATAGTACAACAATCTGAATTCCAGCTGTTAAGTGTTCTTCACAGACATGGTAAATTATGGTCCACAGATTCAGAAGCATTGCTGCCTCTGACTGTGGAGGCAGAGCATAACCAGCTCGATAGGCCTCTTCTCCATGAATTTATTTAATCCTCTTTTAAAGCCATCTAGGTCCCTATGGCTCCTGCCAACCTAGCAGTTCAAAAGCACTTCAAAAGTGCAAGTAGATAAATAGGTACCGCTCCAGCGGGAAGGTAAATGGCGTTTCCGTGTGCTGCTCTGGTTCGCAAGAAGCAGCTTAGTCATGCTGGCCATATGACCCGGAAGCTGTACACCAGCTCCCTCAGCCAATAAAGCGAGATGAGCGCTGCAACCCCAGAGTCGGCCATGACTGGACCTAATGGTCAGGGGTCCCTTTACCTTTAGGTCCCTATGGCAGGGAGTTCCAAAGTTTTAACCATGTGCTTTTGTGAAGTTCTCTCTTTTAATAACAAACTTTATTAAATAAAAGAATGGAAATGGTTTATTGAATATTTGATAGATAAATTGTATACAGATAACAACACTGGTGGGATTATTGTAATAACCTGCAGTTTCATATATTTAAAGTAGATGGAATAAGTGAGCAGATTAAGTAAAGTTGGATCGGCAGAAGATATAAAAAATGAATTTAAGGAACCGCAGAAAGAGGGGGAAGGAAGTCAAGTTTTGAAATGTTAAAGTGATTGTAAAATTAGTGAAATGTATAAACCTGAAAAGCATAAATTAAAAAATATATATAAATAAGTTTTTTAAAAGCTTTAAACCACTGCACATAGAAGTGCTCTTTTGTGGGGGGCAGCGTGGGGAGGCAGAAGCCCAAGGCAACAGAGTGTTGTAAGACGTGCGCTGGGGTCTTCCTGTTGGTGCAGAAAGAACTGGGGATTCATCTTGCCCACCTAACCTAGCCAAACAGTTCCTGTTCATGTGGCATGTGGGGCAATCAATGGCGGAAACATCTGTCCACCCACTAGGGCTCTCTCTCTCTCTCCACCCTATTCTCCCTCGCATGGCTGGCCACTGGCACAGCTACAGTTAGACCGGGAAGGACAGTGCCAAGCCAAGCAACAAGGGAGGGACTCCACCGTGGCATTTCCCCTTGGATGCTGAAGGCAAGAGGTCACAAACAGCTGCTGCAGCAGCTGGAAAGAGCCAGGGCACACCAGACCCACTTCAGAACTCTCCGCACAGCCTTGATGCCTCCTTAAAATAGCCAAGAGTTGAGCTCCCTGCTCCAAGTCTCTCCAGCCCACTCGGAAAAGAGGGGGGCATACCCCTCATGATTTGCCACCCAATCAGTCCTCTATATACGCGAGCAAGGGGGGGAACAATCTTTGCCCAATGCATCATTAATTTACAGGATTTGCAGTCACAAGATGTGCTGAGCGAAGGTCACCGACTTTAAAAGGCTATTAGACCAAATGCATGGAGAAGGGACCATTTAGCCACTATTAGGCAGTAGAACCTGCAGGTCCAGCAGCAGTCTACCTCTGAAGAGAGAGCAGACCTACAAGAGGATTGAGAGAAGGGGCTGGTTGGCGCTACCACGGCCCCTGCCAGGTCTACTCTCCAAGCCAGCGCAAGTGTGTGTGGTTCTTTGCTGCCCTCCTCCTACACTCCAGGGGGGAAAGCCTTCCTAGGAAGGTAGAAAGCTGCCTTTTACAAAGCCAGACCGCACTGGCTGGCAGCAGCTCTCCAGCGCTTTATGAAGCAAGGCCGACGTGGAGATCCCCTGCATACCAGGCAGATGCTCTCTACCACTGAGCTACATCCCTTTCCCAAGTGAGAACACTGGAAGGCGCCTTATAGCAAGTCAGAACACTGTCCCATCTAGCTCAGTACTGCCTACACTGACTGGCAGCAGCTCTGCTGGATTTCCGGCATGGAGTCTCTCCCAGCCCGGCTTCAAGGCTGTGCAACCGTCACCCCTACCCAACAGACAAACGAAGCAGGCAGAAACTTTGGACTTCCCTGGCTTCCAGGGGTCCGAGGCAGACGGATGTGAAATGCTTGGAAAAGTTTTGGTTTTGAGGGGTGGGGGGAAGCGATTGCAACTTGGGGGGGGTAGGAAGGGCAGTCGGCAAATGTGCACACACAATGAGAGAGAGAGAGAGAGAGAGAGAGACCCCCCAAGGCCACGTAAGCAGCCCAGGGAGGGCGGAGGCCAGAGGCAGCCCTCCGGGCCCTGCTAACAGGCCAGCCCCGCTCTGCGGCCAGAGGTTGCTGGGAGCCGCAGAGTGGATTCCAAGAGGAGCGTGCAGGGAGAATTCGGCGTCCTGGGCTGCCCTGCGCCCTGGGAAGAAGAGGACATGCTGCGGCCCCAGCTCACGCTCCCCCGCCGGGCAGGAAATTAACGGTTACGAGCGGCCGGCCTAGAAAAACAGGGCCTCAATTTAAAGCAGGGAGTTAGCTAGGTGGAGAGGCAGCTGGAGGCAAGCAGAACTCTGCAGGGCCAAGATACTGCTGTTTTCCCAGACCAGGCGGGGAGAGCAACAGGGAGCAGTGCCTTGAGAAGCAAAATCCAGATGTCAGAGCAGCCGAGGCAAGGAGCCTTCGATGCTTTCAGACAAGGGACCTTCCTTTCACCCAGATGCGCATTTCTTAATTTTCTGTTGTCTGTCTGTATTGTTACCAGAACTCTTAATAAAGATCAGCCTTGCTTTCACTGCCTGCACTCATTCGTCTCTGACCGATAAACTTGGGGGACACTTGAGTCCTTTTAGATGGGTAGTTAGGCCATTGAAAAAAGGCACTGCCTATTTTCTGGTGACAGTATAAACACCAGCGGCCTACGCCTACAGGCTGATATGGATAGGTGTAACCCAGGCTCAGGTTTCTGCAGACACGTAACCTCGCTAGATGGGACGCGGGTGGCGCTGTGGGTTAAACCGCTGAGCCTAGGACTTGCCGATCAGAAGGTTGGCAGTTCGAATCCCCGCCACGGGGTGAGCTCCCGTTGCTCGGTCCCTGCTCCTGCCAATCTAGCAGTTCGAAAGCATGTCAAAGTGCAAGTAGATAAATAGGTACCGCTCTGGCGGGAAGGTAAACGGTGTTTCCGTACGCTCCTCTGGTTCCCCAGAAGCGGCTTAGTCCTGCTGGCCACATGACCCGGAAGCTGTACGCCGGCTCCCTCGGCCAGTAAAGCGAGATGAGCGCCGCAGCCCCAGAGTCAGCCATGACTGGACCTAATGGTCAGGGGTCCCTTTACCTTTACCTTTAACCTCGCTAGACCTTATAATGTAGTAGTTTTTCAAAAATGAAATAGCATTCCACATCTGTATGATGCGCTTCCTCCAAGGAGCATGGGGTGGTCCCCTTTTATCCTCCTAACAGCCCTGGAAGGTAGGCCAAGCCGGAGCAAGCGTCAAACCAGACCTCTCTAGCTGTGTATCTATTAGACAACTCCCACCAGATATAACCCTCTTGCTACACCGCAGCTAAAACCACCACCTGCCCTCCATTTGCCCTGCAGTGGGATTTGGGGACTCCCCTGCAAAAAAAAATAAAAAAAATCCTGAGAACTTAGTTTATGAAGGGTGCCAGGAACTAGGGTGCCGTGACAGGGTGAACTACAGTTCCCAGGATTGTTTTTCATAGAGAAAAAGCCATGTGCTTTAAACATGTGGTATGCACAGAGTCAACATTTTTTTTATATATCCCATCAACCCTGAAAGGCAAACACAATTTCATACTGGAATAAGAAGTACAGTGGTACCTCGGGTGAAGTACTTAATTCATTCCGGAGGTCCGTACTTAACCTGAAACTGTTCTTAACCTGAGGTACCACTTTAGCTAATGGGGCCTCCTCCTGCTGCTGCTGCTGCTGCTGCGCTGCCGGAGCACGATTTCTGTTCTCATCCTGAAGCAAAGTTCTTAACCTGAGGTACTATTTCTGGGTTAGCAGAGTCTGTAACCTGAGGCGTATGTAACCTGAAGCGTATGTAACCCGAGGTACCACTGTACGTAAAAAGTGAGTGGGGAAAACTTTTCCCCCAGACTTTTACTGCATTCAAGCTCTGAGTTTAATTTCACAACTGCCTTTAAGTTTCCTTTTGTTTTTAAGCATTCACAAATCATTTTTTGCCCTTTGTACCAGTTCTGGGAGAACCTCGTAAAAGAAAAAGAAAGCACAATTGAGTTTCTCTCCCCACACCGCCCTCTTTTCAAAAAAACTCTGTTCTTATGGGTCTTTGAAAAGAATTCCCTTATATTTCTTTTTCAAGTTTTGCAGCTTGCTTTTTTTGAGGGGGGGGTGGAGGGGGTAGTAAAACATGCACCCCCAAAATGAAGGAGAAGGGGAGTCCAAAGATGGGCAGTTACAGCTGGAGTGTGTGTATTGGTGTGATCCAGGTACAAGACTGTGACCATTTGCCACCACTGCCCTTTTGCTAAACAAAGCCAGGCCTCAGTGAGTGGTGAGTGGTGCTTAATTCTTCAACTTGAATTAGCCAGGCTGGAATTCCAAAGGGATTCCCACCCACTTCCTTCTCCCACTACAAGCAGGCATTCCTGGACTCGGACTCAAGGGGCTGGAGGTAGCTGAGCATCCTGGGAACAAGATTTGCATCCCACACAGGCAGGAGCTCCAGAAGGATAGGGTGCAGGGGGAGGGAGCCAGCCACCCCTCCTTTTGAGAATGGTACGTTCCCAGACTCTGGTACACTGCCCTCACCCTGGAGGTTCCACTTAGCTCTCCTGGACAACAGCAGGAGAGAGAGATTAGTGACCTGTGAGTGATTTTGAACTAAGTTTTACTTGGTTTTGTTATAGGAATTCTAAGGTCTCAAATAAAGTCGTACAGTCATACCTCGGGTTGAATGTGCTTCGGGATGAGCGCGTTCAAGTTGCGCTCTGCGGCAACCCAGAAGTAACGGAGAGCATTACTTCCGGGTTTCGCCGCTTGCGCATGCGCAGACACTCAAAATGACAACGCACAAACAATGGGAGAATGACATAGGCTATGAGATTAACCCCACTCAATGGACCAGAATGTGGTCTAAACCCCCCTTTAAATCCATATCAACGAAAAGAAAAGAACTCACACTGAAACTCACCTACAGGTGGTACCTAAGACCAAGGAAACTAGCGCTAATACACCCAGGAACCTCACCAAAATGCTGGAGAGGGTGCACCTCCACAGGCACATACCTTCACATGTGGTGGGAGTGTCCCAAAATCCAACTATTCTGGACAACAGCCATACAAGAAATAGGTAAAATAACTAAGCAAGTATTAGACTTCACCCCAGAATTGGCCCTACTAAACATCTTCCAAGACAACAATGCCCATTTACACCACAAAGAACTCCTAACCCACCTACTTTCAGCAGCCAGAAACACCATAACCAGACACTGGAGAGACCTGTCAGGAGTAAGCATGGACCAATGGTACCAAATAGTATGGGAAACAGCCCTACTAGAAAAATTAACTAATAAACTGAAACTGACACGGGGACAAACAGAAGAAGACACCTTCACCCCGGTATGGCTCCCCTTTATCACATACACAGCCCAACAGGACAATGACAATAATCCACCAACAGCATACAAATCAATATGGCTAACCTGATCCGAAACACCCACCCACCTCACTCACACACGAAAACAAAGATCACCGCAGCCAATCACAAACAAACAATCACATCCTAGGCCAACCCCAACCTCTCTCACCACCAAAGGAACACAAGTGAACAACACAAGCACGCTGACACCAAACTACATACATTAAGCATAATAGAAACACCGCTACCCGACCCCACCCCCATCCATCTCCCCTCCCTCCACCCCCCTTTCTTTTTTTTTCTTTTTTTCTTTTTTCTTCTCCCCCTAATGCCTCAACAAATGAAATGGATTTGTAAAAATGTTACATGGGGGAAAAAAATACGAGGCATTACACTTACACTGTAAAACAAGAAAACCCTTAATAAAATATTTTTTTAAAAAAATGACATAACACACATGCAGAAGCGTCGAAACGTGACCCGCGCATGCGCAGACGCACGGACACGGGTTATGTTTGCTTCTAGATGCGAACGGGGCTCCAGAACGGACCCCGTTCACATCTAGAGGTACCACTGTACCTCGGAAGTCTAACAGAATCCATTCCAGAGGTCTGTACGACTTCCAAAACGTTCGACTTCCAAAGCGCAGCTTCCGATTGCAGCCAATTGGAAGCCGTGGAAGTCCCGCCGGTTTTCGAATGTTCTTTTGGAAGAACACTCACTTCCGGGTTTTTAACTGACTCCCAAGGCGTTCGGGAGCTGAGGTACGACAGTATAGAATAAATGTTGATAATTACACAAGGTAAAGACACATACATAAGTATAAAAGCCACATGTCTAAAATAGCACAGGAGAGCAATCCAAAAACCATCTTGGCTCTCCTAAAGACTAAATATTTCCTCTGTCTCCTTAGTCCTCCTTGCCTGAGAACAGGTGGGCAGCTAGCAATCAGGGGAAGTTCCTGAAGGGATTCCTTTCCTATATTTATGAACCTCCTTTGTATTGTCATTGTTTGCCCAGATGCTCTGCATTGAGGGATGTCTGCTGGCATCCTGATTGTCTTATCAAATGCTAAGAGTTTGTGTAAACTGTGTCTGGAACTCTGTAAAACTTGCTAAATCTTCAGGAATAGCACACCTTGGCCTGCCTGAGCCACAGCAACCCCACCTGATGAGCGTAGTAATTTCTAACTGTTTGTAGAGAGGATGTCCTTCTTCTCCACGCCAAAACGGAAACACTTAAAAGAGATGTTTCTTCTGGGCTCTGGGTCTTTCTTGCCTCCTTGCTTGGAGGGGAGGGAGCTCTGTTGCAACAGAAAAATAAAGATCTGCCTTGCTTTCACTGCCTCCTGCCTCCATCCATCCATCTCTGACGGATCATGGACTTAGGGGACTCAGTCCCTTGGGGAGTTGGGCAGCAAAAGCCAACCAACCCTATTTTTTCTATATCAGTTTTCAACCAGTGTCCTGTGGCACCCTGGGGTGCCTTGAATGTTGGTCAGGGGTGCCTTGAATGTTGGTCAGGGGTGCCGCAGGCCACACTGGCCTCAGTCCCTCTTTCCTTCTTGTTTATCTGCCTCCCAAAGGCTTGCACAGCTGTTTGTTACAGCAGCCCTGTCTACAAGCTCCCCAGGTGAATGGTGCCTCTGGGCCTGGCCATGGGGTGCTTCTCAGGCCCCCATGGGGCAGTGTGAGGAGGCACCCCTCTTTGGGGCAGGGGAGGAAGCTCAGAGACCAGGGGCAGCAGCTGTAGCTGCCCAGAGGACTCCCAAGGAGAGGGGAGAGGAGGAAGAGGGAACACACAAGGGAGGGTGTTTTAAAAAGGGTGAGGGGCTGCCAGCTCTGTAGGCAAGGGGTGACACAACTGGGCTCCTGAGCCCCACAGGGGTGCCGCAGAAAGAATGCAATTGATCCAGGGGACTGTGGACCCAAAAAGTTTGAAAACCTCTGATTAGAGAAGGGGTCAGCAAACCTTTTCAGCAGGGGGCCGGTCCACTGTCCCTCAGACCTTGTGGGGGGCTGGACTATATTTATCTGGGGGGGGGGGAATGAACGAATTCCTATGCCCCACAAATAACCCAGAGATGCATTTTAAATAAAAGGACACATTCTCCTCATGTAAAAACACGCTGCAGATTTAGAAGGTGATTGGGCCGGATTCAGCCCACAGGCCTTAGTTTGCCTACCCGTGGATTAGAGAAAACACCCCGCTGAAATTGATGAAACCTATAGGGCCAGTTTGGAGCCCCCCCCCCTTAAGAGCACAGGGATAGTACTTGGAAGACCAGGGTTCGAATCCCCCACTCAGCCACGAAACCCTCTGAATGACCAGTCCCTGGGCCAGTCCCTGTCTCTCGGTCTTATATTAAAACAATAATTTTTTTTATTTTAAAAAATCATTTAACATATTGATGATTTAACCATTCACCCCCTCCTGGAATAGAAGAAAAAGCCCAAACCCTACAAAAATGCTATAATCCACCCCACTAGAGGTATGGGGAGGGGGAGGGGGAGGGGGAGGGGGAGGGGGAGGGGGAGGGGAAGTGTTTCAGGAACTTAACCCACCCTCATTACCTTCTGCAGGGAGACACCCCCCCAGAAGCAAAGGGCGGCCTGCCACACCCCACATTTCCTCCTCCCCACCCAAAGGGGGCGGCCGCAACCTGGAGCCCTTGATTCAAGGTGAATGAGAAACAAAAGAGGCATTCAAACCAGCCAACCCGAGGAGGGTGGCACCCAGCCAGCACCTTGCCCTGTGCCAGCCGAGGCAGTGGCAGGCAGGATCCGGGAGGCAGATTGTGCAGGTGTGCCAGTCGGCCTTTCCTTTGCCAGCTAGCTGGGTGAACAGATGAGCCCCAAGCAAGTTGGAGGGAGGGAGGAGAACTAAACAGGTAAAGACTCAGAACTCCTTATCTTCCACACCACCTGGCTGAAAAGGGGCTTAAGCTGTTCTCTCCCCACCCCTTGGGGGTTGGCCTTGTTACCTGGCTAGGTAGGGAGGAGAGAGAAGGGCTGTGGTTCAGTGCCAGAGCATCTGCTTTGCATAATAATAATAATGATAATACAGTAGGCAGTCCCAGTTTTGATCCCCAGCATGTCCAAGTAGGGCCCTTGCTTGAAGTCCTGGATAGATGCTGCCAGTCCGTGTTGACAGTGCTGAGCTAGATGGACCAATGGTCTGAACCAGTAAAGGGACACAGCTTTGTAGTATAGAGCATCTATCTGTCTTACATGCATAAAGTCTCGGGTTAAATCCCTGGCAACTCCGAGTATCTGCTGCCAGTCAGTGCAGACAACACTGAGCTAGATGGGCCAACAGATAGCCGAGTATCTGCTTAGCATATAGAAGGATCCCTGGCTCCATTCCCAATGGCATTTCTAGGTAGGGCTAGGAACACCCCCTGCCTGACACCCTGGAGAGCTGCTGCTGCTGCTGCTGCTGCTGCTGCCGGTCAGAGTCAGCGATGCTGTGCCAGATGTACCAATCATCCCGAATCTGCCAAGGACTGCAGCTGCGCACCAGCCCTTTTCCTTTTTCCACCCACCCTTTGCTGGAGCACACACAATCCCCTCCGTGCCCAGCCCTCAGGAATGCATTGGCAGGGGAAAAAAGTTATAGGGGGAATCTTGCTGGTATTTGGAAGGGGGCATGGATGGAGGCGGCAGTGGGGCAGAGGAATGCAAGCACAGGATGGGTAAAGACAGGGCAGAGAGGTGGGGAGGGGAGGAAACCTGGCTGAAGGGCAGGAGAGGAGAGAGAGGGAAGAGAAAGGGAAAAATAGAGAAGAGCATAGTTTTCTCCTTATATGGGCTAATCCCCTCTTAGCCTGAGTGAAGAAATAAGACCAGCCTCCAGTCTCCAAAAGTTCAGAGAGCAGGATCAAAATAACAAGGGAGAGACCTCCAAGCCCCCCACCAACAAAGACAGGGCTCCCAGTGGGGCAGGGTAATTCTAACCCTCCGCAATTTCATCATCGGGCTGGATAGCAAAAAATAAAATAAAAAACCCGCACGGATCAATAACAATGTTGTTCGGCTGTTATTTTACAACAAATAAATCATTTCCACTGCAAAACTGTAACATCCTTGACTTCACATTGTCCACTACTGCAACAGTTGCACTGTGAATCTGCTTAAACCTTTGTTGCCTGCATATTTTGAAAACCTGTGAATAAAAATATTTGCTGAAAAGTAATTTCTGACAGTGCACTTTTAACCAAGTCTCTTTTAGAACCAGGTAGACACCACCTTGAGCTCACTGGCGGAAAGGCGAGATCTAAATGTAGTAAACAATGTTATCTGTGGGTTAAAGGAGGGCAGCTTCTGAACTCGCCTCCCGGGTCACCCCAAGGGAACTGCGACTGAGAACAAGTAGGGCTAATTGTCAAATATTGTAAAAATATTCCATGAAGCTGCTTTGAAGGAACTGGCTTGCAGCTTTAAAAACTGGCTTTTTGCTTTTTAAATAGACACAGCTACGTGTTATTTCAGTTTAATTTTCCTCTTCTTCTTTCTTATTAATTTTGCAACTGCAGGCAGATCTGGGCTTTTGAGCCAAGAGGGAAAGCGTTCTCATTTATATCTTCTCTAACATTGTTTAAAAAGGTAGATTAAATTAATATACTGTCTTGCTTTTTAAACTTTGCACAAAATTGTTGGCACATTATAAATTGAGTCATAATAACCCTTAGATTAACAGCTACATTTTTAAAAGGCAATTTCATTGTTTCCACACTAAAGAGTTGTAACTATTTACTTTCGGAGCTAACATAAGTATCAGATTGGTTGATGATTAAAGTTTTTTGTTGAGCTGAGGTAATGCTTTAAAACTACCCGACCAAATCTTTGAACCGCAGAACACGGAAGGTTATAGAAAGCCTGTTTTCAGAGCACAGAGAGACTAAGAGCACCATTTTTCCTCACAACAATCCTGAGAGGTAGGCTAGGGTGGGGAAAAGAAATACTGAATTGCTGCCCAGCACATACCTTACAGGCCGCAGAACCAAGCAGGGATTGGAGCAGAGATTTCTCCATAGGCAAACCCCACACACTAAACCAGAATTAAAGGGTGCTGGAGATTTAGAGGGAAACAAGTCCAAGGAACTACAAGACAATTTTTGGCAAAACCTCCATGCCATTCCAGGCAACAATTGGTTCGTGAACCTTCCTTCGCTGAAAACAACAGCTAACCCATATGACAGTCAAGTACTGTAGAGACAGAAGCTGAACCACAGAGCTCCTTCTTAATGAGGACTAAAACCACAGTTTTCCATCTTTAAACCAAAAACTGAATCAAGTATCACATTCCATTATACTATTTCGGCAACAGAATCTGGGTTCAAGGCTGGTCTGGAACAGATGGGAAGATCTGGGGAAGCTGGTCTGTTTGCTATGCATCTGGGCACCTCTTAAGGTGCCTGGATAGCTCATTTAGTTAGAGTGCTGATAACGCCAAGGTTGCAGGTTCGATCCCCGTATGGGACAGCTGCATATTCCTGCCTTGCAGGGGGTTGGACTAGAATTCAGGCAAACTCGGCCCTCCAAATATTTTTGGCCTACAATTCCCATGATCCCTAACTAACAGGAACAGTGATCAGGGATGATGGGAATTGTAGTCCCAAAACATCTGGAGGGCCGGATTTGCCTGGACTAGATTATCCTCAGGGTATCCCTTCCAACTTTATGATTCTATGATATCATAAAGAAAAAAAAATTTGCACGGTAGTTCCCGAGTCTGAAGGAGCAGGTCTTAAGTCTATGTAATTTTGAATCAGTCACTGGTTTCAAAGCCACAGTTTTTTTATTTTGTCTTTTGAAATACTCAAAAGACAACCAGCTACGAGGCTGCTAATCAAGACATAAGAGCAACCAGGTAGGGTTAGCACAGGCAGGCATGTGATTCCGCAATTCTGCTTCCTGTGTGCTCATCCAAACAGAATGAGAGCCCTCTGGAGCAGGCTTCAAGAGATGGGAAGGACTAGAGAAAAACCAGAAAAATTGGGGGTGGGGTTTCCCCCCCTATTTTTCTGGGGGTTTTCCAGGCCTTCCCACCTCTAGGCTTTACATTTTCAAAAATAGGCCCTGTCAGGGAGAGGGAGGGTGGGATATGTAAAGTGCAGTCAAAACCAACAATTCACGATTGCTAGATAGCTTCAGGGTAAGAGCCGATGCTCACAGAGTTTTCCTGGAAGTTTGCTAGGGAGAACTCTGCTGAGAAACACTCTCACTGTGTCCTCACAGAGAGAGGACATAGCTATATTGTGTTTTTCAGTTTATTTGTTGTTGCGACCATCGTGGCCATTTCAACCATCACTACAAAGAAATATGCCTTCTCTTCATGATACAGAATGCACCTAGATACACCATTAAAAGACAGTGCATAGCTATACAGCGGTACCTCGGAAGTCCGTTCGACTTCCAAAATGTTCGGAAACCAAGGAGCGGCTTCCAATTGGCTGCAAGAAGTTCCTGCAGCCAATCGGAAGCCGCGCCGGACGTTCAGGTTCCAAAGAACGTTCGCAAGCCAGAACACTCGCTTTGCGGCACTTGGGAGCCAAAACATTCGACTCGCAAGGCGTTCGGGATCCAAGGTACGAATATATATATATATATATATATATATATATATATATATATATTCTGGATTGCTGATGAGATGAAGAAAACAAAGATCAATAAATTAAAATTAAAATCTAAGCTTCTTTTTAAGCTGCAAAGGGATACCACTCCCCACAAATGTGAGGAAGGATTATATCTAATAAATATATCCTACTATCTATTCACATCCCTACAGGGAGTCTCCTCACAGCCCATCATCTCATTCTGCAAATTATATTGTGTGCCTGCCGCAAAGGGCACAGAGGAGCAGGTGGCCAGCACCAGGTCCCAGACACACCTCTCTGCCTGACTTCCTGAAAAAGCAGCCGCCCAAGTGCACCTGTTCTCGTTCTCCAACCAAGCACACACAGCCTCAGAGCTGTCAGCATAGGTAAACATCCCTGCTGGGTCATGTCAGTGGAACATCTCCTCCAGGATGTTCCCACACCTACCTGCAGATGCGAAGGACTGAACCAGGGATCTTCTATATGCAAGCCACATGCTGTACGGCTTAGGCCCAGTTTAAATCTATCTCCTTAAGTTAATCCATTTATTTACAGATTCATAATATAGCAAGGTGGTCTCCGACGTACCGTTAAAATCGGCAAAACATAGAGCGATCGGTAAAGCCATAAACAACCATCATCAACAAACCAGAGACTGATTCGATTAAGAGAAAAGATCACATTGCGAAGTCCGGTCTAAACAACAACAACCAAGTTTTCAAAAGTCATGTGATGGTTCCTGCTGAACCTCTAGTGGCAGGGAGTTCCACAGGGCAAGGCCTGCCACAGGCTCAGTCCCCAGCGAAGGGCAGCCAAACCTCAGGGGCCACGTGGGGGAGCAGTGAAAGTGTCCCATCAGAGGATCTCGGCGACAGAGGTGGAGCATAAGGAATCAGGTCTCTAAGGGACTTTGGGCTCAAGTTACTTAGGGCTTTGTGAATTAGCACAGGTACCTTGAACGTGGCCCAGCAGCAAATCAGCAACCAGGGACACTCTCTCAGCCACAGAGGAACAAGTTGCCAGGATCCTGTGATGCCTCGGCTTGAATGCGGGGACCTTGTTTGAAAGGCTGGTGCTGTTTCACAGATCTACATCCTTTACCCTCAAAAGAAATTAGGATTCTAGTCCTTATGGTTCTAGAAAGAAAGAGCTGGACTGAATAGGATGCTGCATATTGCTTTCCTTTCTGTACCACTTTGTATTTTAAAGAAGAAGAAGAAGAAGAAGAAGAAGAAGAAGAAGAGGAGGAGTTTGGATTTGATATCCCGCCTTTCACTCCCTTTCAGGAGTCTCAAAGCGGCTAACATTCTCCTTTCCCTTCCTCCCCCACAACAAACACTCTGTGAGGTGAGTGGGGCTGAGAGACTTCAGAGAAGTGTGACTGGCCCAAGGTCACCCAGCAGCTGCATGTGGAGGAGCGGGGAATCGAACCCGGTTCCCCAGATTACGAGTCTATCGCTCTGAACCACTACACCACACTGGCTACAAACAGATCTCAAAGCTGCTGACGAGACATTGAAACAGCAAATAAAACAATCCAGAATAAAACAAAGGAAAATATTTCAGATCCTTCTCTAAGTGACATTCTGCTGGACCCATGCTGGTCACAAAATGCGCTTGGCACCTGGCTAAATTCGAACTCTGCCTCCAGCCTCTTAGGAAAAAACAGATCTTGCTTCCGATTGTCAGTCCTCATCGCCTCACCTCAAAGAAGATATTGTAGAGCTGGAAAACGTTCAGAAAAGGGCAACCAAAATGATCCAAGAGGCAGAGTGACTCCTACATGATTGCAGCGTTTTGGACTTTTTTAGTTTGGAAAAAAAAGGTGAATAAGAGGAGAAGTTTACACACAATTATGCACGGCGTGCAGAGTGGATATAGAAAAGGTTTTCTCCTGCCCTCGTTAACGCTAGAACTGGTAGAGACATCCAGTGAAGCTGGATATTCTGGAGAGATAAAAGAAAGTCCTCCTTCACACAGCACAGAGACTGTGGAACTCCCTCCCACAGCAGACAGTGATGGCCACCAACTTGAATGGCTTTAAAAGGGGTTTTGACAGTCAGTTTTGCCATCTCAGCATAGTCCATCAGCTTGTTTTTCCATTCTTCTCTGAGTAGGGACTTTTCCATCTTTTTCCCATCTCTGGGCTAGTAGCATCCGGGCGGCTGTTGCTCCGTACATGAAAAACTGACTGGAAAACTCAGAACCCAAGAGGACAAAAACTTTATAAAAGAATGGGGAAAAGATATGAGTTACTTAGGAGACCACTGTAAGCAGATGGAAACAAAAGCAGGATTTTGATTTCACTTGCAGTGTAAAAATTACCATGGTTTGATATAAAAATTGGAGTATGAATGAATATGCAGTAGTAAATGTTTAAAACGAGACCCCATGGAGAGGATTGGGGGGGCGGGAGTCCCGAGATTCGGATAATCTATTTATATAGATTTTTTTAAAAAAAATAATCTCTGTTTATTTGTACTTTGCATTTGTAAAACAAAAAAAAAGAGATTTCAAAAAATAAAAGAGGTTTTGACAAATGCAGGAAGGCTATCAAGCCACAATAGCTATGCTGTCTCCATAGCTGGAAGCAGTAATGCTTTCAAAGACCAATTTGCTGGAAACAGCAGGAGCTTGGGCTCAGATCTTGCTTGCTGGTTTCCCATGGGTATCTTGGTGGGTCACTGTGAGCAGAAAATCCTGGACCAAAAGGGACATTTGGCTTGATGCAGCAGGTTTGTCTCATATACGGCCGACTCTTGAGTAAACTTGTGCAGAAGGAAGGCTTGCAAAGCTAGGGACGTGGCCTGAGAATCACATATCTTCTGGCCAATGGACAGAGCAATTTTCCTTGAAACTGCACCTGAACATTTTCTTTACACCATCCCAGAAGGTAGCATGTTTGCTCGATGGGAGAAGACAGCTGAGAATTCGCACAGGTCCTGATCACAGTGTGTTCCCAGCTTGAGGCAAACTAATCTTGTTGTGGCAGGAATGGGAGGGGGGGCAAGGGGGAGTTGCTGGTTAACCGAAACCTGGCATTATATGCACGTCACCAAGTTTTTAAGGGGCCTCTAGGCCAAAGCTTCTTTGGCACTCGGGCTGAAGGATAAATCAAGCTACCAGGTTGTGTTTTTAAGCATCTCACAGAACAGGCTTTTTTTGCCCGTGAAGCCGGTATTTGCCACGACGTAGCAGCAAAACGGACAAACAGAACGACGCTTGTGCAAACAAATAGAAGAACGGGAGATAGCAGAAAACACAAGGACACGGTGTGCCGGTCACCTGCCTCTGGCAAACCGGCGACCAGAGCAAAAACAGCCCCAGGTGCTCAGAGCAGGCGATGGGACGAAAAGTACCTCAAGGTAGGAAAAGGATTGCGTGAACTTTAAGACGGCACGATTTGGCAGCTCAAGTGTCCCCAAGTGCCTTGTAAATAGTTGACATTTAGAGCATTGGACTAGGCCCTGGGAGACCAGGGTTCGAATCCCCACTCAGTCAGGAAGCTCATTGGGCGACCTTGGGCCAGCCACCGTCTCTCAGAATAACCTACATAGCAGGGTTGTTGTGACGATAAAATGGAGAGGTGAAGAATCATGTTCACCACCTTGAGCTGCTTGTAGGAAAGGTGAGATATAAACATAGAAATAGTAGTAGTAGTAGTAGTGGATAATAATAATACAATGATCCTATAAGGTAGGCTGCTTTTATTCTTCCCATAGTCTTCCATGAGACCTCCAGGTATAGGGCGGTACAGTGGTACCTTGGTTCTCAAACTTAATCCATTCTGGAAGTCCGTTTGACTCCCGAAACCATACAAAAACCAAGATGCGGCTTCAGAATTAGCTGAAGGAGCTTCCTGCACTCAAGTGGAAGTTGAGTCGGACGTTCGGCTTCTGAAAAACATTCACAAACCAGAACACTTACTCCGGGTTTGCGGTGTTCAGGAGCCGATTTGCTCGGGAGCCAAGGCGTTCAAGAACCAAGGTACCACTGTATATAAAGTCAATAAAAATAATAAAAGAATAATAATATTACAGATTGGACAGAGCTGCGAGGACAAAGGGCTACTATCTCCAGCACAGATGACGTGAGATTTGAAGCTGGGGTTCACAGCTCATGCTCAGCTATGACACTACTTGCACTACGTTTTGAAGTGGTACAAGAAGGAGCCATAGAACCCAGCTAGTGACAAGTTTGCAGGGGCTGCGAAGGAAGAGTCTATTGCAGGGAACATCAACATGCAGCTGCTTGGGGAGGTAGCCTCCAACCATACCATTAAACCCAGAAGAACTGCTCTTCAGTCACATTACACTATTCATTGAGGAAACAGCTCAGTTGGTGAGAGCGTGGTGCTGATAATGCCAAGGTCACAAGTTTGATCCCCGTATGGGACAGCTGCATATTTCTGCATTGCACGGGTTGGACTAGATGACCCACAAGGTCCCTTCCAACTCTACAATTCTAGGATTCATTCAAAGCACTTCAGAAACAGGAATGGCTTCCCCCAAAGAATCCTGGGAGCTGTAGTTTGTTAAGGGTGCTGAGTAGTCAGGAGACACCCCCCCATTCCCCCTCACAGAATTACAATTCCCAGAGTTCCCTGGGAAGAGGGACTGACAAGTTAAACCACTCTGGGGATTGAAGCCGGACGACCTTCTGCAAGCAAAGCAAGCACTCCACTGAGCTCAAGCATCCAGCTCAGTGTTGTTTACACTGACTGGCAGCAGCTCTCCAGGGTGTCAGGCAGGGGGGTCTTTTCCCAGCCCTACCTCAAGATCAGGGCTCAGCAACCTTTTTCAGCCATGGGCCGGTCCACCATCCCTCAGACCTTATGGGGGGCCGGACTATATTTTTTTTGGGGGGGTGAACGAATCCCTATGCCCCACAAATAACCCAGAGATGCATTTTAAATAAAAGGACACATTCTACTCATGTAAAAACACCCTGGTTCCTGGACCGTCCACGGGCCGGATTTAGAAGGCGATTGGGCCAGATCTGGCCCCGGGCCTTAGGTTTCCTTGTTGCTGTTTAGTCGTTTAGTCATGTTCGACTCTTCGTGACCCCATGGACCAGAGCACGCCAGGCACTTCTGTCTCCCACTGCCTCCTGCAGTTTGGTCAAACTCATGTTAGTAGCTTCAAGAACACTGTCCAGCCATCTCGTCCTCTGTCGTCCCCTTCTCCTTGTGCCCTCCATCTTTCCCAACATCAGGCTCTTTTCCAGGGAGTCTTCTCTTCTCATGAGGTGGCCAAAGTATTGAAGCCTCAGCTTCAGGACCTGTCCTTCCAGTGAGCACTCAGGGCTGATTTCCTTCAGAATGGAGAGGTTTGATCTTCTTGCAGTCCATGGGACTCTCAAGAGTCTCCTCCAGCACCATAATTCAAAAGCATCAATTCTTCGGTGATCAGCCTTCTTTATGGTCCAGCTCTCACTTCCATACATCACTACTGGGAAAACCATGGCTTTAACTATATGGACCTTTGTTGGCAAGGTGATGTCTCTGCTTTTTAAGATGCTGTCTAGGTTTGTCATTGCTTTTCTCCCAAGTTAGGTTGCCTACCCCTGCTCAAGATGCTACAGATTGAACCTTGGAGCTTCTGCGTTCCACAAGGCAGATGCTCTCCCACTGAACAGCAGCATCTCCCAGGTCACTCAAACAAGGGACTTCCTCTCGCAGTGTTTCTCAAGCTTGGGTCCCCGAGTTGTCGTTGGGACTACACCTCCCATCATCCCAACTAGCAGTGGCTAGTTGTAATCCAACAACAGCTGAGAAATACAGCTAGGCCAATTCTTTTAGAACTAGCCTAGCAGTGAACAGCCCCTGCATCTCCCAGCCCACCCAACACCTCTCCAGGTGTGATGCTCAGCCCTGAACAATCTCCAGACATCTCTTATCCAAAGGGAATGAGTGGGGAGATGGAGAGGTCCAACACGGAGAAGTTTCTCCAGGGGAGAGAGAGAGAGAGAGAGAGAGAGAGAGAGAGAGATGTTCCAACCTCCTTCTCCAGCTCTGAATGATGTATATCCCCTCCTGGGCAGGGCAGGGCAGTGGAAACGGAATTTGGCACAGTGAAAAAGAAAGAGAGAGAGAGAGAGTGAGAGAGAAGACAATCTGGAAGGCACACAAAGAGCCCTTGTAAAGCTCATCGGCTCATTTCAGGGCCAACAGCTCCAGGGACCAGGTGAGCCAAAATGGGCTCTGGGACGGCTCATTTTCAAAGGGCGCCGGGCACCCGCTTGGTTTGGCAGGCAAAGGACACCTACAGAAGATGCAAAACTGGCAAACTTTTATGAGAGGAAAGAACGTCACGTGCCGGCCATAAAACCAACGGATTCCTGTTGCCTAAGAAGGTTCCACTTCCCCAGCCTGGAAGAGCCCTCCTGGATCAGGCCAGAGGCCTGTTTAATGCAGCATCCTGTTCTCACAGTGGCCCTAACCAGATGCTTAAAGGTAAAGGGACCCATGATCATTAGGTCCAGTCGCAGACGACTCTAGGGTTGCAGCACTCATCTCGCTTTATTGGCCAAGGGAGCCGGCGTACAGCTTCTGGGTCATGTGGCCAGCATGACTAAGCCGCTTCTGGAGAACCAGAGCAGCGCACGGAAACGCCGTTTACCTTCCCGCCGGAGCGGTACCTATTTATCTACTTGCACTTTGACGTGCTTTTGAACTGCTAAGTTGGCAGGAGCAGGGACCAAGCAACGGGAGCTCACCCCGTCACAGGGATTCAAACTGCCGACCTTCCGATCGGCAAGTCCTAGGCTCTGTGGTTTAACCCACAGTGCCACCCGCATCCCAACCAGATGCTTACAAGATGCCTAAAAGCAGGATCTGAGCTGGGATTCCCAGCAACTGGCATTCAGTCATCCTGCCTTTGGAAGCAGAACACAGCCATCGTGGAGGCAGAACATAGCCTGGCAATGTTGTTAGACTACAACTCCCATCAGCCCCGGCCAAGCACAGCCATATGAAGCAGGGGCTGATGGGAACCACAGTCCAGCGATACAGCAAGCCCTCAACCTGCCCAAGGTTACATTTCGGGGATCACACTTAAAGCCAAAATCAGGTATAGTCGAAACACATTGAGATGAATAGAGGGCGGGACTGCCCAAGTTTCCACACACACACACCAGATGCATGTCCTCTTTACACTACCTTTTTAATTATTATTTTTTTAAGTTGCCAAGCGTGTAAAGCTGAATGCGCACTAGTTAAATGTGTGTTCGTTGTGGGATTACCGTATATAGAGGGCACCAGGCTGGAGCTGGGCTTACAAGAATCCATGTTGCATTTCAAGTCTATTATTGGCAAGCGGAGTTCGTCTGCAAGGAGCCTCCTCCTTGCCTTTCCTTCCTAGCCCTCGCCCGGTGGCTTACAATTTCTAAACAGAGGTCAGGATTGGGCCCGTCCTTTGTGCATATTCAGAAGCACGGTGCACTCAATAAGCTCCCTTGGCAGCTGCAGAATTCTGCACCCATGACATCAGCTGGGACTGATGGGAATTGCAGTCCAAAACATCTAGAGGCCACCAGGTTGAGGAAGGCGGCCATAGAGTTGCTTCTGGTCAGTGTAGGCAGTACTGGGTTAGATGGGACTGATGGACTGACTCGGTATACAATGGCCTCAAATTTTCACGTGAGCTCATATATATGGGCCGCTACTAGCTTTGCAGAGAAGCCGGGTTCCTCCCTCCATCAGCTGTCACCTGGCAGCAATAGTCACTCCATCAAGATAAACTAAGGAAGAAAGAGAAGGGATGCAGGGCCACCCCATTGATGCAACAGGGAAACCAGCGCCTTTTGATGGCATCTCACCTTGAGCTTTTTCACTTCAGGTGGTCATGAGAACTTGTACCAGACTCTGCTTACTATTTCCTCTGCCCTCCCAGTCCATTTTCCTTTTGTGCCGTGTACTTTCAAGATTCTATGCCTGAAAGCAAGGTAAACCATCCTGCGAGCCTTCATTAAGGATTTTTAAAAGTAATAATCTTGTAATAAAAATAACCAAGATTTATTGTATTCAGAAAAGACCCGCTGAACTATTGCCCATTCATTTTACTGCATCTACTATTCTAAGTATTACTTAGATTGGGGGCAATCCAGTCAGATGGGCGACATATAAATAATAAAATTATTCTTAGTAGCAGTAGCAGTACTATTTTTCTCCCATTTCATGGTGGAAGAACATGTTATGGCCAACATTAGACAAGTCTAATAACATAGATCCATCTAGCTCAGTATTGTCTACACTAACTGGCAGCAGCTCTCTGGGGCTTCCGGAACAGAACAGTCCCAGCCCTGCCTAGAGACTGAACCTGGAACCTTTTGCATGCAAAGCAGATGTTCTGTCACTG
Organism: Podarcis erhardii; assembly: GCF_964252035.2. Lineage (NCBI taxonomy): Eukaryota > Metazoa > Chordata > Lepidosauria > Squamata > Lacertidae > Podarcis > Podarcis erhardii. Next base: position 24,900,960 of record NC_138505.1, on the reverse strand, counting down.
AGCCAGAGACCTTCACTGTACTGCATCAGACCACTGAGTCCATCTAGTTCAGTATTGTCTGCACTGACTGGCAGCACCTGTCCAGGGTTTCAGCCACAGGACGTTCCAAGCCCTACCTGGAGGGTTGGACCTGCGACTTTCTGCCTGCAAAGCAGTTGTTGTGCATGGACAGAAGACTACCTGGAGGCCCCAAAGTACACCACCTTGACTTCCATGATGAAAGACAAATGCACACACACACAAAAAGTCTGTCGTTCTTGCATCAAAGATCTGCAGACCTTGCAGGCTCTGAGAAGCAAGAAGCGTGCTGGGTGGAGAAGGCACTCTTGAAAGCCCCCTGGCTTCACTCTGGACTCTAAGAGCACATGAAGAACAGTGCTAGATGAAGTCAATATCCCATCTAGTCCAGCATCCTGTTCTCACAGTGGCCAACCAGATACCTGTGGGAAACCCACAAGCCGGACTCGAGCACATTTTGCCTTATCTTTAAACTAAAAAGTCCCAAACACTGAAACCTAGGGGAGTCGCTCCACTCCCTTGATAATTTCAGCTGCCCCTTTCCAAGTTTTCAATACCCATTCTGAGATGAGGCAGCCAAAACCGTACACAATGCTCCCAATGCATTTGCACCATAGATTCGTACAGCTGTGTTATATTGGCAGTTTCATTCACTCCTAACAATCCCTAGTGTGGACTTGGTGATCTGAACCCACAAGTAGCCAGCGATAGGTACCCAAAACTTTCTTAAAGCCTCTGCAGCAATCTGCAGGCACCTTCCATAGGGCAGGCATCCCGGGAGAAACTCACCAATTTCCGGAGCGCCCCCTCATCCATGCTTAACAGCCTCTCCTCCGACATGTCCCCCGGTCAACGTCCAGCTTCCCACCTTCTGCCCCCCACCAAAGAAAAGACCCTCACAGTGGTCTCAAGACACCGCTTCCGTGTGCAAACTCTGGGAGTGTGGCCCGCTCAGCATCCAAACAGCCGGCTCAGAGGAGGAACTCTGGAAGAGAACAAACCACAGCTGCGTTAGGCGGGGGGGGGGGGGAGGAGAGAAAGAGATAATAATTGGGAGGTCTCTCCCCCGGAGTCATTAAACAGGGTGTTGAAAGGCAAATGGAGTCAGGGCAGCCAGATTCACTGGCTGCTAATCCCCAAACTGGAAAAAGAGACCGTCTGAACGCCAGTCCTGGCCGAGAACATCGTAGATCTCTCTTTCTCTCATGTACACACACCGGCCAACTGGCTTCCAGGAAACTCTGATGAGTCCCTCAAGACACACAACCCCAGACCTAGAGAGAGAGAGACCTCTCCCCCTCTCTCAACTCCGTTTTCCAAGAGTTTGGCCAGGCAAGGAGCCTCAAGCAGAGCGCCAGAGTTTCTCAACTCATCAGGGAGAAAAGCTTTCCACCCAGCTCAGACACATACCGATTCCAAAACGTGCCAAAAAGGCAGCGGGCCAGCTAGCATCTTGCCCACCCAGATACCCAACATATATTTTTTTTTGGGGGGGGGGGAGAAGGGCTGACTCAGGAAAATAAGCCTTGCAGAAGTCGGCACAACTGACTACTCACAAGAAATTGCTTCATTTTAATTGGGAATGACAAAGAGGCAGGCAGCATACTTACCAGACTGGTGTCATCACTGACACACACAGAGAGATATTATATACATATCCAGACACACAAGGTAACACAGAAATGATAAGAAATGAATGGAAACTGATTTGGACCAGAAGAGGCTTCAGGTGCCTATTCAGACATCAGACTCCCTTTGATATGTTGCATCCTCTCTACAAGCCTACCTCACAGGGTTGTTGAGAGGATCAAGCAGGCTGACCCAGACATATATTAGCCTGAGCTTTTTTGGGGGGGTCAAAAGACAGTAAATAATATACAGTGTATACTGATTTAAGTCGTTATTTTAAAAAGTATCTGTGGGAAGGATGGGGGCATAGCCCACAGGCAGTTTAACGTGCAGTTATGCAAAGTCTTTCATCCAGAGTGGAACAAGAAACTCAATATTTTCGAGGTTCAATAGATCTAGAAATAGAGGGTCCACATGGTTATGGCACAATGACTATTAAAATAGTGAAAAATCAAGTGAATGCTAACTTTTAAATCTTTCTACAGCTGCCAGGTAAGTGCCAACCGATGTCCACACACACACTCCAGAAACGACAGTACCTGGTACTTCAGGGGCCCAAAACCAGGTGTCAGGAAAGGGCAGCAACACATGAAGTTAATAGCAAGTATAGGAGGGAGGTGTGGGGTGAGAAATCCCCTTTAATCCAGATTAAGGAATTTCATTGCACACGCAATGAAGTAGTAGCGCTTAGTAGCGCTTAAATGTGTAGCCTTTTCTGAAACCGATGTCCAAGTTGCGCACCCATTTTCAGGATTACCGACGACAAACCAGACGCGCTGTCCAGATTTGGGACACACATCCTCTTCAATCCGGATCTACTAGCCTAACACATCCTCTGCAATCCGGATCTAGTCCACTGCTGTTCCCGAATCCAGTTAACCTGTTGACTTCTCTTCCTCTCAATAAAGACCCGCTTTACGTTGGCAACACACCTTTCCCGGTCCGGATTAGCCATTCACCTCCCCCCTCCGCTCACATTAATCCGGATTAACTATTTACTCCCCCCCCCCGCCTCATACACAATCAAGAACAAGGCACGCACCTCGGCAGAACCGGCAGAGCCATGCAGGAGCCAAGCCCTGCCCCTATGCACTTTTCAAATCCCGATACAGATCCGCTCCCTCCGGCTCTCGAAGCACTTCTGAGCCAGCAACCCGCGCCGCGCCGCCAAATCCCAGCCTCCTCCTTCAAGGCCCCGCCCCGATTTTCTCGAAGGGACCAATCGCAGGGCGGATCTGTCTCCGAACGCTCGCGTAACAGCTCTCCGCCTTGCGCTATTGGTTCAATTCAATTGGGTGGCCACGCCTCCCTATGCCTGCAAGCCCGCCTTCCCTGCTTGGCATGCTGGGGGTTGTAGTTCAAGGTGGCGCCCCGGGATTGAGGACAAGACTGGCTTGAACGACGTTTTTGTAAGAGAAAGCTCATTGAAATTAAAGGTATTTAGCAGCCATTTCTGACAAGCTGCTTAGAGTTATTGTATCTTATTGCGGAACTGCCTTAATTGTTTATTTGCTTTTTGCAGATATTTCCCCTCCAAATGATCATAATGTTATACTGATGGGAATGTCATTTACAGTAAGTAGAGGTTCTAGAATCTACTGTATATGTTATTTTCTAACACTTTGCTATCGGTTGTTAATTTTGTTGGAAGAGCGATAAGCAAGCATCAAATCAAGTAAGTATTCCCGTTCATGACTAGCAGCTTTTTAAAAGCATTCAAATATCTTTTAAGGCAGCCCCCTCAACAACAGCTCTGCAAAGTAGGACAGCATTATTGTCGCTGTAGTGCAGGTTGGAGCAGTGTGAGCCTGAGAGAGTGTTCCCACCTCAAAAATATCTCAGTCCTCAAGAATTTATGGCAGAGGTAAAGGACTTCTTCACACAGCACACAGTTGAACTGTGGACCTCACTCCCACAGGAGGTAGTGATGGGCACCAATTTGGACAGCTTGAAAGCCTATACAGTGGTACCTCAGGTTAAGTACTTAATTCGTTCCGGAGGTCCGTACTTAACCTAAAACTGTTCTTAACCTGAAGCACCACTTTAGCTAATGGGCCCTCTTGCTGCTGCCGCGCTGCCGGAGCACGATTTCTGTTCTCATCCTGAAGCAATGTTTTTAACCTTAGGTACTATTTCTGGGTTAGCGGAGTCTGTAACCTGAAGCATATGTAACCTGAAGCGTATGTAACCCGAGGTACCACTGTAAATGGCTATGGATATCATAGAATCATAGCTGGAAAGAGCGCTGAGGATCATTTAGTAGTCCAACCCCCTGCAATGCAGGAATACGTAGCTGTCCGGTACAGGGATCAAACCTGCAACCTTGGCATTATCAGCACTATGCTCTAACCAACTGAGCTGTCCAGGCACTGGAAAATAAGGACTATTATCCATGTGAATGGATGTTTTTGTTTTTATAGGCTTTTATCCTTCACATTGACGGGACGCGGGTGGCACTGTGGGTAAAACCTCAGTGCCTAGGACTTGCCGATCGTATGGTCGGCAGTTCGAATCCCCAGGGCGGGGTGAGCTCCCGTTGTTCGGTCCCAGCTCCTGCCCACCTAGCAGTTCAAAAGCACCCCTAAGTGCAAGTAGATAAATAGGTACCGCTTTATAGCGGGAAGGTAAACAGCATTTCCGTGTGCTGCGTTGGTGCTGGCTCGCCAGAGCAGCTTCGTCATGCTGGCCACGTGACCCGGAAGTGTCTTCGGACAGCGCTGGCTCCCGGCCTCTTAAACAAGATGAGCGCGTAACCCTAGAGTCGGACACGACTGGCCCGTACGGGCAGGGGTACCTTTACCTTTACCTTATCCTTCACATTATATACAAAGTATGGAACGTATCGCTGATGTCTTGGGGGGGGGGGCTTTTATCTCTGCTTTGATATTTCATGCCTTTGTTCTGAGATGATTTTCTTCTATGTTTGCCCCCAAAAAGTGAGGGGAAGGGGAAGAGGATTGGACCAATTAATGGAGGACATGTCTATCAATGGTTACCAGCCTTACTGGCTATGCTCTGCCTCCACCGTCGGAGCAGTAAGTACTTCTAAACACCAGTTACTGGAAACGACAGGAAGGGAGTGGGCCCTTGTGCTCAGGTCCTGCTTGCGGGGTTTCCTATAGACATCTGGCTGGTTACTGTGAAAACAGGATGCTGGACTAGATGGGCCATTTGCCTGATGCAGAAGCCTCTTCTTGGGTTTTCAGAGGCATCCCAGCCAGCACTCGCATCTCCCAATCCCATGTGCAGTTTTTTGTCATGTAAGCCACACTGGGGTAACAGGGCAAACTCCCAAAGCAAGACTACAAACTCCAATTGGAATAGGCCAAAATGGCAAAACTGACCAGAAGGCTCAGGAACCAAGAAGACCAAAAGCTTCAAGAAAGAATGGGAAAGATTTATAATTTATTTAGGAGACCACTGTAAAACTAATGAAAACATTAGCAGGGTTCTAATAACACTTGTAATGTAACAAAGACTATGGACAATATGCAGAGATATGAAATATGGATGGAATATCATGCAGTTGAAAATGTTGACAATAGGACCCAGGGAGGGGAGGGGGAGGGAAGTCTTGAGATTCAGAGAAATCTCTAAACATGAACATGTATTTGGTATTGTTATAACTTTACGCTTGTAAAATAAAATAAAAATGATTTCAAAAACAAACTACAAACCCCCAAATTAGGGATCCCCGCCAAACCTGTGCCAAGTTGTTTTGCCGCAAAACACCCCCACGTTTTGTAGCTCCCCACAAACCGAGAAATTGATACATCAAACACGGGGTTCCCAAATGTTGGGGTTCACAGTTAATGAGCCCGCCCAAAAAAGCAGTGTGCTCAGGACTCTTTTCCACACACGCTGTGTGTTCTTTAAACTCTCAACCCAATTCATGACCCACACCACTCGCAGGAGATCTTCTGAATGGACAGACCTGGGATAGTTAGGGTTTTAATTTGCTTTTTCTATGTTTTCAGCTGCTCGGTTTTCACTGTTTTTACCGATCATTTTAATTTCTTGTATACAGCTTCAAGAGCTTTTTTTGGTGACAATCCAGCAATATTCACATTTTGTTAAATAGTAAGAAACCAGCAGGGGGGGTTGGGCTATATGAGCTCTAAGGTGCCTCCAGTTCTTTTCTTTTTTAAAAACAACAACAACTTAACAATTGATGACAGGGGATCCTGGAGCAGCAGCAGGCATCTCAGACAGCTAGGGAGTTCCTGCTTGCTCCTAGCCATTGTGCTGCTGACAATGAACAAGGATTAAGGGCAGCTCTGCCACAAACAAACAAATTTAATTGTCTGGAATTTGGTTACTTTGGGCTTAAGGGTCCCAGCAGCTATTTGTTATGTGTCTGGCACATTTCAGTGCTGCCTGGTAGCCAAGCTTAAGTACACTGGTCATAAATACTGTGTTTTGCACGTCTGTTCCCTCCCCGTGAGACAAGAGCAGGGAGCCATCCCTGCCAAAAGCTACGTATGCGCAATACATTTAAAGCACATGCCTTTCACTCAATCATCCTGGGAACTGTAGTTTCCCCACATAGAATAATAGAATTGTAGAGTTGCAGGGGGCCCCAAAGTTCCTCTAGTCTGACCCACTGCAGTGCAATAATCACAGCTACAGAGCTACAGTTCCTAGCACCCATAACAAGTTAAAGTTCCCATGATTCTTTTGGGGGAAGCCATGTCCTTTCAATGTGTGGTTTGTGGATGTGTGTGTGTGTGTGTGTGTGTGTGTGTATGTATCTTCTCTTCTTCTTCTTCTTCTTCTTCTTCTTCTTCTTCTTCGGCGATCACTCGTAGCCAAGTAAGATTGTCTTCCATAAACAGGGTTTTAACAGTTACAGATAGGTAGCCGTGTTGGTCTGCCATAGTCAAAACAAAAAATTCCTTCCAGTAGCACCTTAAAGACCAACTAAGTTAGTTCTAGGTATGAGCTTTCGTGTGCATGCACACGAAAGCTCATACCTAGAACTAACTTAGTTGGTCTTTAAGGTGCTACTGGAAGGAAGGGTTTTAACAGTGAGTCCGTGACTGTGGAGGCCAATTCTGGATCCGCACATCCTTCCACAGTGCGGACATAGGTTTCCGGGCAGGAGTTGATCACCTTGAGAGTTTGCCAAACGTGCCTTTCTCTTAGCTCATTTCCCCCTTTCGTCTTCAGTTCGAGTGTCTTCATCATTACAATCACCCAGCAGAGCCATTTTCCTTACATCTCTCTGGCTTGGTCCACAAGATGCAGACGGTTGCCTGTTCTCTTCCTTCAAACTTCTGCTGTCTCCACCCAGGAGGCATTGGAAGGGGGGTGCAGTCCGCCCCGGGTGTCATCCTTGAGGGAGGTGACTAAATGACACACCCTGGATGATTAGGTCCAGTCAAAGGCAACTATGGAGCTGCAGCGCTCATCTCGCTTTCAGGCTGAGGGAGCCGGCGTTTGTCCACAGACAGCTTTCCGGGTCCTGTGGCCAGCAGGATTAAACCGCTTCTGGCGCAACGGAACACTGGGACAGAAACCAGAGCGAACGGAAACGCCGTTTACCTTCCCGCCGCAGTGGTACCTATTTATCTACTTGCACTGGCATGCTTTCAAATTGCTAGGTTGGCAGGAGCTGGGACAGAGCAACGGGAGCTCACCACTGTTGAGTGGATTCAAACCGCCGACCTTCCGATCGGCAAGCCCAAGATGCTCAGTGGTTTAGGCCACAGTGCCACCCATGTCCTAAATACCATTTGCTAGCAACCACAGGAAGGAAGAGTGCTCTTGTGCTCGAATCCTGCTCGAATTCTGTTAGATGGGCCCTTGGCCTGGCTCATCAGGCTCTTCTGAGGTGCTTGTGTTGACCTCTGTCACCTTTTAGCGGTTGTGCGTTGGCTTGTGACAACCGGATCTCTAAACCAACATGAAATGGAGAGGAACAGCCATTGTGGAACAATCAGATATGGGGCAATAAATCATCGGCATGCGCACACACGCACACCCCTCCCCAAAGGTTAGGTTGTGTTGAGATAGCGCTGGGGTCAGAGAGGAAGGCTGGGCCAGTTACCAAGGCCGGAAGCAGCCAAGTGCCGAGGAAAATGACCTGATAAAGAGGACATTATGCCCTGAAAGAATTTTCAAAGTTCGAAAAAGAATTATTGGAGAGTAATGAGAAAATCTGATCGAAAATGTGTAAGATACTGTTAGAATGGGGCACTAAAGATGAAGAAGTTAAAGCTGTAATGATACACTGGGCAAAATATCTTTTAATTTATGGGAGAAGTTGTGGAAAGAGGATTTAAAATTTACGGCTTGTTGTACATTGAAAGAAAACTACATGGAAATGATGTACCTTTGGTATTTGACTCCAGTAAAACTACCAAAAATGTATAAAAACACCTCCAACCTATGTTGGAGGTGTAAAGATAAAGAAGGTACTTTTTACCACATGTGGCAGACATGTAAAATAGTAAAAGACTTCTGGGAAATGATATACAATGAATTTAAAAAAATGTTTAAGATAACTTTTATCAAAAAACCAGAAGCCTTTTTACTAGGGTTAACAGGAGATGAAACACCAAAAGAATTAAAAAGACTATTTATGTATGTGACAACAGCCACAAGAATGCTACTTCCCAGGAGTGGAAGGGAGAGAAAGTCCCAACTAAAGAAGAGTGAATAACCAAGATGATGGACTATGCCGAAATAGCAAAGATGACCGTCAGGATCAGGCACCAAAAGGGCAAGAAATTCATTCAAAAGTGGGAAAAGTTTATAGAATATCTTAAAAAGCACTGTGTATCCCTCAAAACGTTAGCAGGGTTATTGTAACATGTATAATGTAATATTAGTTAAGGGAGGGGCAGAAACATAATGGATTAGAAAAATGTAATTAGATGCAAAGAAATACAGGAAAATTTGGAAATGCGGGGGGGGGGTGCGTTTCCGAAGGATCCAAGTAATTCCAGGAGTGCAAAATTTGAAAATGATGTGAATGTATAAAAAATTGGTTTAAAAAATGAAAATAAAATATTTTTTAAAAAGAGGAAATTATGTCCTGAGGAGTTTTGACAACTGCCTCGGGTGCAGATCCCCTGAGGTGGTGTTGGGGGGCAATGGTACCAGCCTTCTGGCCCTACCCCTGTGTGGGCCATAGGGCCTGTCCTGTAGCCCCATAATGGGCCTATGGGACTTTCAGCCTAAAAACGCAACACACACCCCAAAAAAAAGGACAGGGAGGGAGAAGGAAAAAGCAAACTCGAGAGTCCATTTTCCTAAAGTTAAACAGAAGTTCCTATCATGGCCAGCTAGAATGGAAATACCGTATTTTTCGCCCTATAGGACGCACCTAGTTTTTTTTTGGGGGGGGAATAAAGGGAAAAAAATTATTTCCCCCCCAGGCGTGGGGCTGGGGCGGGGGATGCCCGAGCTTCCCCCGACCCCAGTCCCCAAACAGGCAGCTCTCTGCATGCCGTGGGAGCCCAGGGCTGGCTCCCGCCGCTTGTGGAGAGGTCCGCGAAACTTGGACGCACTCTGCTCAGCGCGCGCAGGCTTCGGCATGCAGGCAACTCTCCGCAAGCAGGGGTAGCGCTCCCGCTGCTTGCGGAGAGGTCCGCGAAGCCTGGAGAGCGAGAGGGGTCGGTGCGCACCGACCCCTCTCGCTCTCCAGGCTTCAGCGAAAGCCTGCATTCGCCCCATAGGACGCACACACATTTTCCCTTCATTTTTTGAGGGGGAAAAGTGCATCCTATAGGGCGAAAAATACGGTAAATACTGTAACACTTGCTAATGACAATGGGAATTATAGGGACAGAACTACCGAAATTGTATAGAAATCTATTTATGTATGCGACTGCATACTACATACATGTATGTTGTTGTAAATGGGCATATTTTTATTTACAACAATGTTACCCGCCCAAAAATGGAAAGAAGCAGAACTCACAGCAAAGGAAGAATGGATATAAAAAGTTATGGAATATGCAGAAATGGCAAAACTTACCAGAAGAATAAGAAATCAAGATTACAAACCTTTTATATTCATACCTCGGGTTACAGACGCTTCAAGTTGTGCGATTTCGGGTTGTGCACCGCACCAAACCCGGAAGTACTGGAACGGGTTACTTCCGGGTTTCAGCACATGCGCAGAAGCGCTAAATCGTGCTTTGCACATGCATAGAAGACCAAATCACAACCCGCACGTGCACAGACGCAGTGCTGCAGGTTGCGAATGTGCTTCCCACACGGATCAAGTTCGCAACCCGAGCGTCCACTGTATAAAATAATGGAAATGGTTTGTTGAATATTTACAGATAAATTGCAAACAGATAAAAACACTGGCAGGATTATTGTAATAGCCTCCAGTTTCATAAGAGTATATATTTAAAGTAGGTGAATAAATGAGCAAAGTAAACAAATTTGGATATGCAGAAGATATTAAAATAATAAATGTAAGGAACCGCAGAAAGAGGGGGAAGGATGTCAGACTTTGAAATGTTAAAATGATTGTAACATTAATGAAATGTATAAATTTGAAAAGTACAAATAAAAACTTTTTTTAAAAAAAGAACACCACTTGATAATGACTTGTTTGCCGTGTTAATTAGTCTTTGAGGGTAGGGGGGATTTTTGCTAGGCACCAGCCCTGTCCCCAAGTTGAAACCTTCTTTGTTTCTCTGTGCTGCTGGGAGTCAAAGGAACAGCTAAGGCTGTGGAAGCCTTTGGCTGAATTGAGGTCACTGACCCTCACCTTAAGGCTTCTGTTTTTTTTGGCTTGCCTCTGAGAGGAGGGACCTCCTCAGTCTCACCGAAATCTGAAGGGGCCATCCTGCTTGACCTTTCACTGCAAGCTCCTCTAGTTTGTTCCTGGCTGCAGGGCAAGTGAGAAGGCGGGGATTGCTAGCCCCTCCTTCAGCGAAAACTGCAGAGGTGATGCTTTTCAGATCTGATAAGACTTGCATTGATACAGATCTTGCACCTCCAGCCCAGGCTATTGTGTTGTAAGAGCCCTATCCAGAGACTGTTGTTCCCTGAATTACCGTACTTCTGCCTCCTGATTCATCCGTCCTAAATTCTCATCTCGCAGTTGGAACATTTTGTATGTTTGTTTGTTTGCTTGCTTGCTCGCTCGCTTCACTGGCCGGCTGTTCGTTTTATCCAGACAATGGCAAAAGCGGTACATGTTTCTTATTTGGTAGCCTTGGGGCTTGGACCTGGGCCCTGGATGCCAAGATTAGACGCACACCCTCCCTTTCATCCTGAATGGAGGAGAGGTGCAAAAAGCTTCTCCCTGTGAGCAAGGATATCGGTGGCCGATGAAATACAGTGGTGCCTCGCAAGACGAAATTAATCCGTTCCGTGAGGCTCTTCTTATAGCGGTTTCTTCGTCTTGCGAAGCAAGCCCATTGACAGCTTAGCAGATTAGCGCTATTAGCGGTTTAGCGGCTTTTAGCGGATCAGCTGATAAGCGGCTTAGGGCTTAGGTAAAGGGGGGGGGAAAGGGGGAAAAACCCCGCAGGAACTTGCAAGACATTTTCGTCTTGTGAAGCAAGCCCATAGGGAAATTCGTTTTGCGAAGCGCCTCCAAAACGGAAAACCCTTTCGTCTAGCGGGTTTTCCGTCTTGCGAGGCGTTCGTCTTGCGGGGCACCACTGTAGTGATTTTACGTTTCTGAGCTGCCTCCGCTGCTTTTTCCATCGCCTTGGCGTTTTCCTGACATTTTGCCGATTCGGCAAAACCACCGCACACACCCCTTGCCATTTTTACACCTGAAAACCAGGACATGTCAGGAAGTTTCCTGACTTATGGCAAGCCTAGTTGAAGGGAAGAACATATGAGCCTGCTGCTGGATCCGGCCCCCACCTGTTCTCACAGTCGCCACCCAGGGGCAGGGGCAAAACTAGGCTTTATTTCTTCCAGGTCAAAGGCCCAGTTTGGTACACACACATGTGTGTGTACACATGCACACAGGCTAGAAGCCTCAATGGTGCCCCTCTGCAGGCTTAAAGGTAAAGGGACCTCTGACCATTAGATCCAGTCATGGCCGACTCTGAGGTTGCGGCGCTCATCTCACTTTATTGGCCAAGGGAGCCGGCGTACAGCTTCCAGGTCATGTGGCCAGCATGACTAAGCCGCTTCTGGCAAACCAGAGCAGCGCACGGAAACACCGTTTATCTTCCTGCCGGAGCGGTACCTATCTACTTGCACTTTGATGTGCTTTCGAATTGCTAGGTTGGCAGGAGCAGGGACCGAGCAATGGGAGCTCACCCCGTCGCGGGGATTCGAACCGCCGACCTTCTGATCGGCAAGTCCTAGGCTCTGTGGTTTAATCCACAGCGCCACCTGCGTCCCTACTCTGCAGGCTTCATCTGGGGCAAAAAAACCCAGCTTGCTCTCCCTCCATAGCTGTGGTTCTGCCATTAGCACAAGCAGGACCTGAGCACAAGAGCCTTCTCCTGCCCTGCTCTTGTGGCTTCTTGCAAGTAGGATTCAGAAGCATGACTGACAATGGATGCAGAGCATAGCCATCATGGCCACTAGCTGGATGCAGAAGAGTCCTGGGAGGCACCAGTTGAAGAGCCCCCAGGGGAAGAAAGCTCAGAGCCAGGAGCCTGGCAGTGGGGAAATGATGAGAGGTCAGAGGGAGCAGGCTGGGGGGGAGAAGGAGGTGTCGGAAGCTGAAAAGCAGTCCAGAATCAGAGGCTGGAGAGGAAGGGGGACCAGGAGACAGAGATGAGGCAGGCTGCTAAAGAACCCAGGGAGTCTTCCCCTCCTGCTGAGACCAGCTCTTCTCCACCCCATTATATAATAATAATAACAACAACAACAATAATAATTTATTATTTATTACCTGCCCATCTGGCTGGGTTTCCCCAGCCACTCTGGGCGGCTTCCAACCGAATATTAAAAACAACACAGTGTCAGACATTAAAACCTTTCCTTAACAGGGAAACAGTTGTCTTTTAAAAGTAAAATAGTTTTTTATTGACTTGACATCTGCTGGGAGGGTGTTCCACAGGGTAGGCGCCACTACCGAGAAGCCCTTCTGCCTGGTTCCCTGTAACCTCACTTCTCGCAGGGAGGGAACCGCCAGAAGGCCCTCGGAGCTGGACATCAGTCTCCCAGAACACACAGAGAAATGAAAAGAGCAGAGGAGAGATTGGTTGCAGACAGAAACAGCCTCTGATTGCTTGGCGGGGGGGGGGGGGGCTGGAAAGGAGGGGACAGGCAGCTGTGGGAAAACAAGGACCTTCGCACGACCTCCTCACCACTGCTTCCTTGGGGCAAGACCTACTAGGAAGGGTTGCTGTGACCTCCATGACTGAGCTGTTTCTTTAAAGAAAGAGTTAACTTCACTGATACAGTAGAACCTTGGTTCTCGAACTGAATCTGTTCTGGAAGTCCGTTCGATAACCGAAACCATTCAAAAACCAAGGCCCGGCTTCCGATTGGCTGCAGGAGCTTCCTGCACTCAAGCGGAAGTCACGTCGGATGTTCAGGTTCTGAAAAACTTTCAAAAACTGGAACACCTCCAGGTTTTTGTTCGTCAACTAAGCCATTCGAGAACCAAGGTTCCACTGTACTGGTGTCTTTTAAATGTCTGACCTACACATGGCTCCGGATACCTCCTTAGTGTCAGTGCAAACCTTGCAGAACACAGCAGGGAGGAGGATGGAGGCAAAACTATTTAGCTGGCCCCGCCTTTCTTCAGCTCTGGCGCCACCTACTGTCAGGCTCCCTGCCTTGTGCCCCATCGGCCGCAATAGGTACCAGCCGCAGAAGATAATTCAGCAGAAAGGATGAGTGTTACCTTTAGGGTTTTCTGCACCATGCCATCTTAGGCTGGCCCTGCCTCCAGCCCATCCCAGGATCTTTGGGACCAGCCAGGGAAGGTGTCCAAAATCCCACAATTGTAAGTCCCAGGCCTGAAAGCCTTCAGCCAAAGGCATGTCTGATACCCAAAATAAGGCCTCCAAGTTTCCACTTTTAGGACAAGTAAACACAGTCTGGGCTGGGAGAATGACGAGTTGCCAGGCTGTGACTCCCATCTGCTGCCCAGCTTTGGTCTCCGCTGGGACTCCACACAGCCTGCCAAGGGCATCGAACCAGAGGGAAGGAAGAGCCAGCCATGCCACGCCCCACCTGAAAGAGAAGTTCATGCACCCAGCAAGCCCCAGCGTTGCAATCTGTGTGTTCCAGATCACAGTGGGTGGGAAGGAACCAAATAAATATGTAACAGGAGAGAGTGAAAAACTGGAGTGATGCAGCGATGGCCACAGACTTAGAATGATAAGAGGAGTACCTCTGGTGCGGGACACGTCATGCTCCTTCTGGGGTAGTTTGTCCACTTTTGGTCCCCATCCTGCACTCAGCTCTCACCTGCGTCTCCTAGAAGCCGTCACCATACAACAGTAGCTGCACCCCAGGAACGGCTTCGACTGGCCGGCTAAAGCAAATGAGAGTGGCAACACAAGAACAGGCCTTTTCTGTGGTGGCTCCCCATGTGTGGGATGCTCCCCCCAGGGAGGCTCACCTGGTGCCTTCATTGCAAATGTTTAGACGCCAAGCGAAAACATTTCTCTTTAAGCAGTCCTTTGACTGAATAACTTTCAATGGCCTTTTAGATGTGTGTTTTTTGTTTTTTGTTTTTTGAGGGGGTGGGGTATTGGTTTGTTTTTGTTTTTATCGTGCGATTTCTGTTCTCTTCTCTTTTTTGTATTTTTATGTGATCCATCCTGCGATCTTCGGTTGAAGGGCAGTATACATATTTAATTGATTGATAGATTGATTAATAATAGGAAAAAGTTGCCTCCAACTGATTTATTGATTAATAATAGGGGGGGGGACTGCCTCCAGCTCCCCACTTTGCACTCACTCTGCCAGGTCCACACTGCAAGCAAGCAGTCCTGTGCCCGGTGGCAAGAGGGTCTATTCTCTTTGTTCCCTCAAGCTGGGAAACAGTGCAGGCACCTCCTCCGACCCTCGATCCAGATGATTTCCATACTTCCTTCTGATTCCCTGTTCTCCTTGCAAAAAAACACTCTGCTCTACAATGTGTTTGGCAGCAGGGAAGATGGAAGGGAGGCTTGTTTGTTTTAAAGAGGAAAGTTGTTTCCAATGGAATGAAAAACAAAACCAAACACATCATGGAAATCTCTTGCGCTCTCTTGGGCTTCGATCAGCACCAGAAAAACCCCCAAATTTGGGTGTAATCTTGATCTGGCAGGGTCCTCGCTACACAACTTGGCCCCTTAACTATTTCAGGACTGGTCTGGGTGCTGGAAATTTGTGTGGTATTTCCTCCCTGCTCCCCCCACCCCCAGTCGCTGGCTGACAAGCACCCAGGAGAGAAGCCTTGCAGAGGGATAATGTGGAATTCTCCGAGTCAGCAGAGGCACCCAGGTGAACCTTGAAAGGGGCTGCACCAGGAATGTAAAACTTTTGTTCGACTCCACACCAATCATCCCTGATCATTGGCTGTGCTGGCTGCAAGGGATGATGGGAGTTGTAGTTCAGCAACAATAGGAGAGCCACAGATGTGCCTTGGGAAGCACCACTGGCCCATTCAATACTAGTAGTCAACCTGATGCCCTGCAGATGTTGCTGGACTACAACTCCCATCATCCCTCACCAGTGGCCATGTTGGCTGCTAGGGATGATGGGAGTTGAAGTCTAACAACGTCTGTGTCAGGGACTGGCTGGAGGAAGAGGAGTGGTGGGAGGCACCAGCCAAGGAACCTCCAAGAGAAACCCCAGAGGAGGAAGGCTCAGAGCCAGGGGATTGGAAGTGTGACACTAAGGAGAGGCCAGAGGAAGACGATTGGGAGAAGGGGCTGATGCTGAAGGGGCAACAGGGTTTAGTGAGCAGGGAGAATCGGTAGCAGGGTTAAGACTCCAAGGCTGAAGCAAATATGGGGGGTCGAAGCTTCTGAAGACTCCAGAGAGTCTCCCCCTCCTGTTGCAAAAGCTGCCCTCCTCCCCAGTCTCCAAGAACGCACAGAATAATGAGGAGGGCAGATCAGGAGGTGTGCAGACACAGCTTAAGACGGCTTGAGAATCATCTGGGAGAGGAGAAATCTTAGAAAGGGTTGAAGATAGGGGCTTTCAGTCCTGGCAACTGCTCCACAGGGGCAAGACCTACTGGGAAGTGTTGCCAAGTTGTATACTATTTCCTTGAATAAAGAGTTAACTTCACTGGCAACTGGCTCTTTGTGATGACTTGCATCGGACTCCAACCCTGACAGTCTGGAGGGCACCTTGTTAGCTAACCCCAGGGTAGACAATCCCAGACCCTCCAAATATCCCTATTTTCCAGGGACAGTCCCGGATTTACAGAAGCTGCTCAGTTTCTGATTGGATCCCGCTTTTCCTTAGGACGTCCCTATTTTCATCAGAGAAATGTTGGAGGGTATGGAGTTATGTGACCCCCCTGAGCCAAGGAGATACGTAACTATGCAACCTTTAGAAGACAGGCAGCCCTGTACAGTTGTACCTTAGAAGTCAAAGAGCTTAGTTCCTGGACGTTTTGGCTCCTGAACATTGCATACCCAAAAGTGACTGTTCTGGTTTGCGAACTATTTTTGGAAGCCGAATATTCAATGGGGCTCCCAAGGCTTCTAATTGGCTGCAGGAGCTTCCTCCAGCCAATCTGAAGCCGTGCCTTGGTTTCTGAACGTTTTGGAAGTCGAATGGACCTCTGGAACGGATTGCCTTCGACTTCCAAGGTATGACTGTATAGGGAAGTTTTTTTAATGTTTAATATATCATTATGTTTTTATATATGGGATGCGGGTGGCGCTGTGGGTTAAACCACAGAGCCTAGGACTTGCTGATCAGAAGGTCGGCGGTTCGAATCCCCGGGATGGGGTGAGCTCCCGTTGCTCAGTCCCTGCTCCTGCCAACCTAGCAGTTCAAAAGCATGTCAAAGTGCAAGTAGATAAATAGGTACCACTCCGGCGGGAAGGTAAACGGCGTTTCCGTGCGCTGCTCTGGTTCACCAGAAGCGGCTTAGTCATGCTGGCCACATGACCCGGAAGCTGTACGCCGGCTCCCTTGGCCAATAAAGCGAGATGAGCGCCGCAACCCCAGAGTTGTCTGTGACTGGACATAATGGTCAGGACTGGACATTATGTTTTTATATATGTTGGAGGCCACCCAGAGTAGCTGGGGCATCCCAGTCAGATGAGTTGTTGTTGTTGTTGTTGTTGTTGTTGTTAAATAGGACATCCCTGTTTTTATCGGGAAAATGTTGGAGGGTAAATTCTGAGCTGGGATGGACCCAGGTTTTGAATCACCCTAAGGCAGTTTGTTGTGCTCCTATGAAGGATACAGTGAGATGTCAAAGGCCCACATTTTCCACACGCGACTCATTTCCATCCATCCATCTTTCTCTTTCATAATTGCAGCCCTTATCTCTGAGGGCGGCCTGCCTCCCCCTCCAGGCAATGGGGCTGCCATCCACAACTCCACCACCTTCTCCCCTCTTGGCTTGCAAATTCTACCAAAAAAAGAAATCCCTGCACTCTTTTGGCAAGCAGATGTGATCTTTTCCTCTGCACATGGAGGAGTAGGCCAATGGCTCACGGCTCTGGTATCCTTCAGGCTCTCCAGGCCTGTTCATATTTCTTCAGGGGGTCAGTGACACCCTCTTGCAAATCTTTGCACCAAAAAGGAGTGCATGCTGTTCTTGTGACCGAGGGTAAAATTAGGAAGAAGTTTTAAAAATAAGAAAGAAGTGTTGTCACAGGATGAGAAGGTCGTCAAAGCTTGCTATTTCTGTTAAGGAGGCAGAGAGGAGGGGGAAGCAGCAGCAGGAAATTTATGAGGTTTTTGGTGCAAGTTGAAACCTTGCATACTTTGGCTAGATGAGGCTGCAGGTACATGGGATCTGCTCTCCTCCTCAGCTTGGGACAACATAAGATGACATCACTCCATAAAACAGCAGCGGCAGATCTGTCATCAGCAAATAAAATCAAACTGTCAAAGTTTGCCTGTCCAGACACAACCCGTTTGCCTCCAGAGTCAAGGAAGGAAAGATGGAGCTGTCCTCATTGCACTGTGTAACAATTAGTAGTAGTAGCAGCAGCAGCAGTAGTAGTAGTACAGTGGTACCTCAGGTTAAGTACTTAATTCGTTCCGGAGGTCCGTTCTGAACCTAAAACTGTTCTTAACCTGAAGCACCACTTTAGCTAATGGGGCCTCCTGCAGCCGCCGCGCTGCTGGAGCACGATTTCTGTTCGCATCCTGAAGCAAAGTTCTTAACCCGAGGTACTATTTCTGGGTTAGCGGAGTCTGTAAGCTGAAGCGTATGTAACCTGAAGTGTATGTAACCCGAGGTACCACTGTACAGTCATACCTCATGTTACATTTTTTTCAGGTTGTGTCCCGTGGCAACCTGGAATTACTGGAAAGGGTTACTTCTGGGTTTCACCGCTAACGCATGTGTAGAAGTGCTAAATCGTGCCACGCACCTGCGCAGATACAGCATTTCAGGTTGTGGGGTTTTCAGGTTGCAAATGGGCCTCCGGAACAGATCCCGTTCGCTACCAGAGATACCACTGTATTGTTATTTCCATTTACATCCCATTCTTTGGTCAAAAAAGTCAAAAAAGTCAGATAGTTGTTTATTTCCTTGACATCTGATGGGAGGGCGTTCCACAGGGCAGGTGCCACTACCAAGAAGGCCCTCTGCCTGGTTCCCTGCAACCTTACTTCTCACAGGGAGGGAACCGCCAGAAGGCCCTTGGAGCTGGACCTCAGTGTTGGGGCTGAACGATGGGCGTGGAGATGCTCCTTCAGGTATACTGGGCCGAGGCTGTTTAGGGCATGGGTAGGCAAACTAAGGCCGGATCTTGGGGACCGGATCTTGCCCAACTGCCTTCTAAATCCGGCCCATGGGCGGTCCGGGAATCAGCATGTTTTTACATGAATAGAATGTGTCCTTTTATTTAAAATGCATTTGTGTGGCATAGGAATTCATTCATTATTATTTTTTTCAAAATATAGTCTGGCCGCCCACAAGGTCTGAGGGACAGTGGACCGGCCCCCTGCTGAAAAAGTTTGCTGACCCTGGTTTAGGGCTTTAAAATCAGCCCCAACACTTTGAATTGTGCTCGGAAACGTACTGGGAGCCAATGTAGGTCTTTCAGGACTGGTTTTATATGGTCTTGGCAGCCACTCCCAGTCATCAGCTGAGCCCTGCTTGATGTCAGGCTAAAGGCCTGTCCATTCCATGTTCATGGAGTGATGCCTTTGGGAAGCACAAAAGCAGAGCATGAGTGTATTTTGCCCCAGGAATTGATATTGAGAGCCTGATAACTGGAGGCAGCAGGAACATCGGGAGCTGCCTTCTGCTGAGTCAGACCGTTTGTGGGTAGGAATTTAAGGAAGCCCGTAATGATGTACACTCACCGTGCTTTAAAACTAAAATTAAAAGGCAGTGACCCCGCCTCACCCCAAGGCATAGGGGGAGAGGCAAGACCTTTTTAAAAAGTTTTATTAATACTTTTCATAATTCAATAAAAAGAAACTAAACCAAAAATAATAAAAAGAAGGAAAGAATGAAAAGAAAAAAGGATTTTTTAAAAATACAAAGTCCTCTCTCAGGTGTACCTTAACTTTTGTCCTATACAGAAAAGGCTTTGCCCTCTCATTTTCTCACCTGAGGGCATCTATTTCTCCCCCCACCCTCTCATCCTGGAATATCTCATCTATCTGCCTCTCACACAGGGTCCGGAAGAAGCAAGACTGATGGCTTAACGCTTAATTTGGTAGTAGACAGGCACAGGGGTCAAATTTGAGTCAGTTTGCATTTAAAAGCAGCCACCCTCTGGAATTCGCGCTTCTCCAAATTTTGCAATGCAGCACTCCGGCCAAGTGTACAAAAAGCCTATGCCAGGGTAAAAATGAGCATAAAAATGCATATATTAGTGAATAGGAAATGCAAAAAAAATCATTATGTTAGTGGAAATTGCTTGCAAGTATGCATTTTAGTCAAAACTATGTACAAAAACATATTTATTAGGAGAAATTTCCACTAAAAGGCTGGTGGATTTTCATCATTTTTTAATTTTAAAAAACACACACATATCACAAATGGTTGCAGAGATGTAGAAATCTGAATTTAAGATTGAAAAAGAAAAAGAAACATGGAGAACTGAAGTTGACAATTTGTCCATCTGTCATTTTAGCAGCATAAACTGTTCTACCTCAGCCCAAGGCTGAAAGATGTGGTATCTCTACGTTTGCCTTCTTCTTCATCCTGGTCTACTCTATATGGTTGCTTGTAAAGTTGATTGAGAGAAATGTGAAGTGTTTTGAACCCTCAAAAGTGCAGTGTAAACGAAAAGTATAATTTAATCATCATCCCTCTTTTATATTGTTCAGAGTTCTATTTCTTGTTCAGACAGAGCTGTGGTATCCAGCACGGCGTTTCATCAAGAGTGGAGTTAGGAGATCTTTAGGAATTTCCTGATTATATAGGAAGTCTGGAGAATGACAGCTTTTTTGCGTTGCATTAAGCAGAAACAGTTTTCCTTTGGAACTAAGCCCTGAGCTGTTACCAAAATCAGGATTATATGAATTGTCTTGATTTTCCAGACATGCTCTATTTCCACAGTGTTGTTTTCCTTTGACAGTCAGGTTTTTTTTATATTTTTTCGTAGGTTTTTGTTGTTGTAGTTGTTGTTGCAATGCTATGAAACGTACATTATAATAGCCAATTTTAGATTTGCTTGTGAATATCATTCTCAGTCTGTTGTAATCTATCATTTTATCTGCTGTCCTTTCCTGGAATGGAGATGCAGTGACGATTAAAAAAAGAAGAAGCTTCACCTGTTGGATTAAGGCCTGTGCAGGCAGCTGTTCAAAGCATCAAGCCACAGCCCACTGCAATCTTGAGACCCTTTTCTGCTATGTTTAGAACAGAAGAGGAGCCTGCTGGATCAGGCCAATGGCCCATCTAGTCCAGCATCCTGTTCTCACAGCTGTGCTGGTCCCAAGGGTTATCCGTGCGGCGAGGTCTGAGTCGAGTCCGAGGTCGAGGGTGGGGTATGGAGGCAGTCCATCAAAGCTGAAGCTGGGTCCAAGGCAGGGAGTCGGGTGGGGTCAGGAGCTCCGGCAGAGAAGCAGGACAGGGTGCAGGCAGGAACAGGCTACCAACAACGTTGCTCCCACAACCTGGGACTGGGGCTGGCTGGCTTTTATCTGCCCTGAGGTATAGGGCAGCCCTGGTCCACAGGTGACTCGCCTCTCCTGGCCTGGAGGTGAGCACTCCTTCTGCAGGAACTTAGTTCCCTCTGCCTCTCTGCCTTGAGCCTCTGCAGCTCAGGAGAGGCTGGAGGGTTACCGGACCCAGAGGCAACCTCAGCTTCCCCTGATGGGGCTGAGAGTGGAGCACCTACAGGCAATGGGTCCTCCATCACCCCAGGAGCCAGAGCAGACTCAGCTGGTGCCTGCACCTGAGGATCCAGCACAGGTCAGGACCCTTCAGGCTCAGGCCCCAGCCCCGGCTCAGCTGGTTCTGGAGGTGGGGAATCCTGTGCAGGCTGGGATTCCTCAGGTTCAGCCTCCGAGTCCGAATCCCAGGCCATCACAACAGCGGCCAGCCAGATGCCCCAATGGGAAACTTGCAAGCTGGATTGAAGCCCAAGAGCCCTCTCCCCTCCTAGCAGCCATTGACAGCCTTTTCCTCCATGAATTTGTCTAATCTTCCTTTAAAGCCATCCAAGTTAATGGGTATCGCTGCCTCCTAGAAGGATCTAGAAAAACACATACGGTTAGATCATCAAAGCTGGATTGCAGGGCTTCTTGCTTCAGTAAAATGGTGGTTCCGTTCGACTCGAGGGTTTCGGTTTAGGAAACGGACTGTCAGGCCCCACCACAATTTGCCCAGACATTTCAATGGCCTTGTTTGTGTTTCTTGAAAGGATCCAGCTGTCTCTCTTTTTCCCCCTGGCATTCAGAAGATCTGTTTCCTCCTCCTGAGAACAGGAGGTTGGCTCCCCTTTGCTGCTTGGCAGCTGCAAGAGTTTGTGGAGAGATTCTTTGCTGACTGTGCCCTGAGGGCAGTGCTGAAATGGAGACGGAAGGCTGGATTGAAGTGCTGTGTTCCTGAGCCTTGTCTCTTTTCCTCTGTCCGGGGCTCGGCCTTACGACAGAATGGAACACGTAAAGGGAGAGAGCTCCTCAGAGCATACACAGAGTGCATTTCACTGACACCGTGGCTATTCATGCACTACTTTACCTCGTGTTCAGACGCATAGGAAGGTGCCTTATACAGAGATAAACTCTAGGCCCATCAACCTCAGTACACTGGTACCTCGGTTTTCGAACAGTTTAGTTCATGAACAACTTGGAACCCGAGCACTTCAACACCGGAAATAGATGTTCCGGTTTTCAAACTTTTTTCGAACTTTTTTTCGGAAGCCAAACATGCTCCGTTTTGAGTCCCCCCGTGTTTCCTGTTGCACTGCTCATTTGCGTCCCCCCACTGTAATTCAAGCCTTCCATTTGGTGCTTTTGCTATTTATTTTGCATTTTTTGTTTTGAGGCTTTTTCAGTTAATTTGTTTTTGTGACTATGTGGATCCCAGTTCAGCTACTGATTGATTGTGTGACTGTGGAAGTGGATAAGCGCCTCCCATCCAAACAATGACTATCATCAATGCAGTGTTTTAGGGGTTGTCTTTAAAAGTCTGGAACGGGTTGATCCGTTTTGCATCACTTTCTATGGGAAAGCGCACCTTGGTTTTGGAACGCTTCGGTTTTGGAATGCACTTCTGGAATGGATTAAGTTTGAGAACCAAGGTACCACTGTATTTCTACACTGGCAGGCAGTGTCTCTCTAGATTCTAAAGCAGGGGTCTACCTGGAGATGTTAGGTAATCAACCTGGGACCTTCTATATGCAAAGCAAATGCTCTAGCACTGAGCTAAGGCCCCCTCCCCAATGCACAGTCTGATAACTCATCTTTCGAAAGGGGCAAACATTGCTACGTTAAGATCTTGCAGTTACCCGAGACACCTTGCAAGTTTCCATTCATGCCACTGATCACAATAATGCAACACTGCGACTTCAGGCCCCTTCTTGGGCCAAGACCTTGGAGCACTGAAATTGGAGTGGGATGCTCCTGTTTGTCTGCTAGCATTCTTTCCTTTTTCTTGATTAGATGCACTTGGATACAGGCACAGGATTAACAGTTTGCAAACTCGTCAGGCTGACTTTTCTCTCTCCCAGTTTCATGGACCTGACTTACCATCCTGCTCAGGCCTCTAGCTCTATGGGAGAGAGACTCATTTCTTTACCAGAGTTGGCATGCCACCAAAACCTGCGCAAGAACGCCAGACTGCCACCGCCATCAAAAATCTTGCTCGGGCCTCCCTTGCGAGACACAGAGACGACACCAGCGAGAGAAGATTCTGGCTGGGATCCCCCTAGGGAGTCAGAGGCGCCACACCCGAGACAGAAGACAAAGGCGAAGATGGAGAAGAGAGTCAACTCCATCGGGGCGGTTCTGTTTCCCTCTCTTCTCCCTCCAAACAGACAGCTGCCCCACTTCTTTTCTGTCTGGGGCATGGACCACTCTGTACCAAGACTCTCAGCTACGTCTTTCTTGCTCACAGGGGCTCCATCTGTGGGGTGGGAGGGCGAGGACCCCCAAAAATTGTCAAGAAGGGGGCTGGGCTCCTCAAAATTCTGTGGAACATGCTCAACTCACCTGCACACGCCATCCAGTGTGCTCACATCACATCCGTGCAGTGTGCGAACAGCATGCCAGCACATTGCCTGGCATGTGCAAGTGATGTTGGCATGTTGCAAGACATGCGCACGTCACACGGCCCCCACAATTTGGGGGCAAGCCAGCACACTCACTTGCTCCCTAGAAAGGCCTCTTTGTGCGTGGCTACATTCACACCACACATTTCAAAAGCTATGATACCACTTTAAACAGCCACAGTGTCCCACAAAAAACCCTGGGAGTTGTAGTCTGTTAAGGGTGCTGAGTGATGCTAGGAGACCCCTATTCTCCTTCCAGAGCTACACTTCCCAAAGTGCTTTAACCATCACTCCTTCTTCTCAGGAAACTCTGGGAACAGTAGCCAGAGGCATTCCCAGGGTCCCTTGCGCCCTTGGTAAGGAGCTGTATCTGTTCTCCCCACTCCCACCCCCACCCCCCGAAAAAGAAATCACTTCACTGCTCACCTTTGTGTTGCGGTGTCAGGATGGGAAGATTCTCCCACATTTGATCTTGCTGCAACAGCAGTGGCACATCATCACACACATAGGTGATTTTTGCACATGCCTCAGACCTGCGCCCCCAGCGAAGGGTCAGTTTTGCCAGTCCCTAGATACACCTCTGATTGTATCTCGGGGGGGGGGAGTATATGGGTCTCCTAAGAAGGTCGGCAGTTCGAATCCCCGCGATGGGGTGAGCTCCCGTTGCTCGGTCCCTGCTCCTGCCAACCTAGCAGTTCAAAAGCATGTCAAAGTGCAAGTAGATAAATAGGTACCACTCCGGCGAGAAGGTAAACGGCGTTTCCGTGCGCTGCTCTGGTTCGCCAGAAGCGGCTTAATCCTGCTGGCCACATAACCCGGAAGCTGTACGCCGGCTCCCTCGGCCAGTAAAGCGAGATGAGCGCTGCAACCCCAGAGTCGGTCATGACTGGACCTAATGGTTAGGGGTCCCTTTACCTTTAACAACTCTCAGCACCCTTAACAAACTACTGTACATGTCCATTATTAAAACATGCCCTGTTTATCTATTAGATTAGTTATCTGAAGTGTTGGTACCATCTGTTGCCTGCTCCTGTTTCCCAAATAGTCCTACGCGCACCTCCCCGTTTATGGGACCTGTGCTGAGCTAGTTCTGAGCACATGCCGTGCCTTTGCATAAGGACAGAAGAAGAGCCTGCAGGATTAAGCCAAAGGGGCCTGACCTAGGCCAGCATCTTGTTCTCACAGTGGCTAAGCCAGGCATAGGCAAACTCGGCCCTCCAGATGTTTTGCGACTACAACTCCCATCATCCCTGACCACTGGACCTGCTAGCTAGGGATCATGGGAGCTGTAGTCCCCAAACATCTGGAAGGCCGAGTTTGCCTATGCCTGGGCTAAGCAGATGCCTTGTGGGAAACCCTCGAGCAGGACCTGAGCACAAGGCTCTCCTGTGACTTCCAACAAGTAGTGTTCTGAAGCATGGCTGCCTCCATCTGCAGAGGCAGAGCATAGCCAGACTGGCTAGCAGCCATCAACAGTCGTCCTCCATCAATTTGTCCAATCCTCTTTTGAAGCCATCCAAGTTGGGGAGGGGCCATCACTGCCTCCTCTGGGAATGAGTTCCGTGGTTCAGCTATGTGCTGTGTGAAGAAGGACTTGTGTTTATGTGTCTTGGATAGTCCAAAATCCAACTTCTTTGGACGTCCACCAGTTCTAGTGCTATGAGAGAGGCAGAAAAACTTCTCTCTCTCTCTCTCTCTCTCTCTCTCTCTCTCCACTTTCCCCATGATTTTGTAAACTCATACCATGTTGCCTCTTACTCACCTGTCCTCCAAACTTTAAAAAGTCCCAAACGCTGCAACCTTTCCACTTAGTGCATTTGCCCAACCCCCTGCATAATTTTTGGTTGCCCTTTTCTGAACCATCATGGCTAGCAGCCACAGATAGCTTCATAATCCATGAATTTGGACAAAGCTGAACGTTCCAGGGTTACGAGATGTTATAGGAATTTTAAGGTCTCAAATATAGAATAAATATTCATAAATGCACACATATCTAAATATATGAACCTGAAATAGTACGGGAGAGCAACCCTGAAGCCATTTGGACTCTCCCAGTGACCTCAAATGTTCCTCTGCAGTAAGGGAGGCAAATGGGGAAAGCCTTCCCATTGTCTTTTCCCTTACCAATCCTGTCTTAAGGGCATTATTTGTGTATGAATAGGGTAAGCCTGTGACCTGGGTTCAGGAACTCAAGTAGTAACCATCATGAAAGAATGGCCAGGCTGCCCAGGTAATGCAATCAGTGACCATTATCAGGTATCGTGGCAGACAGGATTTCTGCTTTAGACCGCCTTCTTCTGTGATGTATGTATGATGTTTTGGGGGTGGTCTTGGGCTACAGGGTGGGCAATTTCAAATGTCTATATAAGGGATTGTGCACCATTGTTCAGGGTTCTCCTCCCTCCTGCGTGTAGTGAGTGGGGACCCTGTTGCAACAGTTCCTTGAATAAAGATCAGGCTTACTAGCCGCCTTGCTTCTCAATATACTCTGGTTGGCCTCCGTTATTTTCTCCTACTGATAGGGAACCCACTTAAGGACTCTATGCGGGCTCCAGAATACCCCATAAGGGAAAGGGAACAGTTTTTCTTATAACAATATCTCCTCTCAATCTCCTATTCTCTATGCTAAAAATACCCAGCTCCTTCAACCGTTCCTCATAAGGCTTGTCTTCTAGACCAGGGGTAGTCAACAGTTTTTTCCTACTGCCCACTAATGCGTCTTTCTTGATGGCAAAATTTCCTTACCGCCCACCAGTGCTCGATGGAAGAAGGATTCAGCCTGTGTCGTAGAACCCCCTGCCGCCCACCTAGAATCCTGAAACTCCCACTAGTGGCTGGTAGGGACCAGGTTGACAACCCCTGTTCTAGACCCTTGATCATCTTATTTACCCTCCTCTGTACACATTCCAGCTTGTCAACATACAAATTGTGGGATGCGCAGGAAGTCAGGCCATTGGTCCCCTTGGCTCAGTGTTCTCAGTGACTGGCAATAGCTCTCCAGGGTTCTCAGGAAGGGGGCATTTCCAGCCCTACCTGGCTATGTCTTGGGGATTGAACCTGGGCCTTTCTCCATGCAAGGCGGATTCTCTCCCACTTAGATATGGCCAGTCCCCAATCATAGGAGGCTGTCTCATACCAAGGCAGAAGCAGTTTGGGGAATGTTTGTGGCTCTCCAGATCTTGCTTAGCTTCCAGCTCCCACCATCCCAGACCACTGGCCATGCTCAGCACCCCCAAATTACCATGGATAGTGGGGGGGGGCAGCGGCGAAGATGCGCACTGCCAGCCATGGGGGGGGGGTGTGCAACTCTCCCCCATGCCGCTGTGGGAGAGGAATCCCTCCAGAGGCTTGGGAGGGAAGCTGCGTGCCCGCAGCCATATAGTTGGCAGGGCGCAGCTTCCATCCTAAGCCTCTGTGCGGATCGCTCTCCTCCCGTGGAGGCTTAGGAAGGAAGCTGCATGCCCACCAACCATATGGTTGATGGGGCACAGCTGGCGGGCGTGCAGGGAAAGGGGAGGCCGCCGGCAAAGCCGCGCAGCTCCCCCACTCGCTGGGGTGCCTCTGAGAGGCCGGCGCCCTGGCGCAATGTGCCATTAAGCCCAATGGGAAAGACAGCTGTTCAAGGCAGATGCTCTCCCACTTACCGTATTTTTTGCTCCATAAGGCGCACCTGACCATAAGGCGCACCTACCTTTTTTTTAGGGGGGGGAATTCAAGAAAAAAAATATGCTGCTCTTGGGGGCTTTTGCGGGAGGTGGGGAAAGTGAGAGAGCCTCGCTCTGCCCCTTCTCCCACCTCCTACAAAAGCCAGGGATAGCCATGCGAAGCCTTCCCAGGGCAGCGGGATGAAGGCTCCCCGCTCCCCTGTGGAGGCTTCGCGGGCTACCCCAGAGCTGCTCGACCCAAAGAGCAGGTCGGGGAGCAGCGCAAAGGCTGCGTGCAGCCTTCCTGCTGCTCCCCGAGCTTGTGGGGCTGGCGGTGGGGAAAGCCGAGGTTCCCCCGAGGCCAGCCCCGGGGACCACACATTTGCTCCATAAAACGCACAGACATTTCCCCTTAGATTTGAAAAGGAAAAAAAGTGTGTCTTATGGAGTGAAAAATACGGTAGATATGGCCTGTCCCCAATCATAGGAGGCTGTCAGAAGTAATAGAAGGAGAGAACACCACCAAGCTATTTCGAGCACGTCTTACAAGCGGCCACCCCATCTCCCCACTTCCGTCAAAGGAAAAATGTGGGAGTTATCAGCCTTTCCAGGACTCCAGGCCTTCCCCGTTTCCTGTGCCTCTTGAGGACTACACTTCCTGTCTGTGTGCGAGAGCACACTGCTGCAAAGAGTCCTGTTTTGGCTGGGTTATGATGTCACTCGATAACAACACCATGCGCGATGGGAGCCACGCTGCCGGGACTGCCTCACATCCTGCCCAACCTCACATGCTGAGTCACACAGGCTGAGTCACATGTGCCTCACTTGCTGCCTGTTCTCACATGCCGTCAAGGCTGCCGTCCTTAAGCGTAGTTCATCTCCTCTGCAGTGGAAAAAGGGGTCCAGCCATGGGGCCTATGAGGTCTCTGACCTTTTCTCACCTTACAAAATGCCATTGGCAGGGGATGAAGCGAATGGGAGCATTTTAATAAGGCAAATTATCCAGCTTCTCTTCTTGGTCTGAAGGACAGGACGGATTTGAGGAGCCCTTGTGGTCATTAAGAGACATATACGGTCATACCTTGGTTCTCGAACAGAATCCATTCTGTAAGTCTGCTCGATTTCCGAAAATGTTCAAAAACCAAGGTGCACCTTCCGATTGGCTGCAGGAGCTTCCTGCAGCCAATCGGAAGCCCCATTGGACGTTTGGCTTCGCAAAACAGTTCAGAAACCGGAACACTTACTTTCGGGTTTGCGGCGTTCAGGAGCCAAAATGAGTCACAAGGTGTTCGAGAACCAAGATACGACTGTACTTCCAAATCTGGAAGGTCAGGACTGCATCCGTACCAGTCGTTTAAAGCACTGTTATATAATTCTAACAATAATGGCTGCCCCAAAGAATATTGGGAGTTTGTTAAGGGTGCAGAGAGTTGTTAGGAGACCCCCTATTCCTCTCACAGAGCAAGCATTCCCAGAGTTCTCTGGGAAGAAGCATTGGTTGTTAAACCACTCTGGAACTGTAGATCTGCGAGGGGATTTGGGGCTTTCCTAGCAACATTCACACCCATAACGAACTATAGTTCACAGGATTCTTTTGGGGGGGGGATGCCATTACTGTTATGAGTGGTATCATAGTTCTTTAAATGTATGGTGTCGAAGCAACCTAAATACTCACAATCTATTACAGAATATGAGCTTTTCGGTGGAGTTTCCTTCTTTTTCTTCCTACCCCCACTCCTCTCGCATCACTATTTTTTAAATTATTTCTCTCCCAACCACACACACTTTGTTTTTTTAATTTCCTTAATAAACTTGCAATTAAAAAATCATTTTAAAATGCATTCTCCGCCAACCTGGCTCCCTCCAGATGTTTTGAACTGCAGGTCCCATTAACCCCAGCTGGCAGAGCTCTAATGCACAGGATCTGTAGGTTCCCAAGTTGGGCAAGGCTGAGTTAAGATTATATGAGTCACTTGACCCCAAATAACCTCTTCTATCTCACTCGTTGCAAAAATAAAGTAAAATATGGACATGTTGTGATTCTTTTTACTATTGTTTTCCTGGTTTTTTTATTGTAGTGTTCTTATTTAGTGAGATATATATGCCGCTTAATCAAAAAGGTATCGCTAATCAGTTCACATAAAATAGTATTAAAATAATTGCTAAAAAATAGCAGATAAAACAGACTTTGAAAACAGTAGACATAATAAAAATGATAAAAATATGAAGGTCAATAGATTTTGAAAACAAATGTAAATAATAAAATTACATGTCTGTGTGTGCTTAGAGTTAAGGCAGTGCTCCCCAATCCAAAAATCACAGAATCATAGAATTGTAGAGTAGGAAGGGACCCCCAAGTGTAATCTACTCCAACTCCCTGCAATGCAGGAACATCCTTCCTTTGGCTTCTGAATATTGCCCTTTTGGACGGCAATGTTGTGTCCATTTGTAATTTTTCCTTTGTGCCTTGCAGAAGGGCGTTTAGAGAGATATGGCCAGCTGAAATGCAGACCCTCCAAATGTCCCTATTTTCCATGGACAGTCCAGGATTTACAGAAGCTCTCTTGGCTTCTGATTTGATCCCAGAATGTCCGACATTTCCTTAGGATGTCCTATTTTCATTGGAGAATTGGTGGGAGGGTATGGAGTTAAGCAAGGAGATAAGTCACTATACAACCTTTAGAAGACATCCGAAGGCAGCCCTGTACTGTATAGGGAAGAGTTTTTTTAAAAAAAAGTTTGATGTTTTATTATGTTTGCATATATGTTGGATGCTGCCCAGAGTGGCTGGGGCAATCCTGTCAGATGGGCACCATAGTATTATTATTATTAGTCATTTTCATCAGTGTTTTTTTCTTGGGGGGGGGGACACAGGATTACACATACCCTTAAACATTTTGTGAATCTTTGCACTTTTGTCCATTTACTGTATTTATTTTTCCCAATTTGAACTATAAAATGGTGATTTTCTTGAGTCAAAATGAGAATACCCCTAAACATTTTTTTTAGAAAAAAAAGCACTGATATTATTACTATTACTATTCTTCTTCTTCTATAGGACGTCCCTATTTTCATGGGAGAAATGTTGGAGGATATGCAGCACGATGATCCCCAGAAAGCAAACAGCAGGCTGGTCACTTGTGAAGCCAGCAGCCATCATGAGCCATTGATAAAATATGTTCCATCCCTTAATGCCCATTGAAACATCAGCTGATCATTAGCAGGCAATCTGTACAAAAGATAGCAACGTCTTAGCTGTCAAAATACACAGGATATGCTGAGTTGTGCAGGAAGGACACACATCCTTCAGGGTGCTGAGACATCAGAGATGCCTAGTCTTTTTATTTTTCCTGGATCCTTGCCACACTCACCATTATCATTCCTTGCCCTCCCTCACAGCACGGGACATTCAGTGAGTGTCCCAGCATGCCTAAGGGGAGACTGATGGTTTAAGAGGAGAGTCTTGGGATACTGCCTTCGGGGCTGTTATGCGGCTATAACAGGAAATGGCCAATACAGAGAAGGAATCCCAGAAATGAAATGTGGGCGTGGAACTGCGTCCAAATCCAAGACTTGCACAACTGGGAAGTGGAGGGAAGAATTGTACCACACTGAACTGTACAGTGGTACCTCGGGTTAAGTATTTAATTCGTTCTGGAGGTCTGTTCTTAACCTGAAACTGTTCTTAAGCTGAAGCACCACTTTAGCTAATGGGGCCTCCTGCTGCCCCTGTGCTGCCGGAGCACAATTTCTGTTCTCATCCTGAAGCAAAGTTCTTAACCCGTGGTACTATTTCTGGGTTAGCGGAGTCTGCAACCTGAAGCGTATGTAACCTGAGGCGTATGTAACCCAAGGTACCACTGTATTTCTGAAACATGGGAGTGATTTAGTGGATCGGTGTGGGAACAACGAATCAGGAAAATGTCTTGGACAAATGATCGCCTCTGCCATTAACTCACTAGCAGGGCCGGCCCAAAGCATTTTGCTGCCTGAGGAAAAGGACCCTCATGTGTCCCCTTCCCATGCCAAGGATAGAATATGTCTGGACTGGTGATTAAATCGGTGCTGGTGAATGAAAAGTGTCCTCTGCAGCCAGACTACAGGGCCCAGGGCAAGCTGTGAGCCAACCGAGGACAATGCTTGAGGTGGAGCTTTTGGAGGAATGCTGCCGCCCCCCAACATCTGCCACCTGAAGCAGGTTACTCACTCTGCCTAATGGTAGGGCTGACTCTGCTTATTAGGTAGCTTTAGATAGGCTGTTGTCTCTCAGCCTCTATCTGCAATATGGGGAATAAGAATAATACTGACATAAGTTGGAGGACACGAGTGGTGCTGTGGGTTAAACCACAGAGCCTAGGACTTGCCGATCAGAAGGTCGGCGGTTCGAATCCCCGTGACGGGGTAACCTCCCGTTGCTCGGTCCCTGCTCCTGCCAACCTAGCATTTTGAAAGCACGTCAAAGTGCAAGTAGATAAATAGGGACCGCTCCGGCGGGAAGGTAAACGGTGTTTCCATGTGCTGCTCTGGTTCGACAGAAGCGGCTTAGCCATGCTGGCCACATGACCCAGAAGCTGTACGCTGGCTCCCTCGGCCAATAAAGCGAGATGAGCGCCACAACCCCAGAGTCGGTCACGACTGGACCTAATGGTCAGGGGGTCCCTTTACCTTTAAGTTGGAGGACAGTTGTGAGGATAGGAAACTAGCTAGCACATTTCCCAGTACCTTTCTGAGCACAATTCACAATTCAATTTAAAGGTGCTGACCTTTAAAGCCCTAAATGGCCTTGACCCAGTATACCTGAAGGAGCTTCTCCACCCCCATCATTCAGCCCAGACACTGAGGTCCAGCTCTGAAGGCCTTCTGGCAGTTCCCTCCCTGCGAGAAGTTAGGTTACAGGGACCCAGGCAGAAGGCCTTCTCAGTAGTGGCACCCGCTCTGTGGAATGCCCTCCCATCAGGTGTCAAGGAAATAAACAACTATCTGACTTTTAGAAGACATCTGAAAGCAGCCCTCTTTAGGGAAGTTTTTAATGTTTGATTTTTTATCGTGTTTTTTATATTCTGTTGGGAGTGGCTGGGGGAACCCAGCCAGATAGGGTATAAGTAATAAATTATTACATCATCATCATCATCATCATCATCATTATTATTATACAGCTGCATGAATGCTATGTCAGGGCAGGAAGTCCCCATCTAGTCACCCGTGGGCTGTTCAGTAGGGAGCGGCTGAAAAAATGAAAAGGCTTTGATATTGTACAAAAGCTTGCAATTGCAGCTCGTTCTTCTGCAAAAAGATCTGTTGCAAGGCTGTTGAAGCAGAGAGGGAAACTTGGTCCCTTTCAAACCTGTTAGAAGCGCCCACTTTGCAATTGCAAGCAAGCAATTTTGGGACCGCAATTACATTTTGAAGTCTGAGGATTTGAAAAGCTATAAGGCTGGGCTTGCCGTTCACCTGTGCACTGACGTTATTGGCATTCTTCTTCTGCAATTACGGAGTTCTTTTTCCAGACAGATAATGGGTGTTGCAGAGATTTT
The DNA here is from genome assembly GCF_964252035.2 of Podarcis erhardii. Taxonomy (NCBI): domain Eukaryota; kingdom Metazoa; phylum Chordata; class Lepidosauria; order Squamata; family Lacertidae; genus Podarcis; species Podarcis erhardii. Next base: position 24,868,380 of record NC_138505.1, on the reverse strand, counting down.
TTAAAAAACTAAACTGTGTAAAACGTGAAACTTGAGCGGTGTGACTAAGAACTCAATGTTTGCTTCTCTTTTGGTGGGAAATAGTTCTGTCTTTGTGAGTCGAGAGTGTGCAACTGTGTGTGGATCTAGCTCTGTGCACTATTGGAATTCGGGCCCCTGAGAGTTTTTCAACTGGATAATACGGCTCTCAGCTAAGGGAGAAAATGTAAATCCTCACCCCTGTCCTAAGTGATATGAAATTATCTAAGAACTGCCTTGCTGGATCAAGGTCAGAAGTATGACCCAGCCCAGTCCTCTGTCTCCAACAGTGTTCATCAGCAATATCTAGGCAACACGATGACCATGTACATAAGCAATAGACAATCTTTATAGAATTCCTTCAAACCATAATAAATACAAAATGAAATCATTAGTCTCAAAGTCTCTGAAAATCTTTAAATGAAGTGAGGTACCAGACTTTGTATGGTGAAAGACAAGCTGTGAAGCTTTGTGTATACAGCAAAGATGATGTCCAGCACTGAACAGTGATTCCGGACATTGACTACTGTTTTGTAGAATTCTTTGTCAGCATGGTGGGAGGATATAGAATTGGTTCATAAACCCATCTTATTTTGAATGAATGTATGTGAATGAAAATATCAAATGCTGTGGAACAGTGCTCATGTAATAGCACTCAAACAGCGTTCAGCCTCTCAGAATGATGCAAGCAGAGTTAGCCACGTTCCTTTGCTTGTCCTCAGCATCTGGTAAGGAGGAACATGGAAACTCTATTTTCATTTATCGCTGCTGGTGGTCATGGATAGAATCACAGAACTGTAGAGTTGGAAGGGATCCCAGGGGTCATCTAGTCCAACCTCCTGCAATGCAGGAATCTCAGCTAAAGCATCCGTGACAGATGGCCATCCCACCTCTGCTTAAAAAGCTCCAAGGAAGGAGAGTCCACCACCTCCCGAGGGAGACCCTTCCACTGTTGAACAGCTCTTACTGTCAGAACGGTCTTCCCAATGTTCAGTTGGAATCTCCTTTCTTGTAATTTAAAGCTATTGGTTTGAGTCCTGTCCCCCAGAGCAGGAGAAAACACGCTTGCTCTTATCTTCCATGTGACAACCCTTGAGATATTTGAAGGTGACGATCATATCTCCTCTCAGTCTCCTCTTTTCCAGGCTAAACATGCCCAGCTGCTTCAACATTTCCTCATAAGGCTTGGTTTCCACACCCTTGATCATCTTGGTTGCCCTCCTCTGCACACGTTCAACTCGTCAACATCCTTCTTAAATTGTGATGCCAAGAACCGGACCCAGTATTCTAGGTGAGGCCTGACCAAGGCAAAAAAGAGTGCTCCTATGACTTCCCTTGGTCTGGACACTAGACTTCTGTTGATGCAGCCTGGAATAGCATTAGCTCCTTTCCCCCCTGCTGCATCATACTGTCGATAACCTAGCCTAGACAGTATAATCTGCCTAATTCATTTGCAAGTTTCTGGACCTAACAAGGAGCAAGGATCATCCAACCTCCAGGGTAACAACTTAATAGCTGAATAGCACTGGGGCCTGCACTTGTCTGAAATATCATGTGCTTTGAGCTGGAAGATTTTGACTTCTAATTCTCGAAGGGAGGCCTGCCTGTACATGCAATCCTGTGTATCTCAAATGCAGGGTGCACAGAGAAAGTTTGCCTCCTCCAGAAGCCCCTGCAAAATACGACCCCTTCTCCTGTCACATGCATCCCACCCTGACTTTTTTTGCTAGTTGGGCAATACTTAGGAACTTGTTTTAAAGCGCTGGGTCTCTAGCAGCCTTGCACCTGGGGTGCTGCCATTCCTTTTGCTGATCCAGAGTGAAGAGCTCCACCTACTGGCTTAGCAGCCATGATGCAGTTCCCAGCCGCACATTGCCACTGATTTTCAGGACGTTTCCAGACTCCTGCTGGGTGGGATTCCATCACATGATATTGTGTTTTTTTTAAATGTATTTTTATTAAAGAATTTATTGATTTACAAAGGTATGTGCAATGTCTCTCTATCGTATTTTCCCCCCATGTAACTTTTTTTTTTTTTACAAATCGGTTTCATTTGTTGAGACATTAGGAAGAATGGGGGAGAGAGGTGGGGGGGGGAAGGTGAGTGGGGTTGGGTGGTGATGTTTCTATTTTAATATATGTGGGGTTTTGTGTCAGTGTTGCTTGTGCAGGTTCTCTGCTGTTCACTTGTGTTCCTTTGGTGGTGAGAGAGGTTGGGGTTGGCCTAGGGTGTGCTTGTTTGTTTGTGATTGGCTGTGGTGATTTTTGTTTTCGTGTGTGAGTGGGGTGGGTGGGTGTTTTGGATCAGGTTAGCCATATTGATTTGTATGCCATTGGTGGATTATTGTCATTGACTTGTTGGGCTGTGTGGTGAAGGCGTCTTCTACTATTTGTCTCCGTATCACATGATATTGTTATAGGAATTCTAAGGTCTCAAATATAGAATAAATGTTGATGATTGCACGAGGTAAACACACATACCTAAGTATATAAGCCACATGTCTCAAATTGTACAGGAGAGCAATCCAAAAGCCATCTTGGCTCTCCTAAAGACTAAATATTTCCTCTGTCTCCTTAGTCCTCCTTGCCTGAGAACAGGTGGGCAGCTAGCAATCAGGGGAAGTTCCTGAAGGGATTCCTCTCCTATATCTATGAACCTCCTTTGTACTGTCATTGTTTGCCCAGATGCTCTGCATTGAGGGATGTCTGCTGGCATCCTGATTGTCTTATCAAATGCTAAGAGTTTCTGTAAACTGTGTCTGGAACTCTGTAAAACTTGCTAAATCTTCAGGAATAGCACACCTTGGCCTGCCTGAGCCACAGCAACCCCACCTGATGAGCGTAGTAATTTCTAACTGTTTGTAGAGAGGATGTCCTTCTTCTCCACGCCAAAACGGAAACACTTAAAAGAGATGTTTCTTCTGGGCTCTGGGTCTTTCTTGCCTCCTTGCTTGGAGGGGAGGGAGCTCTGTTGCAACAGAAAAATAAAGATCTGCCTTGCTTTCACTGCCTCCTGCCTCCATCCATCCATCTCTGACGGATCATGGACTTAGGGGAGTCAGTCCCTTGGGGAGTTGGGCAGCCAAAGCCAACCACCCCTATTTTTTCTTTATCACTGGCAATTTCAGTTTGTGCAATTATAGTGAGTTAGGAGGTATTGCACAACAAACCCACTACCCTAAAGGATCAGACTATCACAGAAGGTGACAGGAAATTGCACTGGATAACACAAGAAGAGAAGAGTCCAGGTAGATCAGGCAGTTGCCCATCTAGTCTAGCATCCTGTTCTCACAGTGGCCAACCAGATGCCATTGAGTGTGTTCTCCTTCTCCATGTATTTGTCCAAAACTCTGTTAAAGCCATCCAATTTGGTGGCCATCACTGCCTCTGTGGCAGCGAGTTCCACAGGTTAACTACGCACTGCATAAAGTACTTCCTTTTATCTGTCATGAATCTTCCAACATTCATGAAATAGTTTAATATCCAGAGAAGTGCTGTTTGCTGTCCCCCCACATCTCAGAGACCCCAGTGGCTTCAACTAGAAGTAAAGAAACATCATGGGAGGGGCATTTCCAGCTCTCTCACCCTTTGCTCTTTGAAGCCTTCCAAGGAGCTGCTGCTGGAAAGGGCCTGTGAGCAGCATCCTTGGAGGGGTGTTCCTAGGACTAAGGCAAAACTGTGAAGCTCCCTTGCTATTTTTGCTATTGGATGCTGCTTGCTGTTTAAGTAATATTGTTACATCTATAGCATTGAAATGTGGGGTGTGTTTTTTGGTATGTTTGCTATATTTTTAGTTCTGCTATGCTATTATGAAATGGTTGCTATGCTATTGTTTTATAGTTATTACGAAATCATTTTTGTAGCGTTTGAAACGTATCCCAGTTTGTTTGTTGTAAGCTGCTTGGAGCAGTATACAGATAAAATGAAAATAAATGGATAAACAAGCATTTAGTGTCAATGGCCCCAACACTGTGGAATACTCTCCCAGCAGAGAGTTAGCAGAGACCTCCTAGCTGCTAATCGTCAAACACATCTCTTGATGTGTGTGTGTGTGTGTGTGTGTGTGTGAGAGAGAGAGAGAGAGAGAGAGAGAGAGAGAGAGAGAGAGAATTTTAACATTACATCTTTTGTTGACTTTTTACACCAGCTATTTAATTTCCTTTATAGATTTTGTGATATTTTGTATTTTTTCTACGGGATCAGATGTTGTGCAGGCCCTTGATATTTTATGAGAGTGGATAGTATATAGATAATTTTATAAGTAGGTAATGATGAGGAACCTTAAGTGGCCCAAAAATGGGGCATAACAGAGCGGGGGTGGCTCATGCGCACCCCACCAATATGTTGGGGGACAGAGCCCAGGAGCACAACCCCCATACTAACAGGGATTTGTCTGTAAATAAACAATAGCCAGCATCATATATCCTCCCTGCATGCAATTCAGAGTGAATGTTCAATAAACAGGGTGATAAGGAAAATTCTGGGGTGAGAGACTACTCAACAGCCCAGCTCGTCAGGGTTCAAGTCCCCCGGGGATCCATGTGGTCAGTAAAAGAAGGAAATTCCAGCTAAGTAATTTGGAGCAAAACAGTGATTAGTAGACTATGCTGCTTATTGTTGCGCAACAGGTCCCCACAGGAGTAAGGAACCCCGAGCATGGGGTGACACTGGCTTTTAAAACTTCCCACAATATCCCAGAATACAGTTCATAAAGCATCATTGTTGCATCATCTTTACATCACTAACATGTCACAAAAGGGGAGGGGTACACAGGGGTTACACTACTTCAACCTTGGCAAACATGTCCAGACAAGTCCTTCATATAAGATGAGCATAGGCAAAACATGTCCAGTCACCTCTCAAGTAAAAGGTAAAGGTACCCCTGACCGTTAGGTCCAGTCGCGGACGACTCTGGGGTTGCGCGCTCATCTCGCTCTATAGGCTGAGGGAGTCGGCGTTTGTCCGCAGACAGCTTCCGGGTCAAGTGGCCAGCATGACTAAGCCGCTTTTGGCGAACGTGAGCAGCACACGGAAACGCCGTTTACCTTCCTGCTGGAGCGGTACCTATTTATCTACATGCACTTTGACATGCTTTCGAACCGCTAGGTTGACAGGAGCTGGGACAGAACAACAGTAGCTCAACACCCCCCCCCCCCCCGTTGCTCTCAAATACCCACCATCAAAGGACAATAGAGCTCCCTTTGCACACCCATAACCTGGGGTAAGTCTGGCTTTTGGAAACTAACTGCTCAGTAATTGTCACCCCTGGGCATTTCCTGGGGTAGGAGGTGTGTATACATGTCTTCAAGCTTGGGGAGGTGGCAGGGGAAAGAGTCCTTTTTCCAAGGGCAAAATGGCGTTGGAATGGAGGAAATTGGCAGAGGGGTTGATTTTATGTGATTTATAAAGCTAGCTATCTTCCCTGAGCTGTCAAGCCAAAAGGATACGTTCAGGCATAATATCTGTAACACTTAAAAACTTTAAAGATGTTCCCCACCCTGTAATTTCCGTAACAAGGGCGACTGGAAGCACTCTAAGAACCTAAGAAGAGCCCTGCTGGATTAGGCCAAAGAAGGCTCATCTAGTCCAGCATCCTGTTCTCATCGTGGCCAATGAGATGCCTCTTCTGGGAAGCCTGAAAGCAGAACCCGTGCGCATCAGCAGTTCTCTCCCTACTTGCAGTTTCCAGCAACTACTGTTACCGCCTCTGACCATGGAGGCAGAGCATTGCCTCCACTGTGGCTAGTAGCAATAAGGCAGAGATTGGGTATTGCATATGTTGTTGGACTCCAACTCCCATCGTTCCCAGGCAGCATGCCCAGTGGTCAGGGATGATGGGAGCTGGAAAATGAGCAAGATCTGGGGAGCCACAGACATTCCCCAACCCTAGTCTAAAGGCTTAACTGCTTCTGACTTGGTATGAGACAGCCTCCTATGATTGGGGACAGGCCATATCTAAGTAGGAGAACATCTGCCTTGCATGGAGAAGAGCCCAGGTTCGATCCCCAAGACATAACCAGGTAGGGCTGGAAGTGCCCCCTTCCTGAAAACCATGGAGAGCTGTTGCCGGTCACTGAGAACACTGAGCCAAGGGGACTGATGGCCTGACTTCCTGCGCATCCCACAATTTGTATGTTGACAAGCTGGAATGTGTACAGAGGAGGGTAAATAAGATGATCAATGCTTTAGAAGACAAGCCTTATGAGGAACAGTTGAAGGAGCTGGGTATGTTTAGCCAGGAGAAAGGGAGATTGAGAGGAGATATTGTTATAAGAAAAACTGCTCCATTTCCAGAGCCTGCAAAGAGTCCTTACTGGGTTCCCTATTGGTAGGAGGCCAACCAGAGTATATTGAGAAGCAAAGTGGCTAGTAAGCCTGATCTTTATTCAAGGAACTGTTGGAACAGGGTCCCCACTCACCACACGCAGGAGGGAGAACCCTGAACAATGGTGTGCAAGCCCTTATATAGACTTTTGAAATTGCCCACCCTGTAGCCCAAGACCACTTCCAAAACATCATACATACATCACAGAAGGTGGCAATCTACAGCAGAAATCACAGAAGGAGGCGGTCTAAAGCAGAAATCCGGCCTGCCACGATACCTGATAATGGTCACTGATTGCATCACCTGGGCAGCCTGGCTATTCATATACAAATACACCCTTAAGACAGGATTTACAAACAAAAAAGACAATGGGAAGGCTTTCCCCATTGGCCTCCCTTACTGCAGAGGAATATCTGAGGCCATTGGGAGAGTCAAAATGGCTTCAGGATTGCTCTCCCGTACTATTTCGGACACATGGTTCATATATTTAGATACGTGTGCATTCGTGAACATTTATTCTATATCTGAGACCTTAAAATTCTTATAACAATATGATAGCCACCTTCAAATATCTGCAGGGGTGTCACATGGAAGATGGAACTCAAACCCATGGCTTCAAGTTACAAGAAATGAAATTCTGACTAAACACTACAATTCTATGAATTCTATATAACCATGTTTCTTTGGTCTCCTTCCTGCCATGTCACACCACTTCTAACCATCACTAACTCCACTTCTCCCTCCAGTCTATAATGCAAGAACACAGTTCTCTCTCCAGCTGTTGTTGTTGTTATTGACCTCAGAAGCATGATGAGCACAGCGCAGTGCACATGTGCTTAACCTTTTCTGCCTGTCTTGCAACTGAGCATTGTCCTCCTTTTCAGGTTCCCGGTTCCCTCCGTTGCCTCTTCCCTCCATGCTCGTAAATTTGCAGGCCGGAGACGCAGCTGTGCCCAAGAAAGGAAGGGCAGCTTGGTGGATCAAGAGGGCCAGAGGATGAAAGTGGTCCAAGTTCGGCCCCCCCTTCCTGCATCCTGAGACAACACAGGCCCAGCTGTCCAGACATCTTCCTGGCTCTGCTATGAAAGTTTGACAACCCCAAGCCAGCACCCCCTGCCCAGGGCAGACATCACCCCGTGGACAACTGTGTTACGCTGCCAGGGCTGGCTAGGAGAACCTGACAAGGAGACAGTAGATAAGCTCCTTTCAGCAGAACGTGAAATATGCAATAAACGTCTATCTGTCTGCATCGGGGAGAGGAGGAAATTGCTTTTCTGAGAGGCAGCGGGAGGGTAAACATACAGGAGTCGTGTGCAGTTTATGAGGACAACCAATTATCTGGTCACCGCAACACGAAAAGGTTATTGTAGAGTTGGAAAATGTTCAGAACAGGGCAACACAAATGATCGAGGGGAAAGAGAGACTCCCCTACAAGGAAAAGTTGCAACATTTAGGACTTTTGGTGGAGAGGTGACATGAGAGAAGTTTATAAGATAATGCGTGGCATGGATAAAATGGATAGAGGAAAGTTTTTATCCTTGAACTCAGCTAGATTGGTAAAGAAAAAGCGTTTTATGACATCCCAAAGGATCAGAAAAGACTTTTTTATGTACTCGACAACAGCCACACAGATGTTACTAGTCCAGAGATGGAAAGAAGAATGAGTGCCTACCAGAGAGGAATGCAAACTAAGCTGTTGGCCTATGCAGAAATGGCAAAACTGACCGGAAAGCTCAGGAACTGAGAAGACAAAAACTTTAAGAAAGAATGGGGAAAATTTATACAGTAATTTATTTAGGAGGCCACTGTAAGCAGACGAAAACATTAGCACGATTCTATTAACACTTGTAATGTAACAAACACTATGGACAATGTGGACAGATACAAAATATAGATTATGAAATAATATGCAGTTGAAAATGTTGACAATAGGACCCATGGAGGGGATGGTGGAAAGTCCTGAAATTCAGAGAAATCTCTATATATGGATATTTGGTATTGTTACAAGTTTACATTTGTAAAATCAAATAAAAACGATTTCAAAAAGGAAAAGGAAAGGCATTTTATATGCATTGTATATGCGATATAGTACTGTGACACCAGATGGTGTTGTGGAGTCCCACCTTTCCCTACTGGATGTCCCTGTATGAGATTACAACGTGTTTAATTGAATCGCTTCTTTGGCGTGTCTAGATCCAGCCCCTCTCTCACGACACCAGAATTCATGGGCATCCACTGACGCTGAATGTCGGAAAATTCAGGACAAATAAAAGAAATGACTTGTTCACACAGCACATAGTTAATGGAACTTATTCCCATATTCTTCCCTCCTGCAGATTCCAGCAGCTAGTATTCAGAAGCATTAGTGCCCTTGACTGTGGATGTAGAACATAGTCATCGATAGCTTTCTTCTCCATAAATTCATCCAATTCTCTTTAAAAGACATCCATGTTGATGGCCACCACTGCCTGCTGTTGGAGGGAGTTCTGTCCCTCAAGTATGGACTTCTTCTCCTTAGAGAACACACATGACATGTTGACATATCTGCATATTGCAAAGGGTTCTGGGTATTGTGAGGGCACACACTCAGTTGGCATGGCCCATAGGCCATAAACTAGAGCACACCCAGTGCTCCTCTACTCTTGTGAATGCAAGCCAACTTTCAGGGCTGTCCTCCATGAGAACCTCATCAGCACCTAGTAAAACTGGGACTCCTCCAAGCACTATTTGAAAGCCCCTGGAATGAATGAACATGAAAGCCCCTGGAATCAATGAACATGCCCCTGACCATGTGCAGAGTGCACTGTCCTCACCACAGAGGTGCCCCAAATGTCACAAGTTAGTTAAGTTAAAATGCTTTTCAGATTCTGTTTCTAAACCAATTTGAGTCCATGTCTCTCCCCCCCCCCCACTTAGGAATGAAGCCCTGGTTTCCTGGGATTAAGAACCTTCTTCAAAAAGTGCAGCTGTGCACAACCCTCCTTTCTTTTTGGGTGGTGGTGGAAATATTTAAAAATTTGGAACCGTCTAAAAAGAAATGGACATTCTCCAATAATCCAATGATTATATATATTCCACTGAAGCAAATGTATGCTTATGTTTCAGAGGCTGGAGTAACTCGTTTTGAAGTCATGACATCATCTGCCAAATCCTCCAGGATCTAATCCAAAAAACACCATGAAGTTCCAATCTATGTTTCTCCAGTGTGGTTTGATGTCATCTTTTTTTTGGTGGGGGGTGAGATGTGCTCTGCTCCCGAGGTTTCCTTCTAAGGAGAGATAATTTTGAAGTTCCAGTGTTTGTCAAAAAAAGAGATGTCAGCATGCTTCGTTCTGTTCTTGTGACAGAGTGCCATCTTTCATGTGAACCAGTCCAGTGTGCAACATAATAGCTTAGTGAGCCAATTCAAGTCTGCAGCTTTTTAAGAATCCCCTGTAATTTCCCCTTTAACAGCCGTTCTGGGTCTGCAGCAATTAACATGAGATTCTGCTACTCACTTTTCCATTAGCAGCTTCACCTGCTGATTTCTGCAGCTCAGAACTCAGCTCAAGGCAAAGCAGAGCAATCTGGGTTTTCTTGATTCGGCAATCCTATCAGCAGACACTTACGGGTGAGGGAGAAGAGGTGCCTTTCTCCATTAGACCCTCCGTGTTTTGTTTCATAGTAGCAAGTGGCTGGCCACTGAACTGGGAACATAGAGAGCTGTCTTATGCTGAGTGTTCATCCAGCTAGTGTATTGTCTACATTGACTGGCAGCAAGTCTCCAGGTATTCAGGCAGATGTGGTGTTTCTCCCAGCCCTTCCTGGAGGTGCCAGGGAGTGAACCTGGCCCTGAGATGAGTTAAATGGCTCATTTACTTGAGTCTTTTGGATTTGTTCAATTTTTGAAGGCATTTTTTTATACAAACTTTGAAAGACTGTGCCAGAAAAACCCTAATAATAATAATAGTGATAATAATAATAATAATAATAATAATAATAATAATAATAATAATATATTATTTGTACCCCGCCCATCTGGCTGGGTTTCCCCAGCCACTCTGGGAGGCTTCCAACAAAGATTAAAAATACATCAAAATTATGGTGTTCTAGAGCAAAGAAAAAACCTTGTAATGTAAACCACAGCAAGAGACCACCACTGTTAAATCCCAAATTAGAACTTGAAGGAAAGCTGCAATTACACTACTCACTGAATGAGACTTCCTCTTGCGTAAATTGGAAAGAATGGAAGCAGGCTTACACCACTGATGAGCAACCAGCAACTTTTAACTCTTCTCCTTTAAACTTTTCCCATTCTAGTTGGTCATTATAAGAAAGTGTGACTAAGAATATCTGCCTCACTTTGATTTAGTTTTCCCCTCCTCCCTTTTCCTTCTGTGTTGTCACTTAAATATAGTAAGACTGAAGATAAGACACTTTTTATTTTTGATCTCCATTAGGTCATTATCAGATGCCCTTTTAAGGGATGATGGACAAGGTAGAAACACCTTAATACTGTATGTATTTAGGAACAGAGCATTAATGTGAAATATGTGAAATATGCCACTGCTTTTGTTTAGGAAAGTTTAAATATATGAGAAAGATGCCCCACTGGAATTTATCCTGGCTTTTCCCCTCCCCCAGTCCTATTCTTTTTTTTATATGCTGCTGCATTCATCATTATATCAAGGATGGTTTAGTAGAGATTGGTAAGTAAATGGACCAGGGGAACTTCCAAGCCAAGGGCAAACGGAGCTGTAGAAATCTGGCTTCCCCAATCTATAAAGCACAATTCTATACCTTTCTATTGAACTGACTGTCAGGTATCTGCTCAGGCTTACAGCCTACATGCAAATATAATTTTGAAGAAGAAATGTAATATATAAGATGAATTAGGAATGGCACTTGGGATATGCTTTGATACCATTGTTAGAGTATCTCTTTGTATTTTCTCTCTGTGTATAGATGAAAAAGAAAGTTTTAATTTTTCTTAATGTGGCCTACATTGCCACATAACCTGAATTCCTGGCTGGCCCTAACTAGCTTTTTCACATGTTTCATCTTATTATAAATATAAAAAGGGGTAAATCAAACATTTGAAGTACAGATATAAATCTTGAACTATTTTCTTCTGCAGGCTGCACACTTTTCTTTTTATAACAGAGGACATAAATATTTTTTCTCAGTTTTTCAATAAACGATTTAACTACGGTATGTCATTTTTCTTCCTAAGAAATGGAAAATGGATCACAAGCAAGTTCCTTAAAATGGAAGTCTTAAAATGGCACTGGAAGCTTCTTTTCACACATTTTTAGAGGGGGACTACGTAAGTTACAAGATATGGTCATAGATTATGGCTACAATTCATGATTTGTCTGAAGCAAGACAAATCATAAGTCTGGGTTCAGACAACATCCTAAATCAAACCATGTCTTAGCTCAAAGAAACATGGCGGCAGCAGGATTGGAGAAGCAAAATTGCCACCATCACCTCTCTTGGGAATCTGCATGTTCACACCAAGCCATGGTAACAAACCAGGGGTTGTATCCAATGTAGCGTTAAGATAAAGTTTCTTAATAGTAGATTCGTTCCACTGGCAAAATGACTGCACCAGCAGAAAATTGTTGCATGAGAAAATGCACAAGCAGGTTACTAGTACTTTTGTTGTACAATAGATTGTGCTATATGTTGCACAATGAATTTCTGCTAGTGCAACTGTTGCATTGGATTTCTAAGTGTGCAACATTAGAACTCACCTGTCCGCTAGCGCAACAGCCCTTGCAGACAGAGAATGCTTGAAAGCAGCCCAAAGCCTTCTGAACAGCATTATGGTAAAGGAGGCAGGGCTGTTCTATTGACTGTTTAAGGACCAGTTCAGTTTGGCTCTCACTGATGTGTTTCCATCCAGAGGCATACATAAGGAGCTGGCAAAACCGGCTTCCACCACAGGCACAACCCTGGAGGGGCACAAAGATTACCTATCAGACTATGGAGCGTATGACATATATGTGTATAGTGACATAGCAACACTGCAGTAGCAAGATCAAACATGGGAGAAGCTTCCTGCCCTTCTCATGCCACAACACAAAGGCATGCAGTAAAGTGGCTCTTTTGGGGGGCGGGGGGCAATGCTGATATTGCTCCTTTAAAAGGGTAGAAGGTACCTGGTACACTTCTGTTTCATTCATCTATGTAAGAACTTTGAAGGTACCAGAAGGTACACTTCTGTTTCCATCATCTATGTAAGAACTTTAAAGAGTTGGTGCTTTTCCTTTGTTATAGGAATTTTAAGGTCTCAAATACAGAATATTATTAAATGCACACATATCTAAATATATAAACCATGTGTCTAAAATAGTACAGGCCAACCTTGAAGCCATTTTGACTCTCCTAATGATCTCAAATATTCCTCTGCAGTAAGGGAGGCAAATGGGGAAAGCCTTCCCACTGTCTTTTCGCTTACAAATCCTGTCTTAAGGGCGTATTTGTGTATGAATAGGGAGGAGGGCACAAGGAGAAGGGGACAACAGAGGATGAGATGGTTGGACAGTGTTCTCAAAGCTCCCGAGTTTGACCAAACTTTGGAGGCAGTGGAAGACAGGAGTGCCTGGCGTGTTCTGGTCCATGGGGTCATGAAGAGTTGGACACAATTAAACGACTAAACAACAAGAAGGGTGAGCCTGTGACCTGGATTCAGGAACTATAGTATTAACCATCACATAAGAATGGCCAAGCTGCCCAGGTAATGCAATCAGTGACCATTACCGGGTATGCTGGCAGAAAGGATTTCTGCTATAGACCACCTCCTATGATGTACCGTATATATGATGATTGGGGGGTGGTCTTTGGCTAAGGGGGTTGGGCAATGTCAAAAGTCTTTAAAGGTTCCTGCACACTTTTGTTCAGGGTCTCTCCCTCCTTGGAAGGAGAGGAGGGAACTCTGTTGCAACAGAAAAATAAATATCTGCCTTGCTTTCCACTGGATCCAGTCTCCATCCATTTTTCTCTGACCGATCATGGACTTAGGGGACTCAGAGTCCCATGGGGAGTTGGGTAGCAAAAGCCAAACCCCAATTTTTACATCACCTTCTCCCTCCTCTTCCTCCTCCTGTCTCTCTCTCCCCCCCCCCATTGTGCCTACTGTAAGCCATACAATTCAGAATTTACCCCAATTGATCTGGAAGTTAGTTCTGGAACAGTAGGGTAAAAATGTTCTTTAAAAAATTACAATGATATTTTTTTATTATTTGAACTACTGTTTATTTTAAAAATTCACTTATCTATTTGATTATGACATGTGTATGCTGGTCCATAATAAAGTTCTTTCAACAACATACAATCAATAAGTTAAAATAAACTTGAAATACAGAGAAATACAAAACCAATAAAAAAGAGGAAAAACAAACAAAACTCGCTGCACATCAAAAATTAATAAAAGCTAATAAAATCTTATTCCAAGATGGCTTAGAATAACGTAAAACACAATAATATCAAGTACAAAGGAAAAAATAACAAAAATGGGAAAATGTTCTAACAGCCAATCATTTAAGATATGAAATATTAAAATGTCTAAGATGAAAACTTCAACCAGGCCTCTAAAAGACAGTAAAGTGAGTGTCCAACAAGATTTTGTAAAGAGCTCTCAAAAGTAGTGAGTTTAGGGGGCTGGTGAGCTACTGGAGAAATCCGTGCCCATTGGCCATGCAACATCAGGGCCAAATGTTTTCCACACCTGGACAAGCGCCTTAATTCTTAATCAGAATGTACAATGTTTCTAACATGCTATAGCCAGATTGACACGGGCATTCTCAGGGTTGTGGCTGAAGACATTTTGTAAGATTACTTGGGTAAAACCTCTTTAGTTGCTGGTGGCTTCCTCTGTTCTTAAGACCCCAATAAGCAACAAGATCTCATTAGGCCCAGCTGCGCTATGGAAGTTTAGGGCAGCATCTCAAACTACAGACACTGCCAGTTTTCCACAGCTGGGCTTAAAAACCACTTGGGCTCTTGAAAATCCTGGCCAACTCTGTTTGCCTTCAAACAAAACATTTACAAGCATATAAAAACTAAATATTTGAGGTTCGGATACCAAAGCTCTGAATCATGGAGGGCAGTTAAGATTTCTCCCAGACCCTAAATGGGGAAATTGTTTGGGCAGAGAAGTGCCGTTTGCTATGAATAACGTCCTGTTTAGTGGTGAGTAATTGCAGCCTCCCAAAGGGTGCACTCAACTTTACAGCCGGTGTGTGGGTCACGCAGAAGTAGCCAAGGGTTTTAGGGCGTTACGTTCAATGCTCAGTTTTAGGTGTCGAGTGCTGGAGATTAGATGCCAAAGAGATGAGAAGACTTTGACCAAAAGGAATAGCAATATTTTTTTTTAGTTTGGGATATCAGGAACAATTTGCAAGCATGCCAAGCTTTTGGAAAGGCGAAAGTCTCTCTCCCCCCCCCCCCACGCTTACTGGATTTTATTAATCTTAGGAACTCTAGCACACACTAGCTCTTGCAACAGAGGAAAAGATTAAGAAATGGAGCCTCCCCATAGGCTCTTCATAAATCTTTCACTCTCAACTCCCCCTCCTTCTCTAATTCCTATCCTAATAACTGGCGTAAGAGAGGAGGCCTGTCAGGGACGGGGTCCTTGTGTAAAGGGCAGGAGGGGAAATGTGCTCCCTCCTACACACCCACACAGAGAGAGAGCTTGAGGTTTTTCTCTTGGTAATTCTGGAAATTACCAGTCGCTTTCCACTTCCTTAAAGGTAAAGGGACTCCTGATCATTAGGTCCAGTCGTGGCCGACTCTGGGGTTGCGGCGCTCATCTCACTTTATTGGCCGAGGGAGCCGCCGTACAGCTTCCAGGTCATGTGGCCAGTATGACTAAGCCGCTTCTGGTGAACCAGAGCAGCACACGGAAATACCGTTTACCTTCCCACCAGAGTGGTACCTATTTATCTACTTGCACTTTGAGGTGCTTTCGAACTGCTAGGTTGGCAGGAGCAGGGACCAACTGGAGCTCACCCCGTCGCGGGGGTTTGAACCGCCGACCTTCTGATCGGCAAGTCCTAGGCTCTGTGGTTTAACCCACAGCGCCATCCGCATCCCTTTTCCACTTCCTTACTGCCACATTAAAAAATGCAGGGCTGAAGTGTCACAGATGAAAGCAGACAGGAACTCTCTTCTCCATCTCTGAAGTTCTTGCTCACCGTTAGGAGAGTGATTTCCAACACAGGTGTGGCCCTTTCCAATTGTTTTATTTTCCTGTGCAGCCTGGAGGGCTCTACATTATCCCTGGGCTGTGTACACACCATAAACTTAATGCACATGACCCAAAGAATCCTGGGAACTGTAGCTTGCTGAAGGTAGCGGAGATTGTAGCTCTGTGAGGGGTAAACTATAGTTCCCATGATTCTTTGGGGGAAGCCATGTGCCTTAAATGGGTGTTGTATACAGAACCCTAATCTTGCTGGGGTAGAATGTCACAAAAATAAAGCTTTCGTAGAAGCTGTGGTGCTGTTCTTTCAAACTGCAACAACAGGTGATATCTTGCTTCCGACAGAGTTAACTGTAAATGCATTGTTCTATTGCAAGTGCAGTTTCTTTCCCCATTATTTGTTGTAAAAACCAGCCCTTAGGATTTCATTAATATACCTTAGATGACGCTTGTTAAAGGTATTTTTTATTTTTAAGAGCTATGTAAGAACATAATTGATAATAAAAATTGATTGTGTAGAAACCAAAACTAAAAGCTTTACAGTCAGAATCCAAGCAAGCTTGGGTAAACATTTCTGCTTTTAAGAGGCATTTAAAGGTCATTAACATCTCAGCCTCTTGAATCAACCAAGGGAGGGCATTCTAGAGGGTGGCTGTGCAATGACAAGTCTCCTCAGAAAATCTTAAAATGCTGCTTGGTCAGTGTCGTTATGCCAAGGCAAGATTTTTTGGGCCTACAAAAAGTGACAGCATATTTGACTAGGAAAGGCAGAAGAGAAGGTAGTCCATCATGGTAACGGCAGTTGGTGAAATAGAACCTGCATCTTTCTTCGAAAAAATTTCAATTCACTCAGCTTGATAGTTCACCAGGATGTGGGTGTCTGTCAACTGTCCGTAGAGTTATCAAAAAATGGCAGGAGGGTGAAAAGCCATCTGTATAAACTGAATTTCTCAGATGATGCTGTATCTTGAATTATGCTGTCATAATCCTGTCAGCCAATGGAAGCAGATTTCAACCTCTGCTGTTGCCAGGCTAACTTTAAAGTACATTTTCTTGGAAACTTTTAACAGCTATGTTAACAATTCTTCTTCCTCTACCTATTGAATGTATAACTGTATGTCAATTATGAGATGGATGCTGAAATCTAGGCGTTGAGACACAAATACCCTAACACCTTTCTGTAGCCAGAAATGAGCTTGGTCTGGTTCCAACCATACCCATCGAACTCATTTGGCATAGCTCTGTACAAGTTGGTATATTTCTCTGCAGATCACCCCAAAATACAGACTGGATGATAGTGTAGCTCCTCAAGGTCCTGACGTACTGCATTCCTTCTGGTTGTATTTTGGGGCTCTATAAACAGCAGTTCTTACACACAAAACTTGTGTGGTTGTATTTTTTCCGTAAGTCTTAACACCAGCAGCCAACACATATCCCCTTCAGGAATTTGGGCATAAGCTGTAGAAGAGACACACAATATCTAATAGTTTTAAATAACATGTACACACATCAACTTTTAAACTGTAGAATCTGTTTCACCTTCAGCAGCTGCAAATTTTGACTATCATCCAGGAGTCATCACATCATGCAGTCCCTGGACTGTTCTCTGCAGTGTTCGAAACTTCCAAGAAATTTCATTAGCGCAAGCAGTTTCTGAGCTCTAGGTACAGTACTGCCTTGTTTTTTGGTCTTCAGAGGAGGACTAGACCACGTGAAAAATAGATTTTAGCTGCAGTTCATTTTCATCTTTGTATTCTTATTAAAAAGTGTGCTTAAGACATTCAGTTGTTGTGCCCATAACCTAAGCTTATGGTGCCATTTAGCTCCCAGCTTTCATATCTCTGTTTCCAACACTGGGTGTCTGGAAACAGTGGCGAGATGAATGAGGAAAACAAAGGTGAGTTTCAATTCTGGGCAAAACAGAGGTACTGAGGATGTGTGGTTTCCATGTCTGAGAAAATGGTAACTTGTCTACCCTGGATGGGGTTGCACTCCCCCTAGAGGTTTGCAAGCTGGGCGTACTTCTGGATCCACTTTGACACTGGAGGCCCGGGTAGCTTCAGTGGCTAGTTGTACCAGTTATAGCTGGTAAAAGGTACAGCAGCTATGGCCTTTTCTGGGTCAGGAAAGCTTGGTCACAGTAGTTCATGTAGGTTACTTCAAGATTGGATTACAGTGGTACCTCAGGTTAAGTACCTAATTCGTTCCAGAGGTCCGTTCTTAACCTAAAGCACCACTTTAGCTAATGGGGCCTCCTGCTGCCACTGCACGATTTCTGTTCTCATCCTGAAGCAAAGTTCTTAACCCGTGGTACTATTTCTGGGTTAGCAAAGTCTGTAACCTGAAGCATATGTAACCTGAAGTGTATGTAACCCGAGGTACCACTGTGCTGCAATGGACTCGTATCAGCTTCCCTAGCACTTAATCCAGAAGCTGTAGTTAGTCCAGAATGCTGCAGCATTCTGACAGGATTGAGACTATGCCAGCATATAACAGCTCTGTTCAGAGACCCGTAAATGTAAAGAACCCCTGACAGTTAAGTCCAGTCACAGATGACTCTGGGGTTGCAGTGCTCATCTCGCTTTACAGGCTGAGGGAATCAGCACTTGTCCGCAGACAGTTTTTCTGGATCATGTGGTTAGCATGACTAAGCAGCTTCTGGCACAATGGAAAACTGAAACCAGAGCAGCGCACGGAAATGCCATTTACCTTCCCACCGAAGCGCTACCTATTTATCAACTTGCACTTTTGGGTGTGCTTTCAAACTGCTAGGTTGGCAGGAGCTGGGACAGAGCAACGGGAGCTCACCCCGTCGCGGCGATTCGAACCGCCAACCTTCCAATCGGCAAGCCCAAGAGGCTCAGTGGTTTAGACCACAATGCCACCTGCATCCCTTCAGAGACCTGTACCAGCTGCCTATTTGACAAGTTCAAATTGTTACCAGTTGCCAAGTTCAAGTGTTACTATTAGTATATACAGCCAGTAACACCTTGGAACCAGTTTACTGTGAGATTGACTTGCCCCATATATGCCCCATCAACTAATTCAAAATGCAGAACGTGCACGGTTACAAGCAGTACAATACTCATTCCACATTCATAACAAATCAGTCTTTATAATCCAGTTACAGGAATGCTTTATATGCCCTAAAGATAGAAATAGGTCCTATGCTTTGTATATGTTCTTAAGCTTAGCATTATTTTTTAGAGGCAACAACAGATTTACACTTGTTCAGTAGCTGCACAACTTTGCACATCACAATGACCTGGAAGTGGCTGGAAAAGGAGATATAATCCAGGGCAGGAGCGTAGGTTTATGCATGTTCTGCCGTCTCACGCAATGACCCAGAATGCAACCCCCGCACAAATTGGGGACTGCCTGTATTGAATATTTTGATTTTCAGTCCCAGAGCTGTTCTCAAAGCAACTGAACATGGGTACTGTCAATAAATGTGGACAGCAATGACCTCAATAATGAAAAATAACCAAAGCATTAAAAGTGATTATAATCAAGAATTTCAAGAAGCCTGAGAAAATGAAAAGGTCCTTTGAAAGCTATCAATGCCAGGCACGTCTCCCTGGAGAGAGTATTCCAAGACCAACACTACAAGCTGCAATGCCGAGTTCAACGAATAGACCAGAAACTTACTATGCTATTTGTTAGCAGATTAAACAAACTCTTAACTTGAAATCTAGTTCTTCACATATAGGTTCTCAGCCCACAAACTTTTAATTTCTTCATGAAGCCACCAGGAGTCTTTGCATATTCTTGGATATAAAATGAAAGGCTTCTTGGATGAACAGATTTGTCAAATTCTTCTGCTGTCTTTTATGGGTGGTCCAGAAGTTCCGCAGTCATGCAGTCCATCAAGTGAGAGCCAGTTTTCAGTTCAAATTATTTTATTATATTGTACATCCTTGAATACACGGTTAGCCTTTTGTTCTTTCACAAGATACAGAGCCTCAAGAATAAAACTGGATATAGGTCAATGATCTAATGTGGCTTATACCAACATTCTAAACATGTTTGACAGTGGTACATCTTATGCTAAATCTTTTAAAAATTTCATCCTAATTCTTCCTGTGATGTCTACACCACTGAAAAAATTTACTTACCTAGTCTTGCTTCAAGCATATTTTCCAGCTTTTCCGAATGTATTTTTTTCCCCTGGAGTCATTCACGCACCAAGTGATTTCCCCCTCCTTCTCTGAACTCTCTTTCAGCATGTATCTTTCCAATATATTTCAGGTGCTCTCAAAGTGGTGAAAACAATTTGCTGCCAAATTCATTTGTAAAACATTCATTTCTCAATTTATTAAAAAAAAGAGCAAAAAACAGACCAGTTTCTCTAACACAATTCAAATATGAAAAAACAGGCAAAGGTATAAAATGTATTTTGAGCTAAAATTCCACACCAATCTACTAAACTTTTTTATTTTTGTCTATTTAGCATTTCTACTATTAAACATGGTAACACTTCTGACAGTTCTTAGCATAGAGACTCCAACCCAATACTTACTATTTCAATTAGCAGCTGATTCATCTCTCCCTACTACTTTTCCTATATGTCTCTTTGTAGCCATTTTGCAGTAAGAAACTGGCCGATTGTTCTGAACTACGACTGTTCTCCGAAAAAGGTTGATGCCATTATCTAGTCAATATTTTGTTCCTTAAGTGTTCTGAAATACCTGGCAAGCAGACGAAAGCAACTCGAGAAAAAGCACACTACTTTAATTCCAAGGACGACACAGAAACAGATGGATATTTTAATACCAAGTGCGCCACGGGAACGTTAACCAAATACTATTCTTCTGAACCTTAAGAGCACACAGAGTCCTATAAAAGGTGTTGAAATTCACCTTGAAAAAACCAAGTCATCTTTAATGACATTTAATTAGGCAAGGAAAATATATAAACTCGGGTTTTTTACACAAAACAACAGGAAAAGACTTAAGTACATTCACCCATCTAAAAATAAGGCCCGAGAGGGGGGGTGAACCCCCTTAGAGAAAGGAGGCGATAATTGAGAGAAAGACGCCGCCGACGCCATTTTAAATCGCCGTCTTCTTCATGCAGCCGATTAGGAAAATGGCTTCTGGGCGAGGCAGCAAGCAGCGCGGCTTTGGAATGACGAGGACGCGCGCCCTGGTCCGAGGGAGAGCGGGAGGAAAGGGGGAGAAGGAGGGTCCCAGTCGTCAATCGGGAGAAGGGGGAAAGGGGAAAACAGCGCGCGCTCTCGCACCTCGCTCGACTGACGATCCCGTGAACGCCGCATCGAGGCTTCTATGTACACTGCGAACCGTCTGAGGAAAAAAACCCACAGAATTTCCCAATGCGCAGACGCAGCAATCTACCGCCCCGCCTCTCCCCCAACGGTTTAAAACGGTCACGCGGGCGGGGGGGGAGGGAAGGAGAGAAGAATGCGTCCGGAAACGGTGGGGGAAGGGAAGGGAAGCCGCTTTATTTCACTCTCTCACGCGGTGCCAACAGCGCCGTCGGGACACGCAACGCTCATCTGCTGTCGTTCTCTCTCGACTCCCCTCCCCTCTTTGTGTCGTGGTGCCAAGTCTTAATTGTCACGTGGGGCGCCTCCGCCCAATGGCGGGGAAGCAGCGGCGGCGGCTCGCTTCTCCGCCTTTCCCTCAGCGCAGTGTGTGAGGGAAGGCGAAGCCGTGTAGCGAGGGAAGAGGCGGAGGGCGGGAGACGTGGTGAAGGAACAAAGGACGGCGCCCGTCGGCGGGTTCTCTTCATAGGCATATTGCGATAAAGAGGAGAACGAACGAACGCACGCGGGCGGAGGTTGACGGCCGTTGGCGCGTCGGGAGCGAAAGGGGAACGAGCACGACAGAAGAAGCTCAGGAGCGAGCAGAAGGGGGGGGCAGAAGAAGATAAATACGGGTGGGCCGGGGGGTGCCACTGAGGGCGCTCGTGCGCGCGCCTGTCAGTAGGCAAGCTTTTATAGCTTCGTTAGTGAAGAAAAGTGGTGGTCAGGGCGGTTGGGTCGCCTCAAGCTTGTTTTTCCCTCACGCCTGAAAATTGGCGGGAGGGGTGTGGGCGGGGCGTCGTCTTTATCAGCGTCATGGCGTTCAGCAATTACAGCAGCCTTCAGCGTGCTCAACTGACCTTCGAGTATCTGCACACCAACTCGTGAGTAGGAATGGAGGTTGTGGGGCTCGGTGTAGCTGTAGGCGTTCTCTTTTTCACTGCTTCTTGCACGTTGGCAGCAGCTGCTAATCCAGGAAAAAAAACCACGAAACGGTAATTGGATTCCCTGGAAAGGAACGAAAGCTGAGCATCGTCGCCGTTGGGAAGAAAGAAAAATACTGGGGAAAATTGAGCAAGGAAGGAACAGTGCGTGATATGACAGTAAAAACGGGGCATTCGGTGAAACTGAAGCACAGATGGAAAATATGTTTACCCACAACTTGCCTGTGGAATTTTTGCTGCTCAGAAGAGCAACAGACGGTTCAAACCACGCTTGAAAATGAACGTAGCAAAATTATGAAAAGGAAGAATGTTAGTAGCTGTTAGGAAAGATTGTATATTTGCATATTCTCTGCATTTTAATTTGTTGGAGACTTGTCCCTGGCATTATTCATGAATTCGAAGAAACCGGGAAGATTAATGCAATGTTGAAAGGTTTGATCTGCCACCTTGATTCAAAGTGGAGTCCATACATTTAACTATATAATATGCTTGTAGAAACATTTGTCTAGTTTTGGGGCATTTTTTCTTCATTTTGACAATTGTGCAGAAAGCTTGGCTTTTGATTTTCATGTTACAGATAGCCTTCTCAGTGATGATGAATACCTTTTAGTTAGAGAAGACAGTTATAGTGACAGATATTCAGGGAGGGAATGGTACTATAGTACCAGCCAATAGTCTTGATCTGTATATATGTCTCTCAGAAAATGGGCATAATTCAGCCTGCAGTATGATTTTGTCCAGTGCCTGTAACCCTGCTGGTTCTTAGAAATCCCACCAGGATTGGACTTCATTGAAGGAAGGCATGCAATAGGAAATTATTTGGTTTTTTCTTCACCACAGGGTTGTTTTTTGTTGGAACTGGAAGGTACAACACTACCTCTCCCCAAGTACAAGCTAGGTTCATCATAGTGTTGAGTCTGCAGCTTTTAAAATTCTTGATATCTATTCCATAATATAGGAATGGAAGAAGATACAGCTAGCCCTTGAGAGAAATCAGCAGCACATGGGCTGAAGAATGGCTGACATAATCATTCTCCCAGACTTTGCAGTGGCACTGTGGTCTAAACCACGGAGCCTCTTGGGCTTGCCGTTTGGAAGATTGGCGGTTCGAATCCCCATGATGGAGTGAGCTCCCGTTGCTCTGTCCCAGCTCCTGCCAATCTAGCAGTTCGAAAGCACACCAGTGCAAGTAGATAAATAGGTACCACTGTGGCGGAAAGGCAAACGGCGTTTCTGTGCACTCTGTCTTCTGTCCCAGTGTTCTGTTGCACCAGAAGCAGATTATTCATGCAGGTCACATGACCCGGAAAGCTGTCTGTGGACAAATGCTGGCTCTCTTGGCCTGAAAGCGAGATGAGTGCTGCAACCCCATAGTCGCCTTTGACAGGACTTAAATGTCCAGGGTTCCTTTATTTTACCTACAGTCTTGAATCTTCAGCTTTTAAAATTCTTGCTACCTATTCCATAATATATGAATGGAAGAAGATACAACTAGCCCTTGAGAGAGATCAACAGTCCATCCAGGGCACATGGGCTGAAGAATGGCTGACGTCATCATTCTTCCAGACTTTGCAGCTACCAGAGAGTCACTAGCTGGACTTCTGTGATATCAGCACCAGAGTGAGAGAAAGCGCTGCCCCCTTGGCAGCTGTAGCAACAGATCTCTGGCGGTTCACTGGGTTTGCCACTTGGCCCAAAAGAGAGATCAGCAGTACAGCTTGGACACGTGTGCTTGTATAAAGGCTGACATGACATCTTAATCACCCCAGCCCTTTGTTGGGATCACTGCTACCAAGAGAGAGCCCAGGAGCATATGGCTAACTTTCCCCATCCCCAGCATTTAGTAGCACCATGTTGATGGAATTTCTCTAACTTTATTGATTCTTGTAAGACACTAAATTATTGTTGTTATTATTGAAAATGATTTTAAGCTGCTCTGGATACTTCATAGCCAGATGTGAGATAATAAACAAACTTAAATATGTACAACAGGTTCAGCTATTTTAAGCACAGTTAAGTGTTTCCCTAGCTAGTTTGGAGACTGAATTTGTCTTGAATTTCCATTTTTTATGATAAAATTTAGCAAAGTTATTGGTATTGGCTTAGTTTATATGATGTATATTATAATGGGACTGGGAACCTCTGCATATCAACACTACAGATTTTTAATAATCCAGATTATATTGTATTGTGTACAGACTAGGATTCAACATGTACTTTGATGTGCTGGCAGACAATGAGTAGTTTGGTAAAATAGGTGACTTGAACCAACAAAATAATCCAAAGCACAGATGCTCCATCTATGAAAGCAACACTGTTTTGGAATGAAATTACAAGATTTTCAATTTATAAGAAATCAGATAATAGCAATATCTATTGTTGTATTGTGATAAAGTGACATATCAAATGGCACCTTAAGCCTAGGTTACGGTTGCCACAACAGAATGTCTAGTCACATTTTTTTACATGCTTTCTTAACAATTTAATCACACATTCTACCAATTGGAAGACATTACAAAGGATAGAAATTTTGCTTTGTATTCAACAAAGGAATGAATCTGGTAGGCAAAATCACAATATTTATTTTAATTTCACACTGCAACACCAGCCAGCTGGCTCGTGCAGCATGCAGCCAGATGGTAAAGATGTCAGTCACCATACCTGTGACAAGACTTCTCAAATGGTCGCAAGTAGACCATTCCCAGTCAAAATGTACCTGCTGAACGGGGAATTTTGAACACTGCTTAGAATTATACAATTGTAGAGTTGGAATCTCAAGTAGATCATACAGGACAGATGGTTATCCAACCTCTGATTAAAAACCTCCAGTGAAGGAGAGTTCACAACCTCCCAAGGGATTCTGTTCCACTGTCAAGCAGTTCTTACTGTTAAAAAGTTCTTCCTGATGTTTAGTTTGAATCTTCTTTCTTGTAACTTGAATCCACCGGTTTGGGTCCTACCCTCCAGAGTAGGAGAAAACAGGCTTGCTCCATCTTCCATGTGACAGTGCTTTACATATTTGAAGATGACTACTGTATCTCCTCTTAGCCACCTCTTTCTTTACTAGGTTAAACATACACAATTCCCTCATCCATTCCTCATAAGGCTTGGTTTCCAGTCCCTTGATCATCTTAGTTGCCATCCTTTGCAATATCGTTAAATGATGGTGCACAGAGCTGGATACAGTACTCCAGGTTTAGTCCGACCAAGACAGAACAGAGCAATACTATTGCATCCCTTGATTGGGACACTATACTTCTGTTGATGCATCACACTGTTGACTCATGTTAAGCTTGTGGTCTACTAAGATCCCTGAATCCTTTTCATGTGTACTGGCAAGACAGGTAAAAAGGTAAAGGACCCCTGACAGCTAAGAACAGTCGTGAACGACTCTGGGGTTGTGGCGCTCATCTCACTTTACTGGCCGAGGGAGCCGACGTTTGTCCGCAGACAGTTTTTCCAGGTCATGTGGTAAGCATGACTAAGCCGCTTCTGGTGAAACTTTGACGTGCTTTCGAACTGCTAGGTTGGCAGGAGCAGGGACTGAGCAACTCCCCGTTGTTGGGATTCGAACTTCTGATCGGCAAGCCCTAGGCTCAGTGGTTTAGACCACAGTGCCACCCGCGTCCCAAGACAGGTATCTCCCATCTTATATTGGCTATCCCTCCTAGTCTGCTGTCATCTGCAAGTTTGCTTAGCATCTCCTTAATAGCTTCATCTAAGATGTTAAAAAGATGTTGAACATGAACAGGTCCAGGACAGAACCATGCGGCAGCCTACTTAACACTTTTTTCCAGGATGATGAGGAAGCGTTGGTGAGTACTCTGAATTCAGTCAGTCAACCAGCTGCAAATCCACCCAACAGTTACCTTGTCCAGTCCACATTTTACCAGCTTCTCTGCAAGAATATCATGGGTGACTTCGTCAAAAGCCCTACTTAAATCAAGATTCACTTCATCCACAGCATCCCCTGATGTAACATCAAAAGCATGTAACATTATCAAAAAGAAATGAGATTTGTCTGGCAAGACTTTGTTTTTGAGAAACCTATGCTGACTTTAGTAATTACAACATCCTTTTATAAGTGCTCACAGTAGCTGTTGAACTACCTCTTCTAGGATCTTTCCTGGTACCAAACTCAAGCTTACCCATTGGTCTTCTCCCCTCCCCCCCTTTGAAGATGGGAACTGAGAAATAATCCTCAGTAACACTGATAGGGAGAAATTGCCCAGAGTGTGATCCAGCAGGGAGGAAACCTAGCTGAGAACAAGTAGTAACGATCTATCTGAGATAATGACCTATCTGAGAGGCTTTCTGAGATAATGATAATTTAGGTCCATGTGCTTGTTTCTTTATTGTATATTCAGGTTTGCATTGTGCAAAACTCTGGGTAGGGGCATCTGCATTTGCGCGTTGCTGAGTTACTGGGATAGATGACACCTTGATGCAAGTAGGGATGAGAAAGCACAACTTCCCAACAGGCAGATGGAACCGTATGTTCTTGTGGAAAGCTAACCCTGTCTCTTCAGTGGTGTGGGTGGATGTCATTCATAATTGAATTCATCTGTACTGTTTCTCAAAGAGGTTTAATGTGCCTGTTGCTTGCTCATGATCTTTGTTTATATCTGCTTTTAATTACTTTGATGTAAGCAAGTGTGCCTATTTGAGTCCTACAAGGACATAGTTTCTCAGAGAAAAGAGATCTTATTAGTTAGACACTAAGTTCTGGATTTTAACCTGGAGACCGTAAAAACAAACCTCACTTCATTGATGTAATATTTAAGGCTTGTTTTCACATATGATTTTGTTATTTTTAAAACAAAATAGTAAAAGTACTGGTCCTTCTGTTGCCAAAATGTTGCAGTCTGTGCACAATAACAGTACAGTGCCACAGTTGCTTGTCGAACTTAATCAGTTCTGGCAGTTTGTTCGACTCCCAAAACTGTTCGAAAACCAAGGCATAGCTTCCAATTGGCTGCAGGAGCTTCCTGCACTCAATTGGAAGTGGCGTCGGACTTTCGGCTTCTGAAAAATGTTTGCAAACCGGAAGACTCCTGGGTTTGTGGCATTTGGGAGCCAATTTGTTCGGGAGCCAAGCCATTTGAGTACCTAGGTACCACTGTATTAGTAGAAGCTAAAGGAGAGGGTGGGGGACTTTAAGGGGCAGAGAACAGCCAAATGAGGACTTCATGTTTCGTCTCAACAGAATGATTGCTGTCTTGAAGAGGAAAATTACAAAATATGGAAGAAGAAGGAATAGAGCCAAGTGTATTGGAAGATGGCATGGCTGAGTTAACACCTTGAATATGAGTATAAAGCACTGGCATCATTGGTTGCAGGTCCAACTGATGTGGATATTAATGCCTGTAGTATGTGTACTGTTGAACCTTCATGTTGTAGTTTGTCTTTCACTTGAAATAGTGTTACTCGACCAAGGCACATCTGGATAATTTTACCTTACATTTGCTGATGGGGAGAAAAGAATTGGAGAATTCCCATGCCAACACCATAATTTTGTGCATAGGCAAACATGTTCAGACCTGCCAAGATACTGAATTTTTCCTAAGAACTAAATTGCTTTCAGGACTCAAGAATTCTTGCTCTATAATACTTCAGAAATAAAAATATTGTGGCAACTTTGAAGACAATGTATTGGAATTACTGCACGTGTTTGGATGGCCTAGATGAGAAGAAATGTCAAGAAAATAATGTTTTTGCTTGTTTATCATGTGATATGAAACTAATATTTCAGCTGTCGAAAACTTCACAATTGCCTTTGTATTTAAATCCTGTAAGGTGAGGCCGAAAAGTCATAGAGTAAACCCACTGAAAAAATTATTTCAGAGGGTTTACTGTGAATTTGACTTTGATATTGCTCTTTATTCTCTACTTATGAAGCATATTTGTGAATAATGATGCAGTATACTGAAGTTAATATGGTTTAGTCCCAAACAGGTCAATGGAACCATTGTTTCAATTATTCTGACAAATATCTCAAAGCCAATAACTTCAAAACTTTCGTGCAACAAAAGATGCTCAGATGGACACTTAAAGATGGTACAATCCTGGGAATCAACCTAGTGCACCCAGCATGGAGCAAATGTGCCAATGTCGATAGTTCCAATACAGATTCAACATTCTTTTTTAAAACGTTCTGGATTAGCAGCAGCTGCCAGCATGCATCACTGTGGAGAGCATCACTAGATATATGGAGCACCAAAAAGTTGTGGAATTCCCATTTATTGAAAGCTGATCTATGAAATTGGAAGAGCTGCTTTCATGAAAAAAGCCTGTAATGTTGCATATGTTAAGAACTTGTATCAGTAATGCCTGACGACAAATTATCCATTACAAGCTGTGAAACTCCAGTTAACAATTCCCTCTTTTTGGGGTGTTGAAACTATTGTTGCCTAACTGATACTCAAGTTTTAATTTGCTATATTGGTAATAGGGTTGCAATGCTCCAAGCAGACTGTGGCCTTGAACACAGTATATAAAATTTGTTTGGTTCTTATGGGCTGATTATTTTCTGATCTTTGCTTTGGTTAAGAATCTCTCATTACTAGTAAGAAGACTTTTAACTGTTCAGTTTGAAAAAATAATCTTGCAGAAATGGACAATATGTATAATAGTTTCCAAAGTAACCACTTGCTCTCTTTGACCTTGCAGAACCACACATGAATTCTTATTTGGGGCTCTTGCTGAGCTCGTAGATAATGCCAGGTATGTAGTCATAATCATAACTGCAAGAGGTTCTTGTTACATTGTTTAACCATTTAACCTAATTGAGGCAAATGATGTGAATGTATTGGGCTTGCTAGGAAGATGGATGCTATTCAATTGTGATTTTATTCAGCTTTGTGCAATAGGTTTTCTACTTTGTCAGTACTATTTTTACTTTACATTAGTTCTTTTAAACTGGAAAAAATGTGTCTGAAACTAGGAAGATAAGAACATAAGAATCACAGTTGTAGAATTGGAAATGATCCCCAGAGTCATCAAGTCCAACCCCCACAATCACAGCTAAAGAAGCTCTGACAGATGGCCATCCAACCTATGTTTAAAAATCGCCAATGAAGGAGAGTCCACCATCTTCCAAGGTAGTCCATTCCACTGTTGATCAGCTCTCATCGACAGAAAGTTCTTCCTAATGTTTAGTCCGAATCTTTCTTTGAATTCGTTGGTTGAGGTCCTACCCTCTGGAGCAACAGAAAACAAGCTTACTCCATCTTCCATGTGACAGCCCTTCAGATATTTGAAGATGGGTATCAGTCTTCTTTTTGTCATGCTAAATATGCCCAACTCCCTTAACCATTCAAAGTAGAGCCCTACTAGATCAGACCAAAGGGCATCTAGCCCAGCGTCGTGTACTCACAGTGTTCCACCAGAGGACTATGGAAAGCTTGCTGCCACAACCATGTCTGGGCAAGGAATCTGTCCTATAAATATACAATAGACTGGAGAAAGGTTTGATAAAATCTAGTTCAGTTTCTCTGTTTTATAGGAACAGCTGCTAAACAGAATGTACTCTCATGGAGCTGAAAAGACATAATAATAGAAAGCTACTTTTAAAAAAATCTGGAAAGGATACTACATCCATAGAGGGCACTTTAAACAATTTTTAGTAAGATATTAACCATTTAAGGTGCAGTCCTATATCCATTAGGGGCGCAGGTGGCTCTGTGGGTTAAACCACAGAGCCTAGGGCTTGCCAAACAGAAGGTTGGCGATTTGAATAGTCTGGACCTAACGGTCAGGGGTCCCTTTACCTTTAGCTATATCCATTGACCTGGGAATATGTCCCATTGACCTCACCAGGGCTTGCTTTTGCATAATAAATTGTAATAATAATAATAATAGATATGGGTAGGATTGTGCTGTTACATTGTGAAACTTCATATAAAAAGCATGCTAGCAGAATTACTGACAGAAATAGCTTGATATTTCTCAGTTTGATTCTAGTATATGATTAATACTGTGCTCTATGCACAGAACTCTTAAATGATCTTGCAGTTGTCTGTGCCTGTGTATGAGATCTGCCATTTTCATGGCAGGGCTGTTCATATGATCCAGTCCTTGTGAAAAAAGATGGGACACCAATTTTATTTTTCCTTTTTGTGCTGTATAGTGATCTAATGGTAATGTGTTTGATGAACTATACACCTACTTTTAAAACAATACTGCATAGTATTAGTGGTGCTCATAGGGTAGAAATACATGAGAGCCTCCTTGAAGAGTATTGACATTTCAACCATCTAAAGATTTTTATCCATGCTCTCAGTTGTTTCTGGAATTAGCACGCTTTTCTGCTACAATTGCATCATTTTCACTCCACATGTTGAACGTTGATTTTAATGTCTGCTGTTTTATAGAGATGCTGATGCCACAAGAATAGATATATTTTCTGGTAAGTTTTCTCTTTTCTACAATTGCCATCTTTGCTTATAAGCCTAGAGTATGACTGTGGGAAGGAGAAATAATAGATTTGTTATGTTGGTAGCTACATGAAGTGTTTATGTGCTGATATATCTTGGCCAAAAAAGAAAGGCATAATGGAAGAATTGTTTTATTCTTTAATAGTTCCTGATGTAAATATGTTCCTGATGTAAATATGCTGTTATTTGTCATGATAATAGGAAATAATTTGCTAGCAGTTTGACAACAAAATTAAGTAGCTCAGTTCTTTCTTTTAAGCTGAATTACCGTGCATTTATTTTAGGGTGTTGATACTGGTTCAAAGGGGAATAGCTGCAAGTTTGAAATACACTTTCTGGTAATGTAACAGTTCAGATCTGACTGTTGTCCAGGGTGCAGTATGCATGAGTAAAGTAAGAGAAAAGATAAGCAGATAATATTTTTAAAATGGACCATGTTTTGAAAAGGCAAAGCACAAGATAATACTCACTCTTTTGTACTATTAAAATTGTCACTATGAAATGGCAGGGTTCCATGTTTGGGATCAAAGAATTTTATGATTTGCAGTTTTATTTTAGAGCGTTGTTAAAAGGCTTTTCCTGCTCTACAATTTTTGGATGCAGAATTGAGATAATTTTTTTATCCTGTTCAACTAGTACTTGTTTTGCCATAAAAAAGATCTGTGCCCTGTTCTCATGTTACTCTTCCAGCATGGGAACAGCATCCATGTTATCTCAGGATATGGTCTGAATACACCTAGCCGAAGTTATGCAGGTCTAGGTGTGGTCAGTGCCTGCATGGGTGACCACCTGGGACCCACATGTACACTTCTCTGTATTCAATTGCTAGCTTTGGGACATAAGTATCACATGGATCTGGCAACTGAGATGTCCACACCAGCATTGCAATACAGTACATATTAGTTGGGCTTAAGAGTCCTTATGGCTTGTGACCATCCTATTTAATTTTATTGAATATATGGACTTCTTTTTTTATATATTAGCATCTTAGATACCGTATTTTTCGCTCTATAACACACACCCGACCATAACACGCATGTAGTTTTTAGAGGAGGAAAATCCGTAGGCATGCCACCCGTAGGCATTCCCTCCATAACACGCACAGACATTTCCCCTTACTTTTTAGGAGGAAAAAAGTGAGTGTTATGGTGCAAAAAATACGGTAGGTTATATCCAACTAACTTACTCAGCGTAAACTCACTGAAAGTAATGGGCCTAAGATAGTCATATCCATTAATTTCAGTGAGCCTACTATAAGTATGCTTAACATTGGGTGGAACACACAACTTCCTGTGTTTCATCACCAATCCAATCCAATTTTATATTTTCTTGGTTCTTCAAGTTTGGCACTTACTGAACTCCACACTTCCACTTGCCTTGATAAGTATTCCATCACCAGTTAGGGAAAATTTGGAGAGGAGCTTTTTTCTCCATCTTGGACCTGGGGAAGGAGTAGGAATGGTTCTCCAGTTGTACTCTTGGAGTTGGAAGGTGATTTTGCCCTTGCTTGAAGATGCAGCTTGAGGTCAAGGATAAGCAGACGGGCAGAGCCCCAGGAACCATAGTTTTTGGCTCGGCTACCAAGGCTAGCCAAAAATGATGTACCTTTGACATTGAATTTTTTTCTCTTTTTGTAGTACATCAAGAGAGCTTGAGAGGTGGCTTCATGCTGTGTTTTTTGGATGATGGAGCAGGAATGGATTCAAGTAAGTGAAAAGAGATTGGAGAAAAACTGGAAATGTGAACCTTGAAGATACTATTTTACAACTGGAACTATGATGATTAGGAAAAATTCATTCTACATTAACATACGCTAGTGGTCAAAATTGTGGAAACCTTTTGGAAGAAGTGTATTTCCAATATTTGATGGCTCATAACACCACCTTTTTTGAAGTAATACCATAAAATTATATATCGCGGAAAGATAATTTAATGAAGAATGTAATAAAACAAGGTTTGTTCAGTTATCTGTCCTATCAAAAGTTATAGCCAAATAACCAGAAAAAGGAAGCACAACTTGCTTAGGTTGATATGTAGTAGCTTTCCTTCATTTGAATGTAGCCAATGAGCATGAGTGTTTAGAGAGCCAATCAGGTGTCATCTGGTTTTGCAATGATCCAATCAGGTTGCAGTAGTATTTGGCTATTGATGTTATGTGATTGCTATCAAGTTGGTTGGGTTTTTTGTGTTCTTTCATTTAGAGCTTGTAAAACCTAATAAAATTAAAGAAATGGCGTAAAGAGATGACTGGTGACCCAGAAAGCGATATAAAATAGTACTATTAAGTGAACAAGGCTACCGTTATGAAGAAATTAGAAGAAAAATTGATGGAAACTTAACCCAAGGTGGCATTTCTGAATTTTTGAAGAGGTATAAGGAGACTCAATCACTGCAAAATCAGACTGGTAAAGGCAGGAAAAGGTGCACAACAGCAAGTGATGATAGAAGAATTGAGAGACTGTGCCTACATGACAGAAGAAAATCATCTGGATGTGTACAAGATGACATGGCTAAATGTAATGTGAAGTTGAGTGCAAGGACTGTTCGGCGCAGACTGTAGGAATATGTTCTAAATGCTAGAATTCCAAGGAAAAAAGCCATTGTTATCTCTTAAACAAAGGTTGAAAAGATTAAACTGGGCTAAAACCCATGTTAACTGGAAGTCACTTAACAATGTTACTCAGATTGGATCAAGTTTAGTTATGATTTATGTTTGTTTGTTTAAAATTTTAGAAAATCAATAAAAAAATTTTTGGGGAAAACCAAACCCATGTTAACTGGATAGTAGAACAACGGGGCTGTGTTATTAGGAATGATGAGACCAAAATCTCCTTGGTAGTGATGGCATGAAATACATGAGGAGAAGCATTGGAGAAGATTTACATCCTATTTGCATTACACCTGCCATGAAACACCCAGTTAGTGTTATGATCTGGGGTTGTATGACAGCAAAAGGTGTGGGCAAAATTTGCATCATTAATGAGAATGTAAATGCTCTAAAATACATAGCCCATACCTTAACCCAACTGAAAATCTATGGAGCTGACTAAAGAAACTTGTTAGTCAGAAACAACCCAGCAATAAAACCCAATTAATAGAGGCAATAATTCAATCTTGGTTTCACATTATTACAGCTGCAGAACTAAAAAAACTTAGTTCATGAGAAGGCATTGTAAGGTCATAGTTAAAGCTAACGGTTACCCAACTAAGTATTAATTGACATGGTGAGAATTTTTGTGTATCTCATTTTTTCTATGTGTTTCATGTTTAGAACTGCTGTTGTAATATATGATCCTTCATAAAAGTTATTGCATTATGGTCTTCATTAAATTATTTTTCCATTGATATATAATTTTATGGTATTACTCCAAAAAAGTGGTGTTATGAGCCACCAGACCTCGGAAATACACTTTCCCCAAAAGGTTTCCACAATTTTGGCCATTAGTATAGTTAGAGGGATGTGGGTTTAAGTTCATGCAAAGTAGCCTTCAAGTGAGAATGTTTTGCTTTTTGTTCTGAACAACTATCGACAAAACAGTAAAAGCAGTACAATAAAACATCATTTCCCAGAAGCACGAGAACAAAAGTTCTGAATTCCGCTGTTTAATTAGGCAATCAGATACTGCTTCCAGATGATCTTGAAGATGACGGAGATTCTTCAGAAGAAATTACTCTTGAGACAGAGACACAGGAACTGAGCAGCTAGTACAGTGCCTTTCTCCTCTGTTGTTGTTTTTGCAGTTGGATTCAAAACTATGCTTACTTGATCTCTTGAGAGACATTCAAATATTAGAAGATCCCCACAGATCTTGTAGAATTCTGATTACTGAGTACTTGAACTTCCAGAGTTCAGAGGACTGAGAACACTAGCTGTTGTGTCCTTCATCATGGTATTTTTATCAAATCCAGAAGAAAATCCAATTGCTGTTGGATTACCTGGCGAATTCTGGTCTACTTAAATATATCACCTGTCAAACCAAGCAAAGTATGTTGCAATCAGAGTTGCAAAATTTGCTGCAGCCACAGAAAATACAGTGGTACCTCGCAAGACGAAATTAATTCGTTCTGCGAGTTTTTTTGTCTTGCGAAGCACGGACTTTGGAAAAGCTTCAAAAATCACCAGTCTTCAAAAACCTCAAAAAAGGCTACCACACCACGTGCTATGAGTTGCTCCTCGAAGTCAAGTCGCAACTGCACCCCCTGAATGCACGGTTTTAAGAAAAAGGAAACAAACTTGCAAGGCAAAGGAAACAAACTTGCAAGACGTTTTCGTCTTGCGAAGCAAGCCCATAGGGAAATTCGTCTTGCGAAGCAACTCAAAAAACGAAAAACTCTTTCGTCTTGCGAGTTTTTCATGTTATGAGGCATTCGTCTTGCGAGGTGCCACTGTAATAAAAAAGTAACAGCTATACGCTGTTAGCTAGCAAAGTATACATTTGCTCACCCACACATCAGCTGGGTTTATGTACACTGCTTCCATTTTTATTTTTGATCATGAAATAAGTAGAGTACAGCATTATGTCCAGATGTATGAGAATTATTTCACTGCTGATTGCAGGATGGCCTAGCTTCTTATGACCTAGTTATGTAACTTCCAGGCATTTGTCTGGATCCTGCGCATCAAATTGGAGAAAAATTAATACCCAAGAAAGGTCCTCAGTGGCTTCAGGTTGGTGGAGAAGACAAGGTTACTTGACAACTAATTTTGCTAACTACACCAGTGTAGAACTTGGCCTGGAATCTGTATCAGCAGGAGCAGAGAGGCCTCCCAGCTGTCATCTTCGAGAATGGGTACTGTGAGCCTCAAACTATACACTCTGACAGATCGTTAAAACTGAGGTTAACATTGAAAATTACATTTGCAGCACTTCAGACTCCTTTTCTGGTTGGCATGCTCCTTTTCTGTTCAGTTGACATATTAAAACCTGCTATTCTCTGGTCCAGCCATTTCATCCGTGATAATGATGTCTTCACTATTGCCAGGTCTATACCATTATATATACTCCTGCAGTCAATGCACTCATGCTATCAGAATACTACCGTGCCAAGTTGGCTCCTGCAAACTCTTCGAATCTAGCATTGCCAATTGAGAGCAAAATACATCTTTAAGAACAGCAAAGTGTTTGTGCAGTAGAAGGACTATAACATCTGAAGAGTGTGACCTAGGTCATGAGACTATTTAAACTTCCCATCTTCCTAGCATGTTTTCAAAGTGATCATGGAGAAAATAGCAAAACTACAACAGTATTAAAAATTATCTTTTGAAAATGTTTAAAATATAATAGATTACTAAACAATAAATCAGTCGAAAAAGTTGCTCTATCCCAACACAAACTCCACTTAACAGCAATAAGTTTTATATTCTGATAGCAGTCTTCAAACAGTGAAAATGGTGGAATCCGTCTGCTACATTAAGTGACCTGATGGTGTCTCTTTCTTCTGTGTCACTGCTGAAAGAGCATAATATGAGCCTGCTGTATGATGCTAATAGCTCATTAGTCCTGCATCCTGTTCTCACAGTGGCCAGCCAGGTGCCGGTAGGAAACCCTCAAGCAGGATATGTGTGGCTACCTTTGAAAGTGACTCTGAAACTACAATTAATCCAGAATGCGGCTGCCAGACTGGTAACTAGGAGTGGCTACTGGGACCATTTGACACCGGTTTAAAAGACCTACATTGGCTCACAGTTTGGTTCTGAGCACAATTTGATGCATTTGTGATGACGTGAATGAATAAATGAATGAATATTTATTTGCATCAGCCATAGCAATAAAACAACAATACGATTTACAAAGAAGAGAAATAAAAAGTCAATTATATAAAATGCATTTTAGGGTTTTGAATCAATAGTCAAGTAGTAGATCTTATTCTGATTGCCCCAGCTAAAAACCTTGCTTGCCTTTGCTGTCACCTGCTCATCTTGATCTGCCAAGAGAAAGGACACTGCGGCAGTGGTTGGGCAACCTGGAATGGACAAGAAAAGTGGTGACCTTTAAACCCCTAAATTGCTTTGGCCCTGTATACCTGAAGGAGCATCTCCACCCCCGTCATTCAGCCCAGACACTGAGGTCCAGTTCTGAGGACCTTCTGGCAGTTCCCTCATTGCAAGAAGTGAACTTACAAGGAACCAGGCAGAGGGCCTTCTTGGTAATGGTACCCACCCTTCGGAATGCCCTCCTGTCAGATGTCAAAGAATTAACCAATTATAAGCCTCCTGTAAACATCTGAAGGCAGTTCTGTATTGGGAAGCATTTAATATTTAATGTACTGTGTTTCTTATATTCTTCTGGAAGCTGCCCAGAGTGGCTGGGGCTTCCCAGTCAGATGGGCAGGGTACAAGTAATAAATAATTATTACTATTATTATGAATGCAGCAGCACTCTTCCCACCTGCAATTCCTAGCAACTGATATTCAGAGGTGCAGTGTGTTTGGCAGTGGAGTTAGAACATGGCTAGTAGTTGTTGATAGCCTCCTCTGTGAATTTTTCTAATCCTCTTTTAAAGCCATCCAGGTTGATGGTTATCACTGCCATCTGTAGGAGTGATTTCCATAGTTTGTTTATGTACTTCTGTATTTTGTACCTTAGCTAGAAAAAAATGAGTTGAATGACTTGCAATTTTGTATTTGTATAAAATATTATGTTCATTTTTCACATGGTCTAGTCCTTCCCCTGCCCACCCCCTAATATTGTCTCTTCTCCAGTCTTCAGAGAGTAGCTGGAAGTGGGGAGGCAGCAAAAGGTCCTCCTTTCGTTACACTCTGCAGTTTTAATCTGAAAACGTGGGCACAGTACTGCACCCAGAGCTCAGAAATTGCTTATGCTAATGTTGTAAATTACGCCCAGAACTATGGGAGTTTCAAACTGGATCTTTCCCGGTGGCTTTGTGCAGATACTAAAGTGCAGTGGAGAGAGCTTTGAGCTTTGCAGCATCACATGTCAGCTTCCCTATGGCTGACCATGGCTCTCCAGTGGTCAAACTCTAGAGCAGGGGTAGGCAACCTAAGGCCCAGGGGCCAGATGCGGCCCAATCATCTTCTCAATCTGGCCCGCGGATGGTCCGGGAATCAGTGTGTTTTTACATGAGTAGAATGTGTGCTTTTGTTTAAAATGCATCTCTGGGTTATTTGTGGGGCATAGGAATTCATTTTTTTCTTCAAAATATAGTCCGGCCCACCACATGGTCTGAGGGACGGTGGACTGGACCGGCCCACGGCTGAAAAAGGTTGCTGACCCCTGCTCCTGAGTATAATAAACTGAAAGAATGAAACTTTCTGACCAAATGTTTGAAATGGTTGAGGAGCTACAGTGGTGTAATCCACTGTATCGAAAGCTTTTAAAAGATGAGAAAGAAGCATTATCCTTTTTCTCCAGTTTGATATGATTAATTAGACTACTATTCCTATCTCTGTTCCAAACATAGACCTACACATCTGTGAAGGAAGTAGTTCTAAAACCTTACAAACTCCATGTAATTACACCTTCAACCACATGGAGAAAACATTTACCCTAATACCCGTCAACCGTCAGACTGGAGCAGACCTTCAGTATGGGCACATTTCTGCCCCAGAGTTCAAGGTCTTGTAGGAATATCTCCAGGACAACCTGGAAAGGAGGTTTATGAGCCACATATCTCCCCAGCCAGTCCATCTATATTCCCTAACTTATTCCCTAACTTTTTGCAGATGAGTCCCAATAGTTTACTAAATTGACCTGGCATGAACCCTGGAGGTGGATAAATGGAAGACCATGTCTCACACCCTCTGCAACCATTTCAAGTAGTTTACCTATGCATTGTTTCTGAAACTTTCTAGCACTTTTCCAGCAATGTGATTAGACTTCCTTGACTAGCTCGTGATGACAAATGTAGATGACATATTGAGTTTCTGTGAGTAACCTGAGCAATATAGACAACATGTCTGCTTAGTCTTAGAGCGACTATGTGAACACAAGCTTTCCCAGGGACCTTCAAATGGTTTAATGGAAAATGATGTTCCTCCATGGATACACAAAGATCCCAGCAGTGCTTGGGGCTTTGCCAACTTCTTCTGCAGACTTGTTTATACCACCTCCCATCTGGTTTCACCTTTCACTGGGCTTCTGAGAAAGACCCTGTTGCAGGTGTGAAATATGCATTCAAAAGGCTGAAGGCTATCTGCATCTCTGACCCCATTCTGCTTCACCCTCACCCAAGTCAGCCATTATAATAACAGCAGGTGCATCCAGTAAGGTTGAGGGGGCCATTTTGTCCCAGTGCCAGAACCTCATATTTACATGCAGCATTTTATTTGCAGCAACAGGCCCCTACTGAAGAAAATGATGACTTCTAGGATTGGGAGCTACTGGCCATCAAGGCGGGAT
Source organism: Podarcis erhardii (assembly GCF_964252035.2). NCBI lineage: Eukaryota > Metazoa > Chordata > Lepidosauria > Squamata > Lacertidae > Podarcis > Podarcis erhardii. The sequence goes on along the minus strand of NC_138505.1, from coordinate 24,829,845 downwards.
CTGCCATCAAGGCGGGATCTGATAACAGAAACGTATCATACATTTGGATCATAAAACGTACAAAACCTCATCAGTTGTTATTTGTTACACTTGGTAGTTGCAAACCAATATTACGGGAAGAATGGCAAGGTTGATTTTTTTTTTTTTTATCTTGAAAAGATGGGCTCTGTTCCTGTGAATAGATTCTACTATCCTTAATTCTTACCCCTCCATGGAACTATCAATGTGGACTTCCCTCCCAGGCTCAGAGAGCCCTGCCAACTGATGCATATGCCATTTAGCATCTGATTGGTGTAGCAGCCGATGTTGACTGACCTCATGTCCATATAAGGGCTACTACCTGTTCCACCACCAGAGATACTACTTTCATGAGTGTCCACTTAAGCTTGAGACCCTCCATGGCTACCATCTTGCTCCTGCTGGGGTACTGCATTCCTGAGAAGCTCCTGACTTCTGGTGCCTATCCATATGAAAGGATGTAAAACGCTGTCTAGTTCTGTGATGTTGTTACCTGGAACAAGACCCCACACCAGAGACCCCAGGGTTTACCCTTTGGAGACTATGAGTCAACAACTCTTTGGCCTTCATTGTTAAACTCCTATCTGCATGAGGAAATGCTAGTGATCTTAATTGTGATTGATAATGCACCTCGAAATGGGGCATTTCATTCCAAACTGGGGCCTACTGTCTTGTCCCCACCGACACACTGTAAACCAGGCATTCCACTTCTGTGAGCTTACGGATAAATGTACTCTCAGGCCACTGGTTTCCGTTCATCTCTTTGTTTCTGGAAGGCATTAATGGAGCTGCTGGGAATAATGTGGGTATGTCTGTCCATGGCATATCACCCATAAATCAATCAGCAAACTGGTAAACCAATATCTTTGCTGCTCCCTCAGCTGTCATCAGGATGAATGGGTCTTCTTTTGTCATGCACAGAATTCACCTGTAACTACACCACTCATGTATATACCAGATATCGTTTTATACCAGTTATGGATACCACCCCAGGGACCTTCCAACAATCCCCACTTTATCCTTGGTCCATGCTGCTGGAGTTGAACTCGTACATCTGTACAAGGTTCAGCAGCTGATCCAGCAACTGGACTTAATAATTTCTTGTAATACAGGCAGCAACTGTTTTAGGCGTGTCTGATATGTGTGCCACTGCACACGTGCATTGTACTGCATCCGTGACACAAAATGTCACAAAAAGAGGTTGGGCACAGTCTTTTCAGGCTTTTTCAGTGGTGTTTCAAATAAATGTGATTTCACATAAATGGGTGGTTCCTTGGAACGTAAACTCCCACGTAAATTGGAAGTTGCCTATACTGAATTTCAGAAAGGCTGGATGTTTTTGCACATTTCCATCACATGTGGAGATACTTACCAGGTATGGGGCAGCCTCTCTAGCAATATGGTATGGCACTGGGATAGAGCATTGCCAGATTCCTAGGGGTTAGATACCACCTATATATGAGTTTTAGGGTTAATTCTCTATTGCTTGCTGAAATACTTATTTTTATTTTTTTGCCCAAAGTCTATTCCATTGACCTGGGTCAGGTTCATAACCGAAATCACATTCCCTTGGATGTTTAATAGGGTCAAGTAAACCCACTGATGCCCCGACTAGAATTTTACAGATTGTGAATGTTATACCTGGGCCTTGTCCTGTGTATATTTCAAATGAGGTTAGTGGTCTTGTGACAGTCTTTCTGTTAATAGGGTTAGCCATAAAACTGGATTTGGTGAATTAGCAGCCAAGGGATTTGTACATTTCCTAGTTTAGTCATTATTTCTTGGTCTGATAGTGGTGTATTTCTGTTGTAAGCATGACTTAACTGATGTAGTAAGGCTGCAATACATCCAGAATTTTATCCGGGATTCGTCTTGTGGCAGTCCGAGCGGAATTTTCGCAAAGCATCTGAAATTCCTTCCTAAAGACGTCTCAGAATTTGCCTCCTTTCATTCTAAATTATATACCTCAAAATTCACAAGCAAAGAAAGATATCTACAATATCTTAGTAAATTTACCTATACCATCACTAACTCCTGATGAGGAAACTTTTTAAGATAGCTCTATCTCACTGGAAGAAATTAACAATGTTTTTAGAAAACTGAAACTACATAAAGCTCCAGGACCAGATGGCTGCTCTCATTGGTGAAAGCTTATATCTCACCCCTGAAGGCACCTCGTGGAGGGTGACAGGCACCCTCCTTGTTGAACTAAAAGTTGTTGACTTTCTTTTTCCAGAAGGCTTTTTAAGGTAGTGTTTAGATTTATGTTTGGTTTTATGATTATTTTTATTTTTCTGTAAGGCTATGCTTTATATATGCCACTTTAAAATGCTAACAACCAAGCTGTACATAAGTGCTGCTTAAATGAATGAATAAATAATCCCATACAAAGTAGACCCATTGAAATTATTGGACCTAAATTGGTCATGTCCATTAATTTCAGTGGGTCTGTTCCATGTAGGATTAGCATTGGCTGCAACCTGTATGTTATTATGACATGGAAGTAAAGAAAATTAGGGAGACACATATTTTAAGTAACAACCCCCCTGTTTCTGTTGTTTTTAGATGATGCTGCAAGTGTGATTCAGTTTGGTAAATCTGCTAAACGGTCACCAGAATCTACTCAGATCGGACAGTATGGGAATGGCTTGAAATCGTAGGTATTTGAAACCTCCTGAAACCTTTTGGTTTGGCTAAGGAGGTATAAGAAGCAAGAAAGATAGAGTTTTGCTTTTCAAATCATTCAGAATTTTTGCATTGACTTGGCTTGCTTCCCTAGCACTACTTATGTCCTTTGTGTATGTCCTTTAACCTTATTTCAGGAATCAAGTTTAAGTTGCAGGCCAACAGCATTCCATGTTTTTATTCTCTCAAGGCAATTTTGTATAAGACAGGGCACCCCCCCCCCCCGAATACCCTTAGCACTTTATAGGTAATAATTAAACTAACATCCTATGAAACACTGGGTGATCCCACCCAGCAGTTGCTGCATGTTAAGTGGAGACAATATAGGAATGTGTGGGCATATTTCCCGATTCCCCCAGAGTGTGTGGGCAGAGTAGCCATTGCACAGCACTACCTTAAAGAGCAACTCATACAAAAAGCAATCTTCTGGTCTGGCTAAGAAGAATTTGGTTGTCTTCTGTATCAGATAGTCCTTGCAGATTTTCATGAACAAGCATGTGTCTACTCCCAGTTGGCTGTCTGTAGCTACAAACATTGGAACAGAAATTACTTGAATATAGCCCGAAATCCTGATTTCATATGAAAACTATTGTTGCATGCTACCCCAATCTCAGAGCGGTGCAAGATTCCAGGGGTTCCAGGCGCTTAACCCAGGGTATATGTTTTCGTTTGGTAATGAAGCACAGTGGAAACTGAGATGTCTTTATGATATATGGTTTGTTCACACACATATACAACCTCAGCTTAATGGAGGGGCTCACTGTATTGACACCCCAAAAAGTGTCTTCTTTCTCCCATAGCTGCAGCCTTGGATTCAAGCAGAAATCGGCCATGGCACACACTATTTCCTATCTGCAGCTTTCCCCCTCTGGGTTACACCACAGCAAACTCAGACCTCAAACGTTGTCCTTCTAGCTATCTAAGAGCTGGAGGAGGGTCCCCTCCCATTTGGCACAGAGCCCCCTCTCTTTTGCTCTCTTAATGGCCCATCACCCAGGTGATTGCCTCAACACAGGGAGCTGGCTTATATTCTAACATTTGGGGGGGTTACAGCTGGCTGGCACCCACAAACTCATAACAATATATTTCAGCCAAGTATGCCAGGAGTTAGTTGGCAGTTACACTCAGGTATGTTGCTCATGAATCAAGCAATAGAGATTGAGCAAAAATCAGCTGAGTAATGGCTCCCTTGAGGCAACTGACGCCTGGCAGTAGAGACATTAATAAAGACAGAAATCACAACAACCAGTCTCTGGTGAACAAACATGTTGCAGACAGAATTATTCCAATTATCTTGCTCATGTCTTTGTGTGATATGAGTGATTAATGAGATGAGATCTACTGCTAAATCCTTTGGAGTGTCTTATGAAACCATTTCATCACCGTCATCATTATTGTTTACTGATAATTTGTATTGCAGATAAGAGTTAAGCAGCAACTGTTGGTGAGGTTTCTGCAGAGTCTTCTATGCCATGCTGTCCGAAAGCAAAAGAAAGTGCACAGTATGAGTTCTTGAAACAACAACTTCATCCAAGGAGGATTTAATGCCTTTGTGGACTGAACCCTAAATCCAAATGAACTCTGCCCTTTCCCAAACTTAGAATCAATAGAATCTTAAGAGTTGGAAGGGACCCAAGGGTCATCTAGTCCAACCCTCTGCGATCTCAGCTAAAGCATCCATGACAGCCATTCAACCTTCTGGCAAGCCATCTTCAAATTTTATTTTATCTATTAAATTTGTATACTGTTCTTCATCCAAAGATCTCAGCCTCCATGGGGAGAGCATTCCACAAAGCGGAGTTGCTGAAGAAAAGGCGTATTCTCGTGTTGCAGATTTCTCATGAAGGACACACACAAAGAAAGGCCTGAGCTGATAATTGCAGGGTCTGATTCAGGTCATATGGGGAGGAGCAGTCCTTAAGGTATTGCAGCTCTGAGCAGTTTAAGGCTTTATAGTTCAAAGCCAGCTCTTTGAATTGGGCCCAGAAACTAATCGGCAGCTAGGCCAGGATTGGTGTAATACGCTTATATTATCTTGCCCTGGTGAGCAACCTGGCTGCTGAATTCTGCACCAACTGAAATTTATGTAGCATGTGCAGAGGCAGCCCAATGCATAAGTTGCATAATCTAACCTAGTGGTTACCAGAGCATAGACAACAGAAGTTAGGCTATCCCTGTCCAGGTAGGAGTGCAGCTGGGCCATCAGCTAAAGTTTATGGAAGGCACTCTGTGCCACTGAAGCCACCTGAGCCTCAAGCAACAGCAAAGGATCCAGAAATACCCACAACGTACGTACCTGCTCCTTCAGAGGGAGTGTGACACCATCAAGAGCAGGCAACCTCTCATCCATCTGATCTAGGGAACCACCCACTAACAGTCTTACCTGGATTGAGCTTCAGTTTGCCGGCTCTCATCTAGTTCATTACCAAGGGAAGACAACAGTCCAGCATATCCACTGCCACACTTGCAGATGTAAAGGAGATGTAGAGCTGTGTGTCATCAGCATATTCTGACAACGTATTCCAAAATGCTAGATTAACTTCACTCAGCAGTTTCATGTAGAGGGAATAAAATTGAACCCTAAGGAACTCATATGTTGAAGCTTCCACGGAGGTGAAGAGCACTCCCCAAGCATCACCCTCTGGAAATGGCCATCCAAGTAAGACCAGAGCCACTGCAAAGCAGTGCCAGCCATCCCTGATTCGGACAGCTACTCGAGAAGGATAGCATGGTTAGTGGCATCAAGCCACTGAGAGGTTGAGGAGCATTAACAGGGACACATTTCCTCTATCTCTCTCCCAATAGAGGTCATCATACAGGGTGACCAAAGGAGTTTCTGTGCCAAAACCGGGACTAAACCCGAATTGAAAAGGTTCCCAACCTGTTCCCTCTCCCTAAGTTCTGGAATATACCAGGGAGCCAAGTGGGCTCCACAAAGCAGGAGAGGGCACTGGAATTGCACATTTATCCAAATAAAACCACTTGGCAGGCAGCAGTATTGCTTCCTGCATGTCGTCAGTGGGATTTCATAGTCTGGAGACGGTGAGAAGCTAAACTCGTGGTGAACATGGTGGTTTGTCTAAGAAAAAATTACAAGCTGGTTTGTTGGAGTTACATCTAAAAGCTCACTTGCTGTCATGTGATCCCATGACAGTTGATACCCGAAATCTATAGTGGGTGGAGAGCACCACTAATACCTGTTTGCAGACCTTGCAGCTTTGGCAAATTAGATTGAAGTAATCACTTGAAGTAATCACTTGAAGTAATGGCAAGTTCTTAAAGAAATGGGAGTGCCTGATCATCTCATCGTGTGTCCTGAGAAATCTCTATGTGGGACAAGAAGCTACAGTTAGAACTGGATATGGAACAACTGATTGGTTCAAAATTGGGAAAAGAGTACGACAAGGCTGTATATTGTCTCCCTGCTTATTTAACGTATGCAGAATTCTTCATGTGAAAGGCTGGACTGGATGAATCCCAAGCCGGAGGTAAGATTGCTGGAAGAAATATCAACAACCTCAGATATGCAGATGACACAACTTTGATGGCAGAAAGTGAGGAGGAATTAAAGAACCTCTTAATGAGGGTGAAAGAGGAGAGTGCAAAATATGGTCTGAAGCTCAACATCAAAAAAACTAAGACCATGGCCACTGGTCCTATCACCTTCTGGTAAATAGAAGGGAAGAAATGGAGGCAGTGAGAGATTTTACTTTCTTGGGCTCCATGATCACTGCAGATGGTGACAGCAGTCACAAAATTAAAAAGACACCTGCTTCTTGGGAGAAAAACAATGACAAACCTAGACAGCATCTTAAAAAGCAGAGATGTTACCTTGCCGACAAAGGTCTGTATAGTTAAAGCTATGGTTTTCCCAGTAGTGATGTATGGAAGTGAGAACTAGACCATAAAGAAGGCTGATTGCCAAAGAATTGATGCTTTTGAGTTATGGTGCTGAAGGAGACTATTGAGAGTCCCATGGACTGCAAGATCAAACCTATCCATTCTTAAGGAAATTAGCCCTGAGTGCTCACTGGAAGGACAGATCCTGAAGCTGAGGCTCCGATACTTTGGCCGCCTCATGAGAAGAGAAGACTCCCTGGAAAAGACCCTTGTATGTTGGAAAAGATTGAGGACACAAGGAGAAGGGGACAACAGAGGACGAGATGGTTGGACAGTGTTCTCGAAGCTACTAACATGAGTTTGACCAAACTTCAGGAGGCAGTGGAAAACAGGAATGCCTGGTGTGCTCTGGTCCATGGGGTCACGAAGAGTCGGACACAACTAAATGACTAAACAATAATGACTTACGGCTTCTGGAGTTCAGATGCTTTATTCATGCAGGAACTATTCATAGGATGAGTGAAATAGAGAGAAAAATAGCAGACATCTTGTCTGGAGAAAACAACAAACAAAATTGCTAAGCTTTAAGGGTAGAGTTAACTTAGATAGGTTACAAGTAAGTGCTGGCTAGGTTGTTACACAAACAGTGCCCTCTAGTGGTTTAAAGCTACATGCATCAACTAGAAGCTTAAAAGAAGGCAATATATTTGCTTTCCTCCAACAATATTAGGTGTTTCCTGTGGTCTATCTTCTTGGATTTTCACAAAATGCATAATAATAGTTGCAGAATATTTATAAAGTTACAGCTCTAAATGGAGATCTAAATGGAGATCTTCTCAATTCTTCCAAAGGAAGAATTCATGACCTCGCAGAAAACCCTTATTGCAAATATGGACAAACTGGACAATTCAACAAACTGAAACAATAAAACTATCCATAAAACAACGAACCAATTTATCAGACAGAAAATTGCCTGGGTTGAACCTTAAAGAAAGCCTTCATAAACAAAAAAATGTCTTCAGTAGGTACCTAAACATCTTCACTCAAGGCATCTTTCTGATTTTGTCTGGTAATTTGTTCCAGAGAGCTAGATTTGCAACACTAAAAGCCCAGTTTCTAACACAGGCTAAGTGTGCCTGTGGGCAACCCTTTCACATGCATGATTTACAGAATATGTGCTCGATTTGTACTTTTAACTGGCATAAACTCGGATTGTCATTAGCTCTTCTCTCCTTCAGAATGATCTTGTGATGAAAGACCACCCCAAGTCTTCACAGGATAGCCTATCTATGAACTCGTACAAAATGTAACAAAAGGAAAGAGCTGTGAGAAATAGAAACTTAACTGTCACTAAGATGTGCTGTACTGTACCTCTGTTTCCTCAAGTGCATGTTGCAGATACAGTATGTAAGAAGCTCCCTCATACTGAATCAAACCATTGACCATCTAGCAAACACATCATTGTCTATGCTGACAGTAGCACCTCTCCAGAGTTCCAGATGAGGGCCTTTCCCAGCCCTACCTGGAGATACCTTGAGACTGTCGATAAGCAAACCATGTTTACCATTGAGCCACAGTCCCCTCTTCAAAAGGACTAGGGCAACAAATAGTGTGTGCTGAAATCTAAATTTCTTGTCAACAAGAAGTTTCTCTTCTGAAACTAAGTAGGACAGCATTGATCTGCTGTACATTTATATATTTTGCTCCATATGTACATCTAATCAAACTGCCATGGACGCTCCAAGGCACAGAAGCTACTTGAACTCTGGAATATGGGAAGAATCTGGATTATGATGTCTATTCTGTTATTTTACATCTACATATAATTATTGCTGATGAATTTTAACGCCAGAGTAGGACGGGACAATTGGATTATTTGTAGGAAAAGTCTTATCCATTGAAAAATACATAATATAAAAATCAACTACTATTTTGGATAACTGGTTGACAACCCTAATGAAGAATTTTAGTTGAGTAATCATACACATTTGATTTACGTATTTCCCAATCTCAACATAGGTGCTATATTTTGAAACATCAGTTGGAAGTATGACATATTTTTAATGCTGTCATTCATTAGAAATATTATTTTTTAATATTTTTCATATTGGAAGTAACACCAAAAGCAAAATAGTCTCAGAAGTAAGCAAATCTGTCTCCCTTAACCTACTTAAATATTGTCCTTGTTGATTAAAACTGTTCCACTCCACTTAATCAACAAGGGTTTTATCTTATTAATCTACTAACTAGGGTTGCAAGCTTTATTAATGATGTAACTACAGTGGTGCCTCGCAAGACGAAAAGAATCCATTCCGCGAGTCTCTTCGTCTAGCGGTTTTTTCGTCTTGCGAAGCAACCCCATTGACGGCTTAGCGGATTAGCGCTATTAGCGGCTTTTAGCGGCTTATCGGCTTAGAAAAAGGGGGGGGGAACCCGCAGGAACTCGCAAGACATTTTTGTCTTGCGAAGCAAGCCCATAGGAAATTCGTTTTGCGAAGCACCTCCAAAACGGAAAACTCTTTCGTCTAGCGAGTTTTCTGTCTTGCGAGGCATTCGTCTTGCGGGGCACCACTGTACATATCAGAAGTCCTATAAACAGGAAATGTGGCAGAAAGTTTGGTGATATGATTCACGCAAGTGTCCAGATAAATGAATGTGTTGCATTACGATTTATACAACAGAGGTGCTGATTGGATGTGAAGTATCACTCAATTTAGTTAGCGGGTTGCTGGTTTTTGTTGTGCCGTTATGAACAAGTCAGTATCTTGGTCACACTGGAATGTGACTTAAGTGTCGGGTACTTGCTTCAAGTTGGAACAGTAAACAAGTTTACATCTTTGGTTATCAGAAAAAAAATGCTGTTTATTAGGACGTGGATAGCAGAGTATTTTAATATTGCTCCTAAGCTGTACAGTAGTACCTTGGTTTGCAACCGTTTTGGATTACAACCACATCAAACCCGGAAGTGTGTGTCCCTTTTTTATTATTACAACCCCCCTTCTTTTGGGGGGGGGATTACAAACCCCCCTTTTTTTTTAGGTCCCATTGGCGAAAGCATGCCTTGGGTTACAGCCTGTTTTGGTTTACAACTGGACTTCCAGAACGGATTATGGTTGTAAACCAAGGTACCACTGTACTCCGCTTCTGCTTCAAATCTGTGATTAGCTATAATAAATGTATTGATCTTGTGTAAGACTTGTTGGTATGTACCTTAACACTGAAATCTTCCCATAGGGGTTCCATGCGTATTGGCAAGGATTTTATCCTCTTCACGAAGAAGGACAACAGTCTCACTTGCCTCTTCTTGTCTCGCACATTTCATGAGGAAGAAGGAATTGATGAGGTTTGCAAACATTTTGTGACTTTTAGAATCAAACAGTATATACAGACAGCTGTATTAACTTAAGCCATGTTCTTATTACATATTAACTATGAGGTCCTTCCTCCGATTATTATTATTTTTACTATTTTACACTATCTTAAATTTGTTTCAACTTTTTGCAATACACAAATTACTACTACTACTAAGATTATGAGCCAGCTGAATCAATAATGGAAAATCTTGGAGTTTCTTGAAAGCTTGTTGGAGATAACCTTCATTAGTCGCTCCTTAGTTTTGGATTGTTTAATACAGGGATGAGGAAGCATTTTCAGCCCAAAGGCCACATACTTTCTGGGAAACCTGAGGCCCACATGTCAAAAGAAGGCAGCACATTCAATAAGAATTTTACCTTTGTGCAGTAGGGTAGTTTTTGCCTGGTCTCAACATATCCCTTTCCGCCCTCAGTCCAGGCAAGCCAAAAGCATCACCCAAGTTCAAGGACACATTCCAGCTAGCCAAAACATTCAAGGATCCAAAGCAGGGTTGATTAGTCCTTAGCAGGGTGGAGTGCCTTTATAGTGGAGGATAAGTTTTATAAATGGGGACCTTTTAGAAGCTGCAACCTTACTGAATAACTGTTTGAAAGTGTCCATTTCAAGTCTATTTTATCTTTTTAAATGGTAGGTAATTGTTCCACTGCCCACCTGGAATGCTCGTACTGGGGAACCCTGGACAGACAACATGGAGAAATTCTCCATTGAGACTGAACTAATTTACAAGTATTCTCCCTTTAAATCAGAGCAGGAAATAATGGAACAGTTTAACAAGATCTCTGGGGACAAAGGTGAGAATATAATCTTCATAAGATCAGAGATTTGTGCCCCAAAAGGCACTATATATGCCAAATTTGATGCTTGTGTGTATGATAAGAGTCCAATGCTTATGGGGGGGGGGTTTACCCAAAGAAGGAACGGGTATATGACAGAGTTAATATTGTTGTATCTGATGCCTCAGGGACTCTGGTGATAATCTTCAACCTCAAACTGATGGATAATGGTGAACCTGAGCTGGATGTGACCTCAGATCCCCGAGACATCCAGATGGCTGAAACACCACCTGAGGGAACGTAAGCTTGATGCAACCTAAGCTTCATATCTATGTCTGTTTCTATGAAGCAAATTACTTTGTAGGGAAGGGCATCCCTTGCTTGTAGCAGCTGAATTATTTTTGTGCTTTGGTGGAAGTAGAGGTTCTCTGTCTTCATTTAACCCTTCACGGAGGAGATTGTGGGTTAAATGACTCAGATATAGGAAGTAGAATTTTATGGGCTTGTGAGCACTCGAGACCCAGGGGATTTGCAACTGGCCCTTGAGGAATGTTTAAATTCAAGGCCTGTTTCTAGCTGACAGGATCTAGAAATGAGACACTGGTCAGTCATAGGTATTCACTTGAGAAACAGAAAGTTGGGAATGTGTGGATGTTAATGCATGGAATGTAGTCTTAAAGCCATATCCACATTTAATCCTCTTTCAAGGAAAGCTAACTTCAGAGTTCTCTTAACGGGCTTACTGTATTAGCTTTCTGTTGTTTGTAGTCGCCCCGTCTCTTCCCTCGAGTTCTCTCTCACACACAGAAAACTTAGGAGAGTTAGGGACTCATCTCTCAGTTTGCACTAACTGTGGCAAAAGTCAGAAATGGAGGGGGGGGTGGAACATCATGGTTTCTCCAAAGCCTGCCCTGAAGTAAGACTGTTAATTTCACAGCAACCTTCTGAATAAGGGCAGAAGCCATGAGAGAGATTCTCATGGCTTCTGACTTCCCCCAAAGGTGCTACAAACACAGAGGTAGGACCATGTCACTCTCCAAATACCTCTGGGGAAATGAAGACAGACTCACTTAGCTTTGAGTTAGATGGGGGGAAGAGCATAAGGGTTGTCATGTTCAACCCAAACCAAGTTGATTGGGTGAAGATGTATGTCCTTACCTGGGTTTAACTGAGTTGCCCTGACTCTTTTTACACGCTGGGCATATGTGAATAATCTTGGTCTCCTTTTCTGCACACGATGATGATCAGCTAGTGAATGGATAGAAGGCTGATCTTAAGGGCTGGGGTTTGTTTTCTCCCTCCTTTGACTTCCTGCCAGGGATTCTTTAGCTGTGATTACTGCATTGCAGGGGGTTGGACTACATGATCCTTGGGATCCCTTCCAACTCTACGATTCTATGATTTCCCCCCCCCCCCTTCAGGAAGCCAGAGCGTCGTTCCTTCCGTGCTTATGCTGCTGTGCTCTACATTGATCCCAGAATGAGAATATTTATCCATGGACACAAAGTGCAGACTAAGCGTCTTTCCTGCTGCTTATTCAAGCCTAGGTATGAGTCATAGCCAAGGATTTACTTTACAAGGGGGCTGTTTGTGCCTTCGTGCCACAGTTTTGCAGCAGGGTGAAAAACTTGCATAGGGCTTGTCCACACTTAACTTTTGCTCCACACTTTCCAGGCACAGGCCGGTGCTTTAAATATCTCTGTCAGCACTCCCTGTCCCCCTCCGCTCTTTCTCTGTGAAGCCTTCTCTTTAACACTGAATTGGAACAAACGAAAGTTTGGGTTTTCAGAGGATTGCTGTTCTCTCTGATTAAGCGGTAAGGAGCGAGTTTTCATGGGGGAAGTGCAGGGACAAAAAATAGTGCTCATGGGCCTGTGCCACAAAAGGAAGACTGAATGAGCTCAGAATGAACAGTGCCATTTGGCCCCTGCACAGCACCTCATCTTTTCGAAATGTAGGATCATTGGTCTTGCCCTCTTCCACCTGTGAGAAGATGCTGGCTTTGCCTCTTTGCCCTGTGTGTGGAATGCACAGGCTGGGAGAGGTGATGTGCTTTGTTTTACAGAACCTTCTAGAAGGCTCTGCCTGTGGCCTGGAGAGACTGTTCTTATTTGTAAGTCTGCATAAAATGTCCATTCAAAGGACATTACAAAATCTAGAGCCCACACCACCTGGCTTACAACTAAAATCATAAACTACTTAGTTTATTCAACAAATAAACTTGATCCACGGCTCCCAGTTTTTCAAAGTCTCATAGTTATTTACACCTCCAGCACCCCCCCTTACCCCCTTGCCTACCATCTACTTTGGGAATCACTAAATTACGGAATCCCGATAAAGGACTTGCTGCCTAAATAAACTATACAATAAAAGTGATATTTTATCTGACTTCAGGGACTTTGGGTTGTATCTAAAGATTGTATCTAAAGTTGTATCTAAAGATTGCTGTTTAACACAATGTTTTCTCTCTCCTGCCTCTGCCTCCTCTGGCAGGATGTACAAATATACTTCCAAGCGGTTCAAGACCAGAGCGGAGCAGGAAGTGAAGAAAACAGAGCATCTGGCTCGGATTGGTGAGTTCCAGGGCTGGTTGAGTCCGGCCACCCACCTGCTGCCTCAAAGTTCTGATATCCTAAGTAATTCCAGTCCAGTTCTGCTTTTTGTGTTCCTTAAGGAGTTTTTCAGTTGATCAGCAATCAGATGGGCATCTACACACACACACACACACACACTGGTCTCTACCTTTGTCAGGTCATTCCATTAAACTGAATGCACACGTATCCCGTCTATTTTCTGAACCAGGTTCCCTAGGTCAGTTCATGGATATCACTGGAGCTGTGCAAAGGACCATTTGCAAAGTGATAGCCTGGTCCCAAAATGATCAGGTCTTCATATAACTGTAATTGACACTGCAAGTAGAGGTAGCTTCTTGCTTCTACTGTGTAGATTCTTGCTATTTTCTGATACGCTACATCTAATACAGCTTCCCTGAGAGCCTGGGTTTTGATTTTTTGTTTTGTTTTGGTTTTGCAGTTCTGTTTGCATTGATTCTACTGTCTCTTTGTGTTTTCAGCTGAAGAAAAGGCTCGGGAAGCTGAGAGCAAGGCCCGTGCTTTGGAGCTGCGCTTGGGAGGGGACCTCACTAGGGAATCCAGGGTAAGATCTGTAGTGTCTGGTGGTTGATTTGAATTCCTAGTGTTCAAGAAGGACAGGGGCACATTTCCTTGAGCTAAGCAGGACTGCTGCCAGTGAATGCAAGAGGCTGAAAGAATGGTGTCTGGTTAGGCTCTCAAAACAGTTCAAGTGTCTGTTCTAGCAGGTGACAGTCAGTATTTCTGCTGGTTTTACTCCTCCTCTGCAGGAGTTAAGAAGCCCCTACGAGTTGTGCCTATGTACTAAAGTGATGTGTGGTGAAGGGAGGCTGAACATCCTGTGAATAGGATTTGGCCAATTCATCTCTACATTTATGGCTCATGTAGGTAATAATTGCATAATTCCCTTTTACTTTGATAGAGTTTCTTCTTTTGGAGAAGATTCATTTCAGAATATTCACAGGTCAGAATTGCATATAATCACAGAATGAGGAGCATAGTTTTACAGCTTGCAAATCTGTGAAAATAGTACAGGCACAATTAACAAACAAACAATCTAGCAATAATAATAATAATTTATTATTTATACCCCGCCCATCTGGCTGGGTTTCCCCGGACACTCTGGGCAGCTCCCAACAGAATATTAAAAGCACAATAAAACATCAAACACTAAACAGGACTGCCTTCAGATGTCTTCTAAAAGTCAGATAGTTGTTTATTTCCTTGACATCTGATGGGAGGGAGTTCCACAAGGAGGGCACCACTACCAAGAAGGCCCTCTGCCTGGTTCCCTTTAACCTCGCTTCTTGCAGGGAGGGAACTGTCAAAAGGCCCTTGGAGCTGGACCTCAGTGTCCGGGCTGAACGATGGGGGGTGGAGACGCTCCTTCAGGTATACTGGGCTGAGGCCGTTTAGGGCTTTAAAGGTCAGCACCAACACTTTGAATTGTGCTCGAAAATGTACTGGGAGCCAATGTAGATCTTTCAGGACTGGTGTTATATGGTCTTGGCGGTCACTTCCAGTCACCAGTCTAGCTGCCACATTTTGGATTAGTTGTAGTTTCTGGGTCACCTTCAAAAGTAGCCCCACATAGAGCGCATTTCAGTAGTCCATGCGGGAGATGACCAGAGCATGCACCACTCTGGCAAGACAGTCCGCGGGCAGGTAGGGTCTCAGCCTGCGTACCAGATGGAGCTGGTAGACAGCTGCCCTGGACACAGAAATAACCTGTACCTTCATGGACAACTGTGAGCCCAAAATGACTCCCATGCTGCGCACCTGGTCCTTCAGAGGCACAGTTACCCGATTCAGGACCAAGGAGTCCTCCACACCTGCCCACCCCCTGTCCCTCCAAAACAGTACTTCTGTCTTGTCAGGGTTCAACTTCAATCTGTTCACTGCCATCCATCCTCCAACCGCCTCCAGACACTCACATAGGTCCTTCACCGCCTTCACTGGTTCTGATTTAAAAGAGAAGTAGAGCTGAGTATCATCCGCATTGATTGCTTATCAGAAGGAAGAATAGAAGTTTTTAAAATTATTGTGAAAGGTGGAAATCTGTGGCACAATATTTATGATAATTCACTGTGAAATAGACTAAATGTAAGGCTTAAGTTTAATAGAAGGGTGCTGTTGTAAATAAATATAAATAATGTGATGAATTGAATAATACATGATAATTTGAAGAAGATAAAACCCCTGATGAAATAGGAAGATGGAGTATTTATTTATTAAGATATTATATATTGCTTAATTATTTGCATTCCTAAGTGGTATACATAAAAACAGTCCACAGAAAATGGGACAATAAAATAATAAACCTTTTTCATTAAACTGAACACTACCTTAAAATGTCTTCTGGAACAAGAAAGTTAGTAATTTGTCTAAAGTCCAGCAGTTTGTGTGTTTTTAATATATACATGGACTTCATGAGAATCTGATATTGCGTATATTGTGAGAATATAGTTAGTATTAATAAATAAATAAATAAGATATTCATTCTGTCTCACCGCTACCATTGTAGAATGCTTTTTTAGGGCCACTAAGGAGAAGCTGTGTGTATAAAAACACAAACTTTAGGTAGTGCTTCAAGATTGCGTAACCATTTTAAGTGTGCTTCACATCCTCAGGTCATGTTGCGCCAAGCTCAAGACGTGGCGATAACCATGCGTAGAGAGGCAGATGTTAAGAAGAGGATCAGAGAGGCAAAGCAGCGGTGAGTGGCAGAGCTCCAGTTCTTCCATGCCTCTTGCTTTGTTCCCCTGCTGATAAGCAACCCTCAAGGATCTTGCAGTTCTGAAGGTGTATCCATTTCATTTATACCTTACCATGGGAGCCAACTCTTGGGGCCAAGGGTTCTTCTGCCCCCCCCCCATAAAATATTTGTGGGGGCTGGGGGCCCCCAAAGTTGATGGGCATTGCCATCCAAATGGTGTGCGTGCCCTGTGTCACATGATCAGTTATGCAGGGAGAGGGCTCCCCCCCCCCCATATTTTATTCATACTGGCACCCCTGCTTTCCAAATTCCTTGTTTTAAAAAATGTTTTAATTAGGTGTGGATAGTTCTGGATTTGACCAAAGTTGAAGAATACTGTTTTTGGCAATCCGGAGATCACGCTGGGTGTAACTGCTTTTAGAGCTTTTAATTGATTTTGGAATTTTTAACTGATCTAGAATGTTTTTGTTTTGTTTTCAAGAGGAAGGGCAGGGTAAAAATTCAATAAATACTAATATCAAGAATTCAGCAAAAAGGTCAGAATTTTTGTCATGTGCGGACCCTCATTTGTTGTACACTCACCCATTTCTGGTCCATACATTTTCATTCCCCTGTTTCCCCCCCACTTTCCAATAAGTACCCACAATACACTTGTTATTTGTTGGAAGCATTTGGCATGCGCGCCCTCCTGGGCACTGGGAAATACACTGGCTGTTCTGTGCTTTGCCAATGGATTTCCAGCCTTATTTGCTGTCTTTTCTCTACATCTTTGTCGCAGAGCCCTCAAGGAACCAAAGGAGCTGAACTTCATCTTTGGTGTGAACATTGAGCAGCGGCATTTGGATGGGATGTTTATCTATAACTGCAGCCGACTGATTAAGATGTATGAGAAGGTGGGCCCGCAGCTGGAGGGTGGCATGTGAGTTTCTTGCAGAGACCTCTAGTTAGTTCTTGCCTTAATGACAGGTAAAGTGAATTGGCCTGTTTCCTCCTGTGTTATGTGAGTCTTGATCAGCCCCACCCCCACCCTCCTCTTCCACTTGGTGTATTCTGTACTTTAAAAGAAAACGGAGCTGCAGCAAATCAAGTTCACTGCACAGTTATTTTGCATGCTTTATTCAGTTCTTACTATCTTAAGAACATAAGAATAGCCTGTTGGATCAGGCCACCTAGTCCAGCATCCTGTTCTCACTGTGGCCAACCAGGTGCCTCTTCTGGAGAGCCCAAAAGCAGAAATATATGTTCCAGGGATATGGAGAAAACACTTTCTCTAATTCCCTCTGATTTCATATGAATGGTTAAATATATTGTGAGGAGTAATCCATTGTTGGTTTTGCATGTATACCCTGAGTTGCATCTTCTAAATTGTTAAAGGTCCCCTCAACCACGAATTGAAACTTCAAGGAAACGGAGACTTCAGGTATCAAACTGCATTGTTCATAAGAACAGGAGGCAAACTGAGTTGATCATGGTGCCAAACTGATCCTAATTACAATTTGACAGAGAGCCTTTGCTCTGCACAGTACACAAGATGATCTTGTCAGGGTGATACTCTCTTAGATTAGATAACCTGTTTCCCAGCAGAACATTATCATAGGGAACCATCTGTCCATGTTGCGCAGAGATGCATGTGCAACTCATGATTACTAGAAACAAATGCATGTTGTTCGTGGCCAAGCATTAACTGAAAGCTTCATCTGTGGACGAATTTCACAGCTGCTGTAGCAGCCAGTTTTGTTCATTCATTGGGACCCTGTTTGCTGGAGCCTTTAATTACATCAAGCCTTTTCATTTCAAACATAAGATGGGGCTGCTGGAGAAGGCCAAGGTCCCATCTAGTTCAGCATCCAGTTCCCACCCAGATGTCTGTGGGAAACAGGCAAGCAGGACCCAACCACAAGAGCACTCTCCCCTCCTGCGGTTTCCAACAACTGGTGTTCAGAAGCATGTTTGCCTCTGACTCTGGAGGCACAGCATAGCCATTGTGGCTGGTAGCCAACAGTAGCCTTCACCTCCATGAGTTATTCCATCCTTGATATTTAATTAACCCTGCTCCATCTGCCCTACACTGAACCAGGTTCATGTTTGCTGTAGTGGGAAGGAAGGAGCCTGTCTTCTGACTCTGTCCTTCTCAGGCCGGTTGCTGCCTGCAAGCTTATCACTGTTGTGTTTCCTCCCACTCAGGGCATGCGGTGGTGTTGTTGGAGTGGTTGACGTCCCCTACCTGGTTTTGGAGCCGACACATAACAAGCAGGACTTTGCCGATGCCAAGGAGTATCGGCACTTACTAAGGGCAATGGGAGAACATTTGGCTCAGTACTGGAAGGATGTTGAGATTGGTAAGCTGCTCTTGCAATCTGGTGGGAAGTTGGGCATGGAAGGAGAATGCTAGGCACAGGGAAGGGACAATGGATAGTTATTATACCATGGGTGTGTGTTTGTGTGTTTACATCTTTGGTTATCAGGAAAAAAATGTTGTTTATTAGGACATGGATAGCAGAGTATTTTAATATTGCTCCTACCTTGTTTTGCAACCGTTTTAGATTACAACCACATCAAACCCGGAAGTGTGTGTCCCTTTTTTATTGTTATTACAACCCCCCCCCTTTGGGGGGGATTACAACCCTTCTTTTTGGGGGGGGAGGTCCCATTGGCGAAAGCATGCCTTGGGTTGCAACCTGTTTTGGTTTACAACTGGACTTCCAGAACGGATTATGGTTGTAAACCAAGACAACGGATAGTTATTAGACCACGGATGTGTGTTTGTGTGTTTGCTTGCTTGCTCATCTTGATGTTTTGTTTCGTTTTTCAAAAAAACCCAACAACAACAACCCTCCAGCACAGAAAGGTATAAGCAAGTTCTGGGATGACTTTGGCTATTTATCTGCTAACTGGAACCAGCCTCCTTCGAATGAATTGCGTTACAAGCGGCGGAGAGCCATGGAGATCCCCACCACCATTCAGTGCGGTACGTCTGGTAGTGCTGAGTTTCCAGCATTCCAGGATTGGAAAGGTGTTTGCAGGAAGTTGAAGCCCCAGCAGTGCCTTAGGCGGCAAAACAACCAAAATATAGTGATAAAAAGCTAGATTGACACCATGCATATTCAAAGCATGTGGCTTCCTCCAAAGAATATTGTGGAACACGCTCCCCAGAGAGACTAGACTGGAGCCATCATTGCCTATCTTTAGGCACCAGACAAAAGCATTTGTTTTCCACTAGGCCTTTGGCTTTTAATTATCTGTGGCTTCCTACAGTGGATGGGATATTTTAATGTACAATAATACCTCCACGAACGTCCGCCTTGTCTAGCGTCCATTCTGGCGAACGTGCGCAGCAAAGAAGTAACGGAACAGGTTATTTCCCGGTTTGCCACTCGTGTGTGCGCAGAAGCACTAAATCACTCTATGCGCAGAAGCGCAAACCGCTCCGCGCACGTGCGCAGACACGGCACTTTGCCCTGTGTCCTTTTCGGCTAGCAGCCAGGGCTCAGGAACGGATCCCAGCCGCAAAAGGAGGTACGACTAGTTCTTTTAAAAAATAATAATTGTCTCTTAGATTTTTAAAACGCTGGCTTAAATGTATGTATGTGTTTGTTTCCTATTTAAAATATTGTAAGTCTCTGAGTTGCTATGGCAAAAAAGCAACTAATAAATTTAATAAATGATCCAAAATTTATGAATCATCCCAAGGTGGTTTACAATATAAATCACATGGAATAAAACAGTTGCCTAAAAAACAGTTAAAACAATTACATATTTAGTGTTCGTTCACATTACCAAGTCCTTGCTTGCAGGCCCTGGGTGCAGAGTGGGTTTCTTTCATCTGGCTTTGCAATTTGCTAATGGCATGATTTGTCTTTGTGTCAGTAGACTTGTGTCTGAAATGGCGGACCCTCCCCTTCCAGCTCAGCTCCGTGGAGCAGGAAAACCCAGACACCTGGGTTTGTGCCATGAACCCCAGCCCTGATCAGGACAGGTGAGGATGTGTTATGAAGCTCTCTGAGCCCTCTTAATTTAGTAATCTGCACAGCAGTCTGTAAGCGCTAGCTTGTAACTGTGCAGTAGTTGGGGTCCCATATTTGACAGAGCCATATGTTTTCCCATCTTTGCCATAGGAGGTTTTTTTTAATAAACCGAGGCCATTTAAAATAACTGATCTTCTCGATCTGTTATCTGGGCTTTCTCGTTTATCTGCATTTATTAGTTGTTACATTTCTTCTGCTGCTTACCATTTTTACGCTGCTTACCATTGTTTTGAAATTTGTATTTTTTATTATAAAGTGACCGTTTTGTATTTTCTGTAAGCCATCCGGAGAACCTATGTTTTTATGCTGCCATGTAAATAAAGTCAAGGGAGAAATTCCATGGGAACCCATAGAAATCAATCAGGTGAGAGATTCAATGGAGCCCATAAGCAGGACCTGGGCTCAACAGCAACTTCCCTCCTGTGGTTTCCCGCAGCTGGATTTCAGAAGCATTTACTGCCTCTGTGGAGGCAGAGCATAGCCCATCAGGGTTACGAGATGTTTTATAGGCTTGACAGCTTAAGCCTACACTTTTTTTCCCTTGTCCTTTCGTTCATTACAGAGAGGAGCCTGTATGGTGTGGAAGTTTAGCCTCTGGGCAGAGCAGGCGTTTCCCAAACTTGCTCTGGGGTTTGTTTGTTTTTTAACTTGCGCTCATGTTTACATTCTTCCTTCACCTTGCTAAAGTCTTCCTGCTGTCTTTTTCTTCTCCCTGGCAGGTGTGAAACTCCTGAACAGAAGCAGAAGGTTCCCCTGTGTGTGCTGCGGAAAGAGAAGTCTCAGGAGGAGAAGCAGAAAGAGCTGTCAGAGAAAATTCGCCGGGAGCAGGAGAAGCTGGAGGCTCTGCAGGCAAGTCTGGACACTGGGCCCCCCCAATCTGCAGTCTGTCTCATTCTTCGCCAGTGACGCTGCATATTTAGTTGTCTCTTTCAAGTGAGCTTCTTGTTGGAATGCATTCAGGTGGTGGCAGGGTCAAAGAATTACAGCCACTAACCACTAGGGTATTATATGGACAGCCAGTGTTCCCCTCCCCCCAGGATCTTGATCTGCTTTTGTGACCCCCACCCCCAAATTTGAACTGGAAATTCTCCATTCATGGATAATTTTTGTTTCAGCCCTACACAGCAGCAAGTGTTGTGATTTGCATATGTAAACTTGAGCCAGGAACAGATAGAACTTGTGTTGTCTTGAAGGTAGCACGATTTCCCATATTAATTCTCACTTTCGGCTACTGGTGTTGCATGTGTGTGCAAACAAGCCCCTTAGTTTGTAGCAATCTCAGTCTGAAAAGCATTGCACCACCTCACATAGTGGGGCTTCACTGAGTCATCAGGTACTTAATACAATTTCTCAGGGATGAAGAGGGTCTGTGAGGTTTGCTAAGGAAGTAGGTTTAAAGCCAGCAGTGGCTGTTCTTAACACAATGTCTTTGTTGCATCTGCTCTGCTCCAGAAAACGACTCCAATACGTTCCCAAGCTGACCTGCGGAAGCTGCCCTTGGAAGTCACCACTCGTCCAGCACTAGAGGTGAGTACCACCCCTGCCGTTGCTGCCTGCACACCTGCTCTCTGCACTTAGCCTGAGCTGACTTTGCCTTTTCTCCCCTCCTCCTCCTCACAGAATTCAGACCCACTGAGTAGGCCACAGCGGCCACGCTCTCCCCCTCTGCCAGATGTGATTCGAAATGCCCCAAGCAAGCCTCCTGCCCCACTGACCACTTCCAGGTCCACTGGCCAGCAGAATAAGGGGCCCCCACCTCGGCCAGCCACCAGCAGCTCTAAGCCACAGAGTTCAGTCTCCAGGGAAGAAGCCAGGCTTTCCAATCACGTGGTGGTGACACCTGGGAGGTCCACATCCACCTCTGTCAGGTCTGCCTCCAAGCCTGCAGCAAGTGGCAGGGTGCCCCCTGCTCCTCTTCAGAACTCCAAGAACCACCACAGATCCCCCAGCCCAAGACCTGCAAAGGGACAGCTGTCGCTGAAGAAATCCCCTGTCGTGAAGCACCCCCAGGTGAGACACACCCCTCCTCTGTAAAAACCAATCAGATTAGTTTATTATTACAGTCAATGGCCAGCATTAAGAAACCGGGATAAGAAACACATAGGATGTCCCTTCAGGGCATCTGGCTACTTTGAGAAAAGGATGCTGGACTAGATGGGCCCCCTCTAGCCTGATCCAGCAGGGTTGTTCTTATGTTCACCAACTTTGCTTTGTGGAAGGTCTCACATTTAATCTCCAGCATCTCTGGGTAATTGCCTCTGCCTGAAACCCTGGAGAGCTGCTTCCAGTCAGTGTCAGCAAGTCTGAGCTTGATGGGTTGAGAATCAACATAAGGCCCCTTCCTGCCTTCACGTAGCTGTGTTGTGCCTCTGCCTTTTGGAAATGCAGCCACATGGTCCATGGAGCAATGCGTCTTCCTTGTGGTGGTTGAGTGCATGTCTTAATCTCTGCAGGCTTCAGGTTCCCAGAAGAGAAGCATTAGCTCAATAGAGGATGAATTGGAAGAGGAAATTGGGCCAAGGAAAGAGAAGAGGAAACATGGGCGACACGTGACAGTGAAAGAAGAGAAGAAAGACGCCAACGAGGTGGAGGTGGAAGTGAGTGAGACATTTGCAAGTCTGATTTTGCCATTCAGAATCCCATAAAGTTGCTGTTCTTCGTCCCTATTCCATCCCCTCTGGAACTTTTGCCAAAATATGGACATCTATATTTTGATGAAGTCAGTGAGTGAAAACTGTCTGGACAGACAGTTCTGACCATCAGATCCAAGACGAGCAGCTAAACAAGCTGAATTTGTCCTCCCCTTAAACTCCTCAAGTGAAGGCTGCCAATTGATGGAGTGTATTATCGTGTCTTTCCTCTGCTTGAGCTCAGATATAGGACATGGAGATAAAATCCCCAATTGCCTCAATGTTCTGTATTTCATCTTAAGCACATGTAGGACATGATAATGTGTTCCATCAAATGGCAGCCTTCACTCAGTTTCACGGCAAAAGCTATCAGATGTGTGTCTTTTGCAATTAGCAGAAGTGCCAAACCTGTTTTAAGATCACCTTTGTTTTTCTCATGACTTTAACTCCATTAAAATACCTGTCCATTGTTTGTCAAGTTTTGACTTACAGTTTCACCTGAAGTTGGGCATTTGATTTATCAAAAGGAATCCGTTTCATTAAGTGGTTAAAACTTGTCATATAATGGGCAGGGATTTTAAGTGGAGTTCAGGTTATGAGAACAAGAAGGAAAGTAATCTTTAAAAGGTTTGATGCTTGTGTTAATGACAAAAGCAAATTTGATTGCTCTTGTTATGAAACAATTACATGGCTAATTACATGGTCTCCTTAGTTCCGGTGCACTACCCAATCTAACCACTAGGCAATGACTTTCAGCAGTGATGACTCTTTGTGTTCCTGCCTGGAAATTCCTGCTTTGCTGTGCTGCTATAGCTTAACTGACTGCTTCAGGGCTGGTGAGCAATCTGCCCTGCATAACACCATAATTTAACTTGTAAAATCATCAGTACTTTTTCACACAGCGCAGAGTTAACTATAGAATTCGCTCTCACAAGAAGCAGTGATGGCCACCAACTTGGATTGCTTTAAAAGAGGAGAAATTCACAAAGAATAATAGTTTTAAATTTAGTATTTTATTTATTATTATTTCTTGATAAGGCCATCAGTGGCTACTAGCTTCTGTCCACAGTTAGAGGATGACTGCTCTAGTCTTTTGTTCTAGGTGGCAAATGGCTGCAAGGCTATTGTGTTTAAGCAATATATTAACATTTTATTCCATAAGTACTTCTTATCCCCAGCCCAGAAAGTTGAGTGCAAATGAAATGCCCACAGATAGTTTTTTGCAGAATTCTAAAGCTAGCTTTTTGTTGGGTCTTCTTTTAGTTAGTAAAGTACTCTATGCTGAGTCTCTATTAACTCTGCTTTCAGCTCACAGACAGCGGAGGGGAAGAAGATTTGGCAGAACTGAAGAGGGCACAGAAAGGTAAGAAATAAGTCGCTTGGTCTCTGCACCTACTTGATTCTTCCAGGTGAGCAAAATGGTGCATGTATTGAACACCATGATGATTGCAGGTTTGGGGCAGATCTGTTCTACATCCATTAAGATTATAGTCCAGGTTAAAGCAAAACCACCTGGCTTCAAATACAGCCGCTGTGACTAACCCTTAAACCTGCATAATAATGAATGGGACCAAGCGGTATCTCTTTCTGGCACATTAAGCGATGTAATTTCCATGGGATGCAGTTTCTGGATTAAACAAAATATTCGAACCTCAATCCTGTTTGAAAGCAGTTGCTTGCTTTGAAAACAGATGCTTAATGCAAGACTTTCTGCCCTTCTGTGCCCCTCAGATAAAGGACTCCACGTGGAAGTCCGAGTGAACAAGGAGTGGTTCACTGGCCGAGTTACATGTGTGGAGGCGGGCAAGAAAGGTATCCGCTGGAAAGTGAAGTTTGACTATGTCCCGACAGATACCACCCCAAGAGATCGCTGGTAATTTGTGTGTGTGTGCGTGTGTAGAATCATAGAATTGTAGTGGTGGAAGGGACAAGGGCCATCTTGACCAGCCCCCTGCAATGTAGGAATCACAGCTGTATTGGGATGCAGGGGCTGTGGTAGCTGCTGCCTCTAGCACAGTGTATAGACAGGGAAAGGGAAATGAATGCCAGCCAGTATTGGTCATCACTATGTAAAGCAAATCTTCGGTACCCAGGGAATGGCTGTCAGCACATCAGTTTGCCGTGGGGAGGCAGCAAAGACTGTTACTCAGGTCTTTAGAATGGCAAGGATTCCTTGTGACGTGTCTGTTGCTCCCTTCAGGGTCGAGAAAAACAGCAAGGATGTTCGACTCATGAAGCCTCCCTCACCCGAACTGCGAACTCCAGACACTCAAGAGCAAGAGAAGGAAGACCTTACTCCTGAGCCCTCTACCTCGGAGTGCGTCCGGACTGAGCCGGACACCACCGCTTCCAGCAACAGCCATGAGACTGTAGACTTACTAGCTCAATCTCTCCGGTGAGCCTCTTTGCTAAGCAGCTTTATAGATGCCAGCTTAATTTTGGACTCCTTCTTTTGCTTTTAACACCCTGTTGTCAGTGTGATGTTCTTACTGTATCTGACCTGTTACCTGCTGTGGAGTTTCTTTTGTTGGAACAGAGAAAATGCCCAAAGTGTTAATATTCTGTGCCTGAGCAATCTAAACGCCGCAGCCTGTGCCAATGCAAATTGAGCAACTTTGCATAATTTATTCTGCCTTCGTTGTGGTTCCACCAGGCATTGCCCCCACCATTTTTGGAAGCATATCTTCAGAATCACAAGGAGTAGAAACTCACTGTATTAATGAAAAGGGAGGCGGGGAGAATAAGCTGTTCAAGAAGATGAACTCTGTACTCTGTAAAATATTCTGTGTTCTCCAAATTGTAATGCACACATAGCCTTGCTCTTCTTAGCATGCTTGCTTTTGTTTGGGCAGGAATTGCTTGCGGTACTTCTTGCCCCCAAATTTCCCCATCTCCAAGAATGACCTGAGTGCCATGAATTTGGAAGAGTTGGCAGCTTTCCCTCTGGTAAGTCCTGTGCTTACAAGTGGAGGCAAGACCTGAGCTGGTGGCTGCTCTTGCTACATTCTTAGCTTCTGCACCAGTTCCCTGTTTTTTTTTGGGGGGGGCACAGCCCACTTGGTTCCATGAACTTATCTCCAGTGCCCACTACCCAACCCTATAAAAAAGCATTATTCAGAATAGCAGTTTGCACGACCCACTGAGGAAGACAATCACAAAATAGAATCCAGCATAGAATAGTTACACATTCTTGCTGTTGAAAACATAACGTTGAAGGAAATTTATAACATAAAATATCCATACATAACTCAGTTTACCAGACATGCACAAACCCTCACCTACCACAGATGCACAGTAACTAATTTATATGAAAACCAATAGCTGTCTTCTGACAATACAGAATTGTAAATATAAATGTAACCAAAGGAAATAGCTTTGAAAGTGATGAGCAATAAAACTTTAAATATGAAGCAAGGAAGGTGTTTGCTCTAGGCTCTAGCCTGCTCAATTGCAAATAAGCATTCAATGCACTTAGGGGGAGCACCTCCAACACCCCCATGCCTCTCCGTTGTCTCATTAGTGCCCACCTAGGTAAACGTCTCCAGGGGGTGGTACCACAAACTTTGAGAACCACTCCTCTATACTTTGCCAGCTGCCAGTTTTTAGAGGGGCAGATTGCTACCCTTTTAACTCAGTGCGCTGGCTTTAGTGAGACATTTTCTGGAGCCAGTGGTTATGATACCACCATCCATAATTGTAACCTTTTATAATGTATATAAAGTGCCTAAATTAGGAGCCAAACCCTCAGATTATAATTTGATTGTGCCACAAAGGGGAGAGAAAAGGATTGCCTGACACCTTTTGTGCAAGCGTTTAAGATAAATGAGACCCTTTTGGGATGTGAACAGCTCTTGTCTTTTTCCAGACACCTTTTAGCCAGCAGAGGGCAGCAGACTGCAGGGGTGGAAGGCAGATCTTACTTAATAGCAAATGCAGAGGCTTCCACTGTCAAATTGACAGTTTAACTCCAATTAATTTTTTTTGCCTTCTGGCAAACATGGATATTATTTAAGAGAAAGAAAGAAAGACAGACAGACACAATTTCGCAGCAAAAGATTGCAGTGTATCTACATCCTCAGACAAGAGCCTTGTGGCACTCTGCCACAAGTGAGGGTGAGGGAAGGAAATAGACACTTTGGCTACATCCACACTGTTACTCCTCTTCACAGACCTACATTTCCCAGAGTTCTCTGGGAAGAGATAGTGATTGTTAAATCTCTCTAGAAATTGTACCTCTCTGAGGGGAACAGGGATCTCACAACTCTCAGCACCCTTTAACAAACTACAGTTCCCAGGATGCTTTGGGGGGAAGCCATGACTTTAAAGTGGTATGATACTGCTTTAACTGTATGGTGTGAGTGTGGCCTCCCACTGCTTAAGGACATATTGCAACAATACATGTGGCTTTTCTTGAAGCTCCTAGAACCAACTCTCTTGTGTCTTGCCTCCCTGCAGAAAGAATATTTCAAGCAGTACGAGAAGGGGCTGAAAAATTTATGCAACTCCTACCAGACTCAAGCTAATGCCCAGGCCAAAGCCTCTGAGGAGAAGCTTCACATCCAAGAACAGAAGCTCATAGAGACAAAAGAGAAACTCCAGAAGCTAAGGACTAACATAGTATCACTGCTCAAAAAAGTCCAAGAGGTGAGTGAGGCCCCAGCCAGAATTGCAGAAAACTGGAAATGTTTTTTCATCATGACTTTTTTATTTAAATGTAAATTATCCAAGAAGTTTTGTTGCATCTACTCTGCTGTACAGAACACATACTTATATTGCTATTCTACATATTTTCTTGTTATTTCCCCCTTCCTTCTGGCTACGAGGAAATGTATGAGTATAGAAACAAATTTCTTAATCACAAAAATACAACAGACAGAATCTTGCAGATTCTGCAGAATCTCAAAAATCTGAGCATGTTTTTAACCTGGTGTCCCCCAGATGTTTTCAGCTACAACTCACATCAGCCCCAGCTAGCAAGTAGTCACCCTACTGTATCAAATGCTTTCTCATAGGCATTGAACTATATTTCCCTTTGCTGGTTTCAGGACATTGATTTCAGTACAGATGATGAACTGGATGCATACATCGAGGACCTGATCACGAGGGGAGACTGACCAGCCAATTGGATTCCAACACCCGTGTGAAGTCGGTTCCCTGGGAAATCCCAGACTGATGTGTAGAGAAGTGTGGCTGAGGACATTAGACACTGTATTGTATTAGTGTGCATTGGAGTACAGCTTGTTCTTAAGCCCTTTTTTTTACATATGTAACAGAAGTGCTGTTGAAGGTTATTAGCCTTTTGTTTATAAATATTTTGGAAAAAACAACAACCTGTAATAGTAGTAATAATAATAATAATAATAGCACAAAACCCAATGCATTGCTTGGTGCAAAGGATTGATCTGTGGCCTCTGTCAAGCTTAAGATATGTGGTGGGTTGTGCTTGTTACGAAGAAGTACAGTGGAGCTTATAAAACGTGCTGCTGGCACAAGGGCAACCCTGCCACTTTGTCACCTGTGGGTGTCTCTTTACAGGAAGAAGCCACAAACTACAAGCCTCACAGCCAGAAAGCGTTCCTTGTGCAGCAGTGGGAGAGCAACCCTCTGCTGACAATGGTGTGTAGCTCAACCCAAAAAAGGGCTTGGGGCTGAGCGTCAGTAGGTCTTTAAACTTGTGCTGATACCATGGAGACGTTGATCAGCGTTAAACCTTAGGTATTGTGTCATACCATCTTCAGCATGGCAGCAATAAGCTTGAATGAGCAGATTCTCTCTTTTAGGATGCCTTGGGAAGGGGGGTCAGGGAGCCTTTAACACTCTTCTGTGTATTACAGGGAGAAAGAGCTCCTGCCACTTTAGTTCTGTGATCATAAAGAGGGGCCACAGCTCAGCAGTAGAGTTCGTGCATATGGTCCTGGTATCTTCAGTTAAAGGTGAGATGTCTGGGAGTAACCCAGGGTTTAAGTCCTTGGGGAAACTGCTGCTCCTGCATCAGGTGGCATCTTTCTGGCCAAGCTTGGCTAACCCTTGCTTGCAAATCGGCTGCTTCCACATTGTTGAGTCTGAGACCCAAGCGTTTGCTAGATTACCAGTTCTCTGAGGTACTGCTCTGTCCTTTTAAAGAATGTAACCAGTTCTGTCCTTTATAAGAAGAGATAAGACCAAAAGCATTAGCTAGAGCAGTGTTTCCCAACCTTGGGCCTCCAGCTGTTTTTGAACTACAACTCCCATCATCCCTGACTAGCAAGACCAGTGGCAAGGGATGATGGGAATTATAGTCCAAAAACAGCTGGAGGCCCAAGGTTGGGAAACACTGAGCTAGAGCACAGTTGCATTAATAAAGCTGGCGTTTACAGCATCACTTCAAGACAGGTTTTATGGGGTTGCTGAACGATCACACAGGTCAGTGTGTTATTCTCCCAGTGAAATGGGTCTCTCAGAAAGGGTTGCAGGAATGATGTCTTCCAGCACTTGGCAATTTCCAATAGTTTGGGGTGGTGGTGTATTTTAAGAAGCTACTGTTCCAACCCATTAAAAAAAAAAAACAACTCTGGACAAGGAGGCCTTTTGCAGTCTAAACACAGCTGACTGTGCAGTCTCTCAATAACAGCAGAGCTCAATAGAATTTAGGGAAAATTTGGGACTCAAAATATACTCTCCCCTTTTTGCTGCCATTTCTCTTTCTTGAAAAATAAATAATAAACTTCAATATCAAGCCAAAAAAACAGGAAAAGAGGCTCTGTCTCTGAGGACTCCCCAGCCAGTGTACTAGCGTGGCAAACTGAGCTGACCCTTGCAGCTGCTGCAAGCATCTAAGAAACGTTAGGAAAAAATAATCTCTTCCTCAGTTTTGATTAAGACAGTGACAACACTTTGCAGCCGTTCCCAGAGGGACCATCCCTGAGAAGGGAAGTGGGCCCTCCCCCCCCCACACCCCTTTTTCTATAGAATTGTGCAGAGAGACTTCAGCCTCCAGACGGATGCTTCCTGCAGAGCGGCCGATTCAATCATGCTGTTAAGGTGGACGAAAACAAGACCCTCACCTGTGCCCCATACTAAATAAGGAAAATGTTTGAAGTGATTGAGAGTTGGCTTGCCTTGAAGCAGGTGGGCTCGGGGGAGTGGAGAGGAAATAAACAGCTTGTGTGTTCAAAGTGATAGGGAGACATGAAATCATGCAGTACTACATCTGTCTTTCCAGAAAAATAGATAAACAACAACTCCTGCTTTGTTATTTTCCAAGGAGGAACGGGGACCTCCCATAGGTTCACATCAGCAGAGAATTACTCGTTATTCATTAGTTTATATACTGCTTAAATGCCAGATGGCTTCTGAGCAGTTTTTGTCAAAGAATCAGCATTGGAAGGGACCCTGAAGTTCATTTACTCCAACCTCCTGCAATACGGTGGTACCTTGGTAGTTGGAACGGCTTGGCTCCCGAACAAATCGGCTCCCGAATGCCGCAAACCCAGAAGTGAGTTTGCGAATGTTTTTGGAAGCCGAATGTCCGACGGGGCTTCCGATTGAGTGCAGAAAGCTCCTGCAGCCAATTGGAAGCTGTGCCTTGGTTTTTGAACTGTTTCGGGAGTCAAACAGACTCTCAGCATGGATTAAATTCTAGAACCAAGGTACCACTGTACAGGAATGCACAGCTGTCCCATACAGGGATTGAACCTGCAACCTTGGTGTTATCAGAGTCACGCTCTAGCCAACTGAGCTATCTATAAAATCAATTCTGAGATCCATGCACATTTGAAATACCCAATAACCATTTCGTCAAAGCATTAAAACACCCTTAATTTTAAAAGCAGTACAATTAAATAACATCAGAAGTGCAAGGGCAGGTTTCCCTAAACAGATGCGTCTTCAGGAGCCAGTGACATGCAAATATGGATGGAGGTGGTGTATTTCAGCAGGGAGGGCATTCCAACCACACTACAGCCACCAATGAAGACCCAGTTCTTTGTTACCGCAGACTGATAATATCAGGCTGTGGTAGAACTAACTGGGTTCTGTCTGGTGGTCATAGTGCCCTTGTGGACTAGTTCCACAGATCAATTATTTTTTAGTGCAAACAAGTTCTAATGGTATGTCAGGGCCTAGCTATGACTTCAGCACCGTGAGGTGGTGATGCTTAGCCAGAATTTGGGTATATATTTATATTTTAATTCACTGGGTCACGGGCATGATTATGATCTGTCATTTTGTTTATATGTGTTTCTGCCTCGCCTCCTTTCATGGACCTCAAAAGCGATGCAGAGAGGTTTGCTGGCCATTCCACCCTGGGCGCTCATCAGAGGCTTCAGCAAGTGAGGAATGTCTTGCACTGTTTTCCACCTGGGCCCTCAAATACTGCAAAGAGCTGGTAAAGGAACAGACTGGAGACTTGTTTCCTATCTAATACATACCAGACAAAAGGAATGACACACTCTGGAGAAGAAAGGCAGGCTTCAGACAGGTGTCCTTTACAATATGACCTGCTGCAATGCCTGCAGTGGGAGTCTCCCATTTGGTCCCGCCCAGACTGGGGCGCAGAGACCTTATGTCCCTTCGCACCCCTATTGCAGCAACCAGGTGGGGAAAGCCATATTGATGGAGTCAATGGAAGGAAATAGAAGTACTTATTTTGCAAAATTCACATCCCATCCTTCAGCTCTTAAAATGCCCTCATGCAGATTCAGCAGAAATGTTACTTCATGCCTGCTCTGTAAGTCCTTCCTTCTGTAAGGAAAAGTGTTTTCCTATCACTTGCACGGTGCTTTTATTATTTATTATTTTATTTTCCCAGGAACGACAAAAGTACAGCAGTTACATTCGCAGCATGTTAAAGATCATGGATCAGAGCAAACCAGAAGATAAGGATGAGAATAAGGATTTGCAAAACAAGGCTTTAGTGCAGGTGTGGGGAACCTTTGGCCTTCCATCCGCCCCAGAAAGCACGGCCAATCAGCAGCCTCTGGACAGCCAAGCATTGCCCACACCTGCTTTAGTTGGTCATGAGAAAGGGTTGATATTGGCTACGTCTTGGGAAGATTTAACCAGTGGGAACTTAGATCAGAGGTGCAATAAAGCATGGCAAACTGCTTTCACTGAAAGAAGACCCTGCTGGATCAGGCCAGTGGCTCTTCTAGTCCAGCATCCTGTTCTCGCAGTGGCCAGCCAGACATCCGCAGGAAACCTGCAAGCAGAACTTAATGCCCAAGGGCGGGGAGGAAAACATGGGACCCAATTACAGCCGCGTGCTCTGGTTTTATTATTTGCACAGATGGGAGTGTGAGCAACTGAGGAGCCATGCAATTAGCTGAGATTGTAGGTAGCTGCATCTGCCCATAAAGACCATCTTAACTGCCGTCGCTGCAAGCTGAAAAACAAATGCACAATCACTAGTTGATTGATTCCCTTTTGTAGGCTTCCCCAGCTGGGCCTTGCTGCTAAGACACACATGCACACACTCACTCTCTCCTACCATCATCACTGTACCCTATTTTACAGTGGCTGCTCTGTCCTGGCAAGGAGGTGCAGCTGCTACGAACAGCCCTTGAACTGATGAAATAGCCCCCCCCCAACCTCCTATTGATAAGACGGGCAAATAAAGCCATTTATTGTCCGCAAATGGCAAAGTCCCCCCGAACCTGAGCTCAGCAGCAGCCTCTTCGGAAGGTAATTCTCCCCACCAACTACCCCGCTTTCTGCTCCAAGCTGCCCCCATCACCACAGCAACCTCGGGTGAAGCTGGAGGTATCTCTGCCTCCTGCCAGACACCTGGGCCGGCCGTGTCATTGAGGTTCCTTGCGGAGATAAGCAAAGATTTCTTCCTTTTTCCTACCGACCCCTCCTCCCATCTCTGCAGCTGTCTGGGACCCTGGGCTTTTCCTCCACCGACAAGAAAGCCTCAGCTGCTGATATTTTCACCCATGCCAGGAGGGGAGGGAGCTGTGCAGCCCCCCCTTACCCAAACCAGATTTCCTACTTCATTTTGGACACTGGCGCCTTGTTGCACCCCCTTTAAATTCTGGCGTTCCACCTCAGCTCCCTTGGGAAGATGCAGCTCAAAGGAGACAAGAGAGGCATGCAAGTGTTTCATAGGGCAAGGTTCCCAGGGAGGCAGCATCAGAGGCCTGTTCAGTGCTCTCTTCTTGACATACAAGGGAATGCCTGAATGTCTCAATAAACAACACTTGTTTTCTATCACGTAGGTATGAATGAATTTTAAAATGTTTACCAAAAAAAAAGGCCAGTGGAATATACGGCGATAACCAAGCGATCTTAACGTGGCTTTGCAACATCATTAGTTGTGCAGTATAGTTAGTTCCATAATGTGTTAATTCTCAGCGTGATGTCGGGACGGTGAGACGAACAGCGGCGTTTTTGGAGGAAGCTGAATGCAGCAGAAAGGAAAAGGTGCTGCGTGCGACAGGTACAGGGCAGAATGGGATACGATGCCAGCACCGCCCACGATTTGGTTGCACGCAAGCAGACAGGCAGGTGGGAACGACTGGTGGGGCACCATCCCATTCACCACAATGGACTGGCCTCCACTGCTGAATTGACCCCTCCAACACACAAACTCCATTCACTTAACTTAGAAAAGTTGCATGCCGGAGAGAAAGGTGTCTTCCCTGACATGTTAGCTTTCAGTGAGCAAAACGTGACCCACCCACAGTCTGAAAGAGCGCAACCCAAACAGGTTTTCCTGTGGGCAGAGGACAAGTTGCCGCCCCCCGCCCCCAGCCTTGTGTCTACCACAATCCCTTACACCCCAACGAGTCTCCAAAGCTCCTTTGTGGGTTTGGAGGGAGCTGGCTGTCCCACCAGTTTCAACACTCCCCATCTCAGCCTGCTTCTAACTAGGCCTTAGCATCCCGTCTCCCGCCCCCCCCCCCCCTTGTTACCCGGCTGCAATTCCCCTCTCATTTAGAACCCATTTGCTCCCTTTGGCAGGAGTGAAAGTGTTGACACCAAACTTCCCCTTCTTCCTGCAAGCTTGCAAATGCGCACTTTGTTCCTTGATCAAGAGCATCTGGAGCTGACTGGTCCATCTAACCCAGTGCTGTCTTCTCTGACTGGCAGCTGCTGTACAAAGTATTGGGCAGGGGTATATTTTCCTGATCTCCAAAAGAAAGGGCAAAGCTCAGTAGTGGAGCATCAGGCAGATGGCCTTAGGTGAAACCCCTGAGGACATCTCCAGGTAAGGCTGAGGCGGAACAGGAAGACTCCTGTTTGAAACCTAGAGATCTGCTGCCAGTCAGTGTTCGCAATATTGAGGCAGATGGACCAATCACTTGATTTGTTACAGAAGGCTTCCTTTGTAACAACTTCAAGGGGCTAGCCTGCTGTAGCAAAATCATAAAAGCATCTTCTGGCACCTCTAAGCAGAGGTCCCAATAGGCTGTAGCTTCACATGCATGCAGTGCTTTTTCTGGGGGGATGAAGGGGTACGCATACTCCTAAACATTTTGTGAATCTTTCTACTTTTGTCCATTTACTGTATTTATTTTCCCCGATTTGAACTAAAATGGTGATTTTCTTGAGTCAAAATGAGAGTACAGTGGTACCTTGGGTTAAGTACTTAATTCATTCTGGAGGTCTGTTCTTAACCTGAAACTGTTCTTAACCTGAGACACCACTTTAGCTAATGGGGCCTCCCGCTGCCACTGCACTGCTGGAGCACGATTTCTGTTCTCATCCTGAAGCAAAGTTCTGAACCGAAGTACTATTTCTGGGTTAGTGGAGTCTGTAACCTGAAGCGTATGTAACCTGAAACGTATGTAACACGAGGTACCACTGTGCCCCTAAACCTTTTTTCTTTAGAAAAAAAGCACTGCACACATGTAGTTGCTTTGAAACAATGCCAGATTTTCCCTGCCTGGTGCCCTCATACAACTCCCATCAGCCCCAGCCATGGCAGCCATACGATGCTGGGGCTGATGGAAGTTACAGTCTCTAAAACATCTGGAGGGCACCAGGTTGCTGTCTGACATGTTTACTCTTAAAATACATAAAGGTAAAAGGTAAAGGACCCCTGGACAGTTAAGTCCAATCAAAGGTGGCCATGGGGTTGCGGAGCTCATCTCGCTTTCAGGCCAAGGGAGCCAGCATTTGTCCACAGACAGCTTTCTAAGTCATGTGGCCAGCAGGACTAAACTGCTTCTGGTGCAATGGAACACTGTGACGCACACCAGAGTGCATGGAAACACCGTTTACCTTCCTGCCACAGTGGGACCTATTTACTTGCACTGACGTGCTTTCAAACTGCTATGTTGGCAGGAGCTTACCCCCATTGCAGGGATTTGAACCACTGACCTTCTGATCAGCAAGCTCAAGAGGCTCAGTGGTTTAGACCACAGCGCCACCTGTGTACCTGTTAATATACATATAGTACTGCCTATGCAAAAACAATACAAATAAAGACAAATTGTGACCAGTTAGAGCTGAGACACAGGGCTGTTTGGGGGGGAAGTGGGAGGGGACCTGACAAATGGGCCATGGTGGGTGTGGGAGGGATGCTCTGATCTTAGGTAGCAAAGGTGTTAATAGGCACTGGAGGAGTGCTTGGGAGTGAGAATCTAAGATCAATGACTTGAATTATCCTCCCCTATGCCTCCTCAATGAGTAAAGAAAACAGAGGGCAGGGAGGGCAAACAGATAAGGCACAGGAGGAAGGAAAAGCTTGTCTTCATTCCCTGCCCATCTCCCCACAGGAGAGCAGGGAGGAAGGATTTGGAGCTGAATTTTTTTATAGAAAGACATTTTTGCTGGTATAATCAGCATCTGCTATAACCAGATGAAGGTTTCATTTTGGAATAATAAATTTTTAGAGTAGTTTTTACAGTTATATCAAAAATTACTGATTTGATTATACTATTAGAAATACATAGATGATTATGAAATTATTGTGAGGTTTAATAAGTTAACTTTATATTTGGACAACTTTTCTGCTGTACTTTATTTGAAGGAGAAAAATAACCACTTCCTTAATAACAATTTAAACCATTTATTTTACTAAAACAGTAACATTATAGCATATGTATCCATGTTTGTTAATGCATGTGGTTAAACAATTTTTTAAAAAAAACAAAAACCAACAGACTGGGTTTTACCACACGTGAAATACTTAAATCCTTATTTCCTGATGAATAGCCTTTGGACTATAATGTAACTTAAATAGAAAACTATCTTTAGAAAGATTTCTTCTACAAAAGCATTTTATTTTAAAAATCCAATTTAATTTTTTTTAAAAATCCGATTTAAATTCAAAAAATCCCTTAAAAAAATATCATTATTTTTATCCAACCTGCCCTTTATGGAGCTGAGCCCTTGCACTAATCATAGATCCTGAGTCAAATTAAATCCTGCAGCTGAAAACCCCAGCAGAGTACTCCAGGTCTAAGAGCTGGGCAAATCTTATCAATGACACTTTCTCTCATCTGCCCAGTTTCCTTATATTAAATTCAGTTCTCCACATTCCTGCATCAGTTTGAGATTCAATGAAAATTTGTCTGCATTTTAGTGTGAATTTCTCTTAATACATGTGTTTATGCAAAGCAACTTCTCCAAATATAATTCACCTTTGTGAGCTATTTTCACCGCTATGTGCACACTTTATCCTATCAAATGCATTTTTGCACACATTACCAGACTCTATAACTTCATTGGAAAATTTGGAGCAGGGCAGGTTTTGAAGGACGGTTGTGTTTTGGTTCTCATATTGTTCTGGAAAGTGTGGATTAGGTAGATTCAGCTTTAAATGCGAATTGAATCAAACTTCTCCCTCCCCCATCCCTACCTGGTTCTATCTTGGATGGTGCATTCCTTAGTCTGGGTGGGGGACGCTCCTACCTCCACTTCCCAGAGTTTTCTTAGCCCTAGATTGGCTAAGACATGGGAAATCAATCTTTTCACACAAGAAAATGACATGGCCCCCAAAATCCCTGGGGAAGAGGCTGCCTTCACACCTCCTCAGAGACAGCAGGCTTTGGACTGATTTGCAGAGAGCAATTGGTGAGCTGTTAACAAAACAGATTGCATTCAATTTACAGGCTTTGAAAAGGGTGGAGGCAGTCTTGCCTTCCCTTAGCCTTTCTCCACCTCTCGCACAACCAAATTTGTTTATGATCTGAGCTGCAAACCTTGAAAGGCAAAAAACCTGAACACCCAAAACTGTGACATTCTTTTCATTAAAGATCTACTAGCTTGGAGATGAGGCATTTGTGGTCCTAGAGATGCTATTGGACTCCCAGCAGCCAGCATGGCCACTGCTTAGGAGCTGATGGGAGTTGTTGTCCAACAATAGCCAGAGAGCACCAGGTTCCCCCCCCCCATCCACACTAGAATCAAAGGTGGGGAGCCTTTTGCCCAGGGGCTAAATCTGTGGGGGGTGGCAGGCCTCTCTATTTGCCCCTTGAGACTCTGCCCAGACCACACCCTTCATTGACCCTGCCTCACACCCTACTTTAGTGTTTTTGCCTGACTGGAATGGGTCCTTGAAGTCTGATCATGCCTCTTCCTTAGGTAGGTAGGGACCCCTGACCATTAGGTCCAGTCATGGCTGACTCTCGGGTTGTGGCGTTCATCTCACTTTATTGGCCAAGGGAGCCGGCATACAGCTTCTGGGTCATGTGGCCAGCATGACTAAGCCGCTTCTGACAAACCAGAGCAGCGCACAGAAACGCCGTTTACCTTCCCGCCGGAGCAGTACCTATTTATCTACTTGCACTTTGACGTGCTATCGAACTGCTAGGTTGGCAGGAGCAGGGACCAAGCAACGGGAGCTCACCTCTTCACAGGCATTCAAACCGCCAACCTTCTGATCGGCAAGTCCTAGGCTCTGTGGTTTAATCCACAGTGCCACCCGCGTCCCTAAGCCTCTTCCTTACCAGGGTGGGAAAAAGAGCATTTTACAAACAAAGGTAAAATTTACATTCAATGCTCCACCCACTTTTCCCTCTGTCTCCACCCATCTCCCCAATGGCACATGTTTCCTGGAAAGGAATGTGCCTCTTGGTCTGAAAATTATTCCCCACCAAATATTTTTATTTAAATGTAACACATTTATATGCCATTTTTTTCCTCCCAGGAGCTGAAGGTGGCATGCATGGCTCTCCTCCACCTTTCATCCTCACAACAACCCTGTGAGGTAGGTTAGGCTGAGAGATGATGACCTACCCAAGGTCACCTAGGGAACTTCATGGCTGAGTGGGGCTTGGACCCCTGGTCTCCCAGGTCCTAGTCTGACACACTAACCACTACACCACATTGTGTGCTTGCTTTTCTTTAAATCGGGTGACTAACCTGTGGCTCTTCAGATGCTCCTGGGCTTCAGCTCACATCATCGCTGACCACTGGGAATGCTAACCTATCGCTGGTGTGCTTTGACCAGTGGCAGAGTCTGCAAACTCCTTTCAATTGTGGTTGACTGAATCAAGTACTTTGGGCCCTTCTGGGCACAATACATGTTCTCTGCCATTGCATGGCAGCCTTTCCCAGGCACTGAATGCCAGTTGTTGTTGTTTAGTCGTTTAGTCTTGTCCGACTCATGAGGTGGCCAAAGTATTGGAGCCTCAGCTTCACGATCTGTCCTTCCAGTGAGCACTCAGGGCTGATTTCCTTCAGAATGGAGAGGTTTGATCTTTTTGCAGTCCATGGGACTCTCAAGAGTCTCCTCCAGCACCATAATTCAAAAGCATCAATTCTTCGGCGATCAGCCTTCTTTATGTTCCAGTTCTCTCTTCCATACATCACTACTGGGAAAACCATAGCTTTAACTATACAGACCTTTGTTGGCAAGGTGATGTCTCTACTTTTTAAGATGCTGTCTAGGTTTGTCATTGTTTTTCTCCCAAGAAGCAGGCGTCTTTTAATTTAGTGGCTGCTGTCACCATCTGCAGTGATCATGGAGCCCAAGAAAGTAAAATCTCTCACTGCCTCCATTTCTTCCCCTTCTATTTGCCAGGAGGTGATGGGACCAGTGGCCACGATCTTCGTTTTTTTGATGTTGAGCTTCAGACCATATTTTGCTCTCTCTCTTTCACCCTCATTAAGAGGTTCTTTAATTCCTCCTCACTTTCTGCCATCAAGGTTGTGTCACTTTTTGGACGACTGCCATTCCCATAATCTCTGATCAATAAACATGCCGGCTGGGATGGATGGGAGTTGTAGTCCAAAACATATGGAGGGCACTAGCTTGCAGGAAGACTGGCATAAAGAGTGACAGCAGCCCACCAGGACCTTGGAACTAGGACTGAGGCAGGAGAAATAAGGGACAAGCAGCCAGCATAGAGAAGCCGTTCCACAGTAGGCAGTGCCATCCCCTTTTGGGCAGAGGGATTACTGTGTGTGCGCGCCCAAGGTAGCAGGGGACCGCTGGAAGTGTAAATGACTATCAGGCTTTGGGAGCTGGTACCACTGGATCCAGTTCATCAATTATGTTGAACTAATAACCTTCAAAATTGGCATTATCAACATCACAACCAACTGAGCTATCCAGGTTTTAATTGGATTTTGAATGAAATTGTTGCTGCTTTGAATTTTTGGGGGGGAGGGGGGTTATTCTGGTATTTTGAACAATGCTTTTGATAGGGTATGGAGGGGGCACTGGGGACGAATTTACAGAACCAAGGAGGCAGTAGCCCAAACCTGTCCTAGGGGCTTGTTTGCAGCTTTTAATATGGTGAGGTTTGGGAGTGGTTTGATCAGGAGCCCTGGATTTAACAAACCTCATCACCAGGTGAAGAAGAGAAGAAGAGTTTGGATTTGTTATCCCGCTTTATCACTACCCGAAGGAGTCTCAAAGCGGCTAACCATCTCCTTTCCCTTCCTCCACCACAACAAACACTCTGTGAGGTGAGTGGGGCTGAGAGACTTCAGAGAAGTGTGACTGGCCCAAGGTCACCCAGCAGCTGCATGTGGAGGAGCAGACACACGAATCTGGTTCACCAGATTATGAGTCTATCGCTACACCACACTGACACACTGGTGAGATAGATAAGCAGAGCCTGCAAGAGCTACGATGGTGTCAAATACTGCCCAGTCACCATGAGGTCTAGAAACTTGCTTGTTGTTTTTTTAAGAGGTGAAAGTAAGAACTGAAGGGCAACATGGCAGGGGATTGATTGACTGATTAATTGATTTAAACAAGTCATGTGGTGGGTGAGTTAACAGCTAGAGAGCTCATGATTCTGGTGGGATTTTTAACCTCTCCATTGCTGCCATTTCCCAAATTTCTAAACAGCAATGAACAGTTGGAAACCTTTTCCAAACCACTGCCAATCAGATTGATAAGTAGATCCCTCCTGATCGTTCAGTCTTCAGCCCACCACTGCTCTCATGTTGAGACCTGGCCGATGTCTTATAGAGCAGATGCAGATGGCAACCTCCCAACAGATGGACTGGTGTTTGTCCATTAATCACCACCTATTGTCCCAGTTGCTTTGTTCCCTTCCCCTCCTACCCTTTCTTGGCTTCTGGTATACCTTTTGAGGATGTGGGAGAGATTTCACCAAGGGAAGAGGCTGTCGCAACCAGCGCTTATTGTCTGTGAAGTGGGGAGGACTTGATCTCATGTAAACACCCTGCAATGTCGAAGAAAGCTGGTTCAGCTGGCTGACTGTAAACATATAAACCTGCCTTATACCAAGTCAGACCATCGGGTCCACCTAGTCCACTATTGTCTACACAGAATGGCAGCAACTCTCCAGGATTTAAGACTGGGGACATACCTGGAGATGCTGTTGATTGAACTGGGGACATTCTATATGCAAAGCAAGTGCTCTACACATTGTACTATGGTCTCCTTCCTGTAAAAATAATGTAAGATTCTAGTCCTCATTGTTCAGAATAAAAGACTGAAATAAATAGCAACACCGGCAGCTGCCTTGTGCTGTGTCAGATTAGTATTGTCTCATTGACTAGCAGCAGCTCTTCACGATTCAGGCAGGAAGTTTATCCTAGGCCTACCCAGGGAGGTGCCACTGGGGATCTGCTGCAACCTTGTGCATGCAAAGCAAATGCTCTATCACTGAGCTACA
The DNA here is from genome assembly GCF_964252035.2 of Podarcis erhardii. NCBI lineage: Eukaryota > Metazoa > Chordata > Lepidosauria > Squamata > Lacertidae > Podarcis > Podarcis erhardii. The sequence continues at coordinate 24,789,166 of NC_138505.1, read as the reverse complement.
GCCTTTCCAGAATGCACTCTGCACATGTTCAAAGGCGTTACAGTGATTACTACCACAAAGAGAGCATGTGCAACATAATAGTGATTGCATCTGACAAAGCCATAAAAATCACTATCTCTCTGAGACTACCCTACCTTACAGGATTGTTGTGAGAAGGAAAAGGGGAGGGGGGAACCATGTAAATTATCATGAGCTCCTAGGAGGAAAGATGGGGTATAGATGTTCCAGAAGCAACCCGGTCCCTCAGCCCAGTCCGCAGCATCAGCTGAGATCACATTCGTCGAGGGTTTTTCACTGCCCCCAGCCCGTACCTTCCCAGTTTCCTTGTTTTAAAAAATGCTTTAATCAGACGCGGAGGGCTCTGAATTTGACCAAAGCAGGATCGCTAGGGAGGGAGGGGTTTTATTGGAGGGGGGCAGACAGACAGACACACAAACACACACACACCGCCCAGCAAGGACCAAGAGATTAGCTCATTTCTTTGTTTTTAAATGGTTTTGTTTTTGTTTCATTTTGTATTTTGCATTTTGATGTTGTGAACTGCCCTGTGATCTTTGGTACGCAAGGGCGATATACAAATTTAACAAATAATATTAATAGTATTTTGAAGTCTCTCTGTAATCAAAGGGACACATAGCAGGCGATGGATTAAACTACGTACGCTTGAAAATTCGGGTTTTCGTTTGAAAAATCCCCTAAGGCGCAAAGCTATTTGGATTGAAATATTTCCTTTTCACTTAGTCTGAAATGGGTTCGGGTTGCTGCTGTGTGTATGTTTTAATGACCTTCCACCAGCACCTTTCTCTTTCGGTCCGACAAACTCTCGCTCACTCATTCCTTGTCAAGCGCAGCTCAGTCACTCTCGGTCACTAAGCGCAAGTTTTTAGGCAAGAAGGGGGGAAAAAAGAACCAGTTTGGTTTTTTTCCTGAGGAAACAACAACAAAAAGTATTTATTGATTACAAAGGTCAGAAGCGGAGTCACCCGCCAGAGGGACCTGCCCAATCCGGGGAGATTCTTGGGTCTTGGCGGTGATGCAGAACTGTCCGACCTACTCGGATAGCACCAAAGCGCCAGTGTCCGGCATAGAAGAAGCGGGGGGGGGGGGAGAGAGAGATAGAAAGAGAAAGAGACGGGGAAGGGGTGACATGGCAGTGTCCTGAATCGCCCCAGCCCATCGGACGAGAAAGACGCGATGCCCAAGTGCTATCGCTGGAGAGGGGCACCTCGCCGTCGGAAGTCCCAGGTTGCGCGCAGGCGCCTCTTCCAAAAGCGCGCTTCTCGCTTTGCTGCCTGCCGGCTCGTGGAGCTGAAAGCCGCCCTTGCCGCCGCCATCAGACGGGACTGGAGAGCTCGGAGTAGCCGTCTGAGCGGCTGCCTCGCTCTCCTCCTCCTCGCCTCTTTCTTCACACCTTGGTGCCCAAGGAGGGCAGCTCAGACTTCTGGGTCTGCCCACTGAGGGTGGAGGAGACCGAGCCGGCCTGGGCGCGCAGGGCCCGGCGCAGGCCGAGCAGGAGGAGACACTGGGCGCGGAAGCGGCTGTCGAAGAAGGCGTAGAGGAAAGGGTTGAGGCAGCTGTTGATGTAAGCCAGGCAGGTGGCGTAGGGGTGCAGGCGAGGGATGAGTTCGAGCCAGGAGCAGGGCAGGTGCAGCACCCCCACCCAGTAGAGCACGTAGAGGTTCTTGAGCAGGTGGAAAGGGAACCAGCAGGCGGCGAAGACGGCCACCAGGGTGACGATGATGCGCAGCAGGCGGCGGCGCTGGCGGCCCTCCTCCTTGCGCACGTGCTGCTGGAAGTGGCGGCTGACGGTGGCGCCGATGCAGCAGTAGCAGAGCGTCATGAGCAGCAGCGGCAGCACGAAGCCCAGCGCCGTCGTGGAAAGGCTCAGCGCCGCCATCCAGTATTCTTTTTCCCGCGGGCTGGACGCCACGCTGCTGAAATCCATGTCGCACTCGACGGCGGCCTCAGCAGCCATAGCTGCAGCAGCGGCATCGGCATCAGCAGCAGAGGCGTTGCCGTCGGTCTGGTGGGGTGGAAGGCGCGTACGCGTGTTGCGCAGCAAGAGCGCGGGCAGCGCTAAGAGCCCGGCCAGCAGCCAGACGGCGACCAGCGAGAGCAGCGTGGAGGTGCGCGGGCGCGCCGAGGCGGGCCGCCCGACGGAGCGGGGCAGGGCGTGCACGATGGCCAGGTAGCGCTCGAAGCTGAGGCAGCCCAGGCAGAAGGCGGACGCGAACATGTTGAGCAGCACCAGGTAGCTGCTCAGCTTGCACAGCGCCGAGCCGAAGGGCCAGTGGAAGCGCAGCGCCGTGTAGGCGGCCCAGAGGGGCAGCGTCACCACGAAAGCGAGGTCGGCGAGCGCCAGGTTGCCGATGTACGTGTCCGCCGAGCGCCGCTTCGCCGGCGGACCGCGCCACACGGTGAAGATCACCAGGCCGTTCCCCGACAGGCCCAGGACGAAGACCAGCATGTAGAGGACGGGCAGCAGCGAGAAGGAGACCTCCCAGTCCGTCTCGGCCTCTTCCCAGGCACACTGCAGCTGCAGGAAGCTGTCGTTCCAGGCCCCCGACGGCCCCTCCTCATACTCGTACTGGTCCCCCAACAGCGGGTAGTCGAGAGGCTGCTGGTGGCTCTCCATGGCGCAGGCAGCCCATCGACCGGACAGCAGGCGCGAAGGGTCTCGTCTTCCGACGGCTGGCACCAGCGGCTTTCTCCTCCGACAGCTGTCCTCTGGCTAGGGAAAGCTATTAAAGAGCGGCGGGGTGGGCGGGCATAGGAGGAGGAGGAGGGGGGTGGCTTGAGGAGACACCGCCCTCTCGCTGCGCGCCCGCCGGGACAGAGCCAGCCCCTCCCGTCGGGGTTTGAGCGAGTAGTGGGTAGACGGAGCCAGTCTGGGATTTTGCGATAAGTTTTTGCTTGCCTGCTTCGCCAGGGACAGCCAGCACATCAGCCCCAGCGAAAGGATTTGCTGGGAGGGACGGCAGCCGTCCATCAGAGCCTCTTCTCCCAGGTGACAGGTCCTTTATGGGGGGAAATGCCCCTATCCATCTTGCCTCTCTTACCGTTGAAGGAAGCTGCCTTACAGCGAGTCAGGCAGGTTGGTCTATCTAGTATTTTGTAAGCCTTGACTGGCACTGGGTTTCAGGTGAGGAGTCTTCCCGGCCCTACCTGGGGATGCCCAGGACTGAGCCCCAGGACCGTTTCTATGCAAGGCAGGTGTTCTGACCCTGAGCTACAGCTTCCCCTTAAAATGAAGCAAGATCCCACAGTCACCATAGGATTAAAGGCTAGGAAACTGCCTTCAAACAAGTCAAACTGCTGGTCCATCTAGCTTAGTACTGTTGGCACTGACTGGCAGCAGCTATCCAACAGGGAGTCTCTCTCCCAGCGCTACTTAGAGATCTGGGGGATAAGGCAGCCCCTCCAATGTTCCTATGGCAATTTATGGGACAAACCTCCCTTTCCAGCTGCTTTGAGATAGGTGCGCACTCTTGGACACAGTTCACATTCATTTTAGCAAGGAAGCCTTCCTGGATCCTGACCCTTGTCCATTGGTGAGGCGGGGGGTCTGCTTGGGGAGGTTTCTACATTGGGCAACAAAGTGTGCATCTGGGCGCTGAACTGCCTCGTTGCCATTGCTGCCCCCTCCCCCTTCCCCAAAGAAAGAAGACGATTCAGCGTCGGAATAAGAGAAGCTGCTGTTTTGTTTTCCCTGGCCTTCATGTGGGAATATTCCAGACCGGATGCTTTGCCAGGGGAGCGCAATGGGTGCTCAGAGGCTCCAGCTTCCCATGAGAAAAAACCACCAGAGATTGCAAACCCTTCTCTTTCTCTCTCACTTGCAAAAAAGCAGCAGTCCGAATGCTTTTCATCAGCATCATAAGGATGTGCTCACAGTGATGCACAGCTGCGGGCTTCAGAATGGTGTGCAGGCACATGGGCACACCAGAGAGGAGTACTGGGGGTTCTCCTCCCCAATGCCCATTGCTATGCTCATCACCCCAGATGGATAGGGTGACAGGGAGACGTTGCTCTCTCTTTTGAGATGTTGCTCTCTCTTTTGGGAAGTCAGGAGCTTCCCAAACTCAGATTATGGATAGCGGTACATGCACAATAAGGCTCTGTTTGCACCATTCCAGTTTGTATTTTGAGCTACATGGGAATACAGGAAGCTGTTTATACTGAGAGGGACAACTGGTCCATCTAGTTATGTACTGTCTACACTGACTGGCAGCAGCTCTCCAGGGTTTCAAGCAGGGGACAATCCCAATTTATACTCCCCCCCCCCCACTCTCATGGGTTCCCAAGCAGCAAACAGATACACAATTTAAAAACAAAGTTGGGGAAAAGAATCTAAAACGGATGTAAACATTCTAAAAATATATTAAAATTAAAAGCAATTGCCGTTAAAAGCATCCTTCTAGCCAATGATCTCGAGGTATTCTTCAGCTACCAAATGCACTTGGATAAACAGGAATGTTTTCAAATTCCTCCTGAGAATGGAGGCAGGCACATCTCACTAGGGAGGGCGTCTGATCAGTTTACAGTTTACAAGTTAAAAATTAAAATGCTCAATGAAACAACCGCATGATAAAAGGATAGCAATTAAACCAGTTACAACAGCAATTAAAATTGTTGTTGTTACAGTTTATTTATGTACTGCTTTCAGGCCAAAAAGCCCACAAAGCAGTGAATAGCATATGAAAACATCAACAAATACCACCCCCCCCAAAAAAAAAATTACTAAAGAAAATGAAATGGTACAAAATTTTGGTACAAATTGTACAAATGGTACAAAAAATATTTTGCAGCTGCTATCATTAAGAGTCTCTTCCTTTAAATTCCTAGGAGTTTTTCTCAGTGAAGACCTTACTTGGAAAATCAATACAACCCAGGTGGTTAAGAAAGTTCAACAGAGACCCCATCTCCTCAGAGTATTGCAAAGAATGATGTCAATTAACATTTGATGATCTCCTTCTACCAGTCAAGAATAGAAAGTGTCCTTTCATACTGCATCACGGTGTGGTATGCTGGTTTGACATCACTGATAGGAAGTGCCTACAGAGGGTGGTGAATACAGCACAAGATATTATGGGCTGTCTGTGAACCAACAGGATAAAGAACAGCTTCTATACGTGGGCTGTTGGGCTGCTGAATGAAAAGATAACAACAGGGCAACTGACTTTCGGGTTTGGTGAGTGTGCGAGGGGAGTTAAGACTAAGAGAGCTGAGTGGGGGGTGCTCTTGTAATCTCACTGCATACAAGTTGTACAAGTGACAATAAAGTATTTCAAAATAAAGTATTTCAATTAAACAGCTGCTCAACCCTAACTTTCTCCCTGATGTGCCGGTTATTCTGACAGTGCTGAATGCTGGAGGCCCATTTATTATCCTGGCCTTGTTTTTCCTGTCTGTAAAATGGGAATAACCACGAGTTTCCAGAGCGGGTTTTGGTGAGTTCAACGGTTGAAGGCAAAGACTTTGCATTTTATTTTTGTATGAAGGAGCAAGCAATCATGGGGGGGGGGGAGACACCACACCTACCTAACTTGGAGACAGACAGTCAGGTTGTGTAACCACAGCAGTGATCCAGAGGAAGAATACCTTAACCGCTGGGAGGACTGCAGAGAGAAGAAAATGCCATGGTGCATCTGCCCCAGCTGCAACAAAACATGTCTTTCCTGTATTGGTCTCTACAGCCACAACAGGCATTGTAACCTTCCAATAGCTTGACTTCACCCCAAAAGCACACTCATCCATTGTCTTCCGACATGTTACAGCCACGAGACACATTTATACTTCCAGATGTCATCAGTCAATATGGTGGGGAGTGGGGCACTTATGTCCTTGTGTCCTATCAACTTAATGCTCCTTGCACCCCCTGCTTTATAACAGGGCTAGGGGTCCAGATCAGGCCTGGGAGCCAGGTCATTTTCTCACCTGCCTGCTGTAGCCCAAATTTGATCACCTGACATCTCAGGTAATTGTGGCCCCTTATCACCTGTGCAGCTTGAGGGCTTCTTGGGCCTGATTAGGGATACAGGCTGGTTCTTCCCACCCTGATGAAAAATTGAATGAATCTATTTTATGAGTCAGGAAGCTGTTTTGAGGCCTGATCCAGGCTTGAATTGTAGGATGTGAACTGAACAAATAGATGCTATCCTGCCAGGATTCCATATGGGCGTTCCAGTGAAGTCTGGTCCATTCTTGCTGTTGCCTTGAGGTTGCCATAGGAACAAACTAGGCTGCCGTGGTCCACCCAGTTCAATACTGTCTGTATTGTCTTGCTGCAGGGGTGTATAGGGTGTTAGGGGAGGGGGTAGAACCTCTAGTAGGGGGCATATTGTGCTCCTTCTGGGGCAATTTGTCCATTTTTTGGTCCTCGCCTTACACTCAGCTCTCACCTGTGGCTCCCAGAAGCTGTCAGCATGCGATGGTGGCCACACCCTGGGAATGGCTTTGATAGGCTGGCTAAACCAGGTGAGGGTAACTGATGGGTCTCAAAACCTTGGTGAGTTGGTGTGGCGTTTGACCATTCTTTGGGGATACATTTGTATTGGGGGAGAGAAAGGGTTAATAGGTTGACCAAAAAGAAAGCCCGGAGGTGGAGCCTACCTGATTTTGAAGCTCAGCCCAGAGGTTTTGACAGTTAATTCAGTTGGTTCTCTTTGAGGGAGGGGGGGAGATAGAGGAGTCAGAGTGAGTTAGAGACAGGACAAGACTGAGAGGGAATAGAGTGACAGTGTTTGGAATACACTCATACCTCGTGTTGCGTTTGCTTCAAGTTGAGCGTTTTCAGGTTGCATCCCACGGCGACCCAGAAGTACCGGAAAGGGTTACTTCCGGGATTCACCGCTCGCACATGCGCAGATGCTCAAAATGATGTCACACACATGCGCAGAAGCAGCGAATTGTGACCCTCACATACGCAGACGTGGGTTGCATTCTGCTCAGGTTGCGAACAGGGCTCTGGAATGGATCCCGTTCGCAACCAGAGGTACCACTGTATATTTTAAAACTTGTTTGTGTTTGAAATAAACTTTAATCTTCATTGTGAACTTTACCTAAGACTCAGTACTTTACTGGGAAGCCCTGCGTTTCCCCCCACAAAATTGGTAGCAGCGGAAGAATAAAGTACAGTGGTACCTCGGGTTACATACGCTTCAGGTTTCACACTAAGCCAAAAATAGTGCTTCAGGTTGAGAACTGTGCTTCAGGATAAGAACAGAAATCGGGCTCTGGCGGCGCGACGGCAGCAGGAGGCCCCATTAGCTACAGTGGTGCTTCAGATTAAGAACAGTTTCAGGTTAAGTACGGACCTCTGGAACGAATTAAGTACTTAACCCGAGGTACACTGTAGTGGTGTACAAGTCAATAGTCTGGGAAACGACCGGGGGCTGTTTTCGAATGCCACAGTTGGCAACTTCCCCTGTGTGCAAAGACATGCTCTGGCGGATGAAACCAATAGTGGGCCCAATGATCAAGAAGATCATTTCTGCATGTGCTGAAGAGGTAAGTGAAGGGCAGATAGGATTCGTCAGCGTGATAAGGTAGCCCATCTAGGAGAAGGAAAACTCTGATCCTAAACCTCCACTGCCTTGTGGGATATCTTCAGGAGAAGAAAAGGCTAAGGACTAAACCCTACACAAATCCAGAGTGGAGTCCCAAAGTTGAGTCACACCTTGTACACCTACCTCCTGCAGCCAAGCTGGTACCAAACATATTGCTCTGCTTTCCTTTGGACCACATCAGCCAGGCCGAGAGGGGGGTCTTGTCATCTGGGCGGCCCAGGACCTCCCTACATGCTGCCCAGGCTTGCGCCCCGGGGAGGTTACCTTGGTGCTCCTAACACAGCGGTTTGATTTCACCCCCAGAAGTGCACTCCATTGTCTCTTGAGATGGATGCCAACAATGTTCTCCAGGATTGCAGGCAAGACTCATTCTCCTACCTGGAGACGCTGCCGTGAATTGAACCTGAGACCTTCTGCATGCAAAGCAGGGGCCCTGCCACTCAACTGCGCACACAGAGACACCATAGGGAGCTGCCTTTTCATTCATTCATTCATTCAGGCTTTATTGGCATAATTTAGACAATAAGATCATAAAGGAGAAAGAAATAAAAATCTATAAAACACTGGTAGTATCAAACTGGTAGTAACCACCATTAAATAAAATTAAGAAATTTTAAATTTGACTTTAAAAATCTCGGCTAAATATTCCGAAACAATCTTAGTAGTTTCAGAAGCTGCCTTCTACTGGCTGTACCTTTTCTTTCTTTCTTTCTTTTTGTGCTGTTTATTTTTATTAAAGATTTTCTTGATTTGCAATGTCTCTCTCTCCTATTTTTTCCTCCCATGTAACTTTTTTACAAATCAGTTTCATTTGTTGAGACATTAGGAAGAAAAGGGGGAAAGAGGTTGGGGTCGGGTGGCGATGTTTCTATTTTACTTACTATATGTGGGGTTTGGTGTCAGCGTTGCTTGTGCATGTTCTTTGTTGTTCACTTGTGTTCCTTTGGTGGTGTGAGAGGTTGGGTGTGGTTGTTCATTTGTGGGTGGCTGTGGTGGTCTTTGTTTTCATGTGTGAGTGGGGTGGGTGGGTGTTTTGGATCAGGTTAGCCAGATTGATTTGTATGCTGTTGGTGGATTATTGTCATTGTCTTGTTGGGCTGTGTATGTGATAAAGAGCAGCCATACCAGGGTGAAGGTGTCTTCTTCTATTTGTCCCCGTGTCAGTTTCAGCTTATTGGTTAATTTTTCTAGTATGGCTGTTTCCCATACTCTTTGGTACCATTGTTGTTGTTTAGTCATTTAGTTGTGTCTGACTCTTCATGACCCCAGGGACCAGAGCACGCCAGGCACTCCTGTCTTCCACTGCCTCCCGCAGTTTGGTCAAACTCATGCTGGTAGCTTCGAGAACACTGTCCAACCATCTCGTCCTCTGTCTTCCCCTTCTCCTTGTGCCCTCAATCTATCCCAACATCAGGGTCTTTTCCAGGGAGTCTTCTCTTCTCATGAGGTGGCCAAAGTACTGGAGCCTCAGCTTCAGGATCTGTCCTTCCAGTGAGCACTCAGGGCTGATATCCTTAAGAATGGATAGGTTTGATCTTCTTGCAGTCCATGGGCTCTCATGAGTCTCCTCCAGCACCATCATTCAAAAGCATCAATTCTTCAGTGATCAGCCTTCTTTATGGTCCAGCTCTCACTTCCATACATCACTACTGGGAAAACCATAGCTTTAACTATACGGACCTTTGTTGGCAAAGTACCATTGGTCCATGCTTACTCCTGACAGGTCTCTCCAGTGTGGCTGTACCTTTTCTTTCTCTAGCTGGAGATGCTGCTGGGGCTTGAACCCGGGGCCTCCTGCATGCAGAGCAGATGCTCTGCCAATGAGCTACTGCCCTTCCCAAACTCTGGGGACTTTTCACAGCCAGATTTGTAACCCTCCCATTTATTCCTGCTCCTTGCACTGCAGCCGAACTTGCATGTGATCCAGCTTCTCTCTAAGGAGGAAAAAAGGCTTAGGTTTTCTCCCTTCTGCAGATCAAACTGCAATTCATGTCCCAAGAAAATGCAAACACACACTCTTGGCAGGCCAGAGATGCTTCAGCCTTGCATTTGTCCAGGGCAGCATAACCTGGCACAAAACAGAGGAGGCTGTATTGTTCTTGTTGATAAACAGTGGGTCGCCCGTTGGATCTGAGACCAGGGAAGGTGGGCAGCCCTGGGGTCTCCTCCAAGACAATTCCTGGAAGGGCTGGCTTGTTTAAAGAAGATAAACAGACGGGCTTTCTGCCACTGAGGCCATCCCACTGAGGTCGTGAGTTCCTCGGATGTTGGGGAGAGCCATTAGAGACAAGGAAAGATGCCGCTTTCACTGCCCAGGACTGGCCTCACACCATCTGAGAGTTCAAGCAAAACAAGAACCCCAGGGGGTTCATCCTGCTTCTCATCCAAAATCCTTCCTTTGGAGCTGAGCCAGGAATGGGGAATATTTTTTGAGCAACCTTCCAGTGGTGGGCAGGGTTGAGGCCAAAGGGGGCAGAGCAGCGAGTGTAAATTTCACCTGTGTGTGACAGGCTGGTTTTTACACAATGTAGGCAGTGCGGGTGGCACTGTGGTATAAACCACTGAGCCTCTTGGGCTTGCCAATTGGAAGGTTGGCGGTTTGAATCCCTGCGATGATGAAATGAGCTCCCGTTGCTCAGTCCCAGCTCCTGCCAACCTAGCAGTTCGAAAGCATGCCAGTGAAAGTAGATGAATAGATACCGCTGCTGCGGAAAGGTAAATGGCATTTCCGTGAACTCTGGTTTCCGTCACTGTTATGTACTGAGTTGAAGAGGATTCAGAATGCAGCAGTCTGATTGGCCCTAGAACAATAGGATTCAGAATGCAGCAGTCTGATTGGTCCTAGAACAATAGGATCCAGAATGCAGCAGTCTGATTGGTCTACAGGAGCCACCCAATCCAGCTCCAGGTGGAGTGGAACTGAATCCGCAACCTGATTGGCCTACAGGAGAATCCCGGAATTAACCAATCACATGGGGCCCATTGTGTAAATAATGTATATAAAGCAGACATTCTTCACCCCCATCGTTCAGTCCAGACACTGAGATCCAGTGCCGAGGGCCTTCTGGCGGTTCCCTCATTGCAAGAAGTGAGGTTACAAGGAACCAGACAGGGCCTTCTCGGTAGTGGCGCCCACCCTGTGGAACACCCTCCCTTCAGATGTGAAGGAAATAAGCAGCTATCCTATCTTTAAAAGACATCTGAAGGCAGCCCTGGTCAGGGAAGTTTTTAATATTTAATGCTGTGCTGTTTTTAACATTTGACTGGGAGCCGCCCAGAGTGGCTGGGGAAACTCAGCCAGATGGGTGGGGTATAAATAATAAATTATTATTATTACATTATTATTATACTTGGTAGATGAGATCATTGTGATGTTCTATTTGACATAATTCCACAAAGGGTCTCCATTTAAGTCTAAGAGAGGGGAAGGGCCTCAATCTGGTTCCCCTGAACGCCTTACCTTTCGACCACCTTAAGGATGGCCTGCTTAAACATCTTTCCCCATTGACTGCCATCTCCTTCATTTTGTTTGAAGGACCCTCCTTTTCTAAGGAGTCACCTGCCCTCCAGCAGATAGCAATCAGAATGATAGCAATCTCCATCACTATCCAGGTGTGAAACCTTTCCTGCCCTCTTCCCCCTGGGCATTTTTGTTTTGTTTTCGAAGCATATAATCTCTGGCAAATACCTGCATGCCATTGACTTCCCCATCCTCCTTTTCAAGAAGGGCCTCCTGGTCTTAATTGATGCCTAGCTGAAGGGAAGGCAGTAATTTCACCAACATTCATTTCCTAGGCAGAAAGTACCGTCCCTTAAGGGCAGAGCAGAGGAGCCATCCGGGAGAGTTACCTGCCGAAGGGGGTGATAGGATGAATGGCAGGTGCCTCCAAAAATGCAGCAGAATCTATTCCAAGAGCCAGTTGTTTTGAATCTAGACCTGGACACATCTGTTATTGATTCTTTGTACCATTTGGAAACTTAATTCCAATATCTTTTAGTGTGCTTTTATTTTAGAAATTCAGCACCAGGCAGCAGCATTATTAGGAACATCCGAAGGTCCCACAGTCGTTGCTAAGCTTTTGGGTGCTTCAGAAGCCTTCTTCATCATGCTGCATGTCCTGAAGTTCTGGAGAACTTTGCTCACTGTTTTGAGAAGATCAGAAGAGCCTTCCTGCTGTATCAGGCCCAAGGCTCATCTAGTCCAGCTTGTAAGGACCACAACCCTCATTAAGAACCCTGATGGATGAAGATAATGGTCCATCTAGACCAGCATCTGCTTCTCTTCTGAGCAGCCCACAAGCAGGACACAAGCACCACAGCCACTCTCCCTACTTGTGATTCCCAGAAACTGGTATTCAGAAGCATATTACCTTCAACAGCAGAGGAGAACATAGACATCATGGCTAGTAGCCATCGATAGCCTTCATTCATCTTTAAAATCCTCTTTTAAAGCCATTTGAGTTGGCGCCGTTTTGATTGCTCCTCACGTAGGTTTTTGTCCTTTGGTGGATTTTGATATTTTCTTAGAAGACCAGCGGAGTGTTGGCAGAGTAGCTAAACTGCAACTAGGATGCCAAATCATGTGCAATACTGACTCTTGAAATCAAAGCAATGTCCAAACAACCTGTTGATATATTCAAAAGCGCCAGAACATACGACCAAATAAGAATATATGCAAATTATTTTCATTCACATGCTTCTCCAAGTATGGGCTTAGTTTTTTTTAGTTGAACATTACAGCTTCTTCCTTAAGCATTCAGAAAAGCTGTGTTTTTCTCTCTTTCCAATACTTGCACTCAGCCTTAGGTCTATTACCCAGCTAGGCCATGCAGTTCCATCTGAGAGGTTTCCACTTTCTCCTTCCAGCAGACTTGTCCTTACTGCTTCTTTGGGAGAACATCAACTTCTGTACTTTTTTCTGTCACATTCACACAGAAATATCATTCCTCTCCTCTATTGCATTTAGAGAGAGTGTTATCTGATACAGTCTCTTCTTCAGTGTTCAGGGAGATGCAGCAGTTACAGTCAAGTCACTCACACACAAAACTACCAACCAATCAATCTTTATTGCGATCAAAGACCAGTCAGTAACACAGAGAACAAAATGGACAATGTAATAAGATGCCAGGGTTGCCATATGTCCTCTTTTTCCAGGACACGTCCTCTTTTTCATGTGTAGGGTCATCATAGAGATCCACAATTAAAAATAGAAGTCGGGAAATGTGTCTTCTTTTTGGCTCTTCAAAACATGGCGACCCTAAAATACCTCCCATGTGACCAGAGTTAACCAATCACACAAGAGTTACTGTGGAACATTCCGGACACACAGTGATGCATTTAAGCATTCCCAAGTTCGGTGAATTAAATCACTATACTCAACACAGGGGGCTCCCATTACTTTCTGGAGAGTTGTGAGTGTTGTACTAGGAGGGTCTGAGGTGCCTAACATCCACCTCTGATGGCACCCAAACTCTGCCCCATGAAGAGTCTTCCTCCCATCTTCTGAATGGGCAAGTTTGAAACTGCACACTACTCTGATCCTAAAAAGGAGTGTGGAACTTGGGAAGCAGCTGATCTGTGTTTCTGAGGGTGGGGAAATGAATAGAAAGGGGTCTTGGATTCAAACACTCCACTAAAAGGTGGTCCCCATTTGTGCTGCCTTTGAAATAAGCACCTCTGCAAGGCATTTGGGGAGACTGTTTGGCAGGACAGAGCCCCAGGCTTGCTGCTGGTAGATCCCCTCCCCTCCTTTATAGGGATCTGATTTCAAAGAGAGTTTGCCCAGGACCATCAGCTGCTTTTCCATCCCCCCCCCCCAGCTGCTTTATGATGCAGAAATGGAGCAGTGAAATTAGCAAAATAGACTCTGGTTACTTGGGATGGTTTTAAGCAGGGTTATCGGCACTGAAGTAACATTTCAAGGCTTAACCAGAGTACAGTGGTACCTCGGGTTAAGTACTTAATTCGTTCTGGAGGTCTGTTCTTAACCTGAAACTGTTCTTAACCTGAGGTACCACTTTAGCTAATGGGGCTTTCCGCTGCTGCCGCGCCGCCAGAGCACGATTTCTGTACTCATCCTGAAGCAAAGTTCTTAACCCGAGGTACTATTTCTGGGTTAGTGGAGTCTGTAACCTGAACCGTCTGTAACCTGAAGCGTATGTAACCTGAGGTACTACTGTATTTTAATTGGTTTACCACATTTATAGCTCAACCTTTTTCTCCAAGGAGCTCAAGGTGGTGTAAATGGTTCTCCACCTCCTCATTTCAATCCCCACAGCAACAACAACCCTGTGAGGCAGGTTAGGCTGAAAGGCAGGTCACTCAGTGAGCTTCATGGCTGAGTGGGAGGATTTGAACCCTGGCCTCCCATGTCCTATTCTGACACACTAACCACTACACCACACTACCTCTCATGGTAATGGTCAGAACCATAGCTTGGACCTCCAGACCAATAAAGTGCTGAGTTTGGACAAAGTTTTTCTTCCTCTTTGCTTACGTATCCCCACTTCGTACATTTAAGTCAGCCTCTGCCAACCAATCTTCTGGCTTCCTGAGGTTTCGGACTATAAGGCCCATCAGCTCCAACCTTGTTAGTGAAATGTATATTTTAGCTCAGCATTCCCAGTAGTAATGTATGGAAGTGAGAGCTGGACCATAAAGAAGGCTGATCGCCGAAGAATTTATGCTTTTGAATTGTGGTGTTGGAGGAGACTCCTGAGAGTCCCATGGACTGCAAGAAGATCAAACCGATCCATTCTGAAGGAAATCAGCCCTGAGTGCTCACTGGAAGGACAGATCGTGAAGCTGAGGCTCCAATACTTTGGCCACCTCATGAGAAGAGAAGACTCCCTGGAAAAGACCCTGATGTTGGGAAAGATGGAGGGCACAAGGAGAAGGGGACAATAGAGGAGGAGATGGTTGGACAGTGTTCTCGAAGCTACCAGCATGAGTTTGACCAAACTGCGGGAGGCAGTGGAAGACAGGAGTGCCTGGCATGCTCTGGTCCATGGGGTCACAAAGAGTCAGACACGACTAAACGACCAAACAACAACATTGTCTGCACTAACTGGCAGCAGCTCTACAGGATTTGGGACAAGGGGTCTTTTCACGCCCTACCTGGACCCTCTTAGGGATTGAGCCCATGAAGTTCTGTATGCAAAGCAGATGTTTTTTCCACTGAGCTATGCCCCTTCCCCACATCTATCAGTGCTTGTCAGTTCATTATAAGAGACATTACAGCTGTTTGAGAGTTAGTGGTGGAGCTAATCCTTTTTCAAAGCCATCCAAATTGGTGGACATCAACTACCTCTCTCTGGAGAAAATGCCAGAGTTTAACCATGTGCTAAGTGAAGAAGTCTTTCCTTTTGTTTGTCTTGGCTCTTCAAACATCAAATGATGTCCCTCTTGGGTTCTGGTATTCCAAGAGAGGGAGAAAAATCTCCCTGTTCACTTTCTAGCAGACAGTAAAAACCAGCCGGCTTTCTGAGAGTGAGGTGCTGATAAAACAGAAGTGATTTCTCCCTTTTTCTTTTCCAAAGAGCTTCATTGTGATAGTCGCCATTCTCCTTAGCCAGTACAGTGGTACCTCGGGTTACAGACGCTTCAGGTTACAAACTCCACTAACCCAGAAGTAGTACCTCAGGTTAAGAACTTTGCTTCAGGATGAGAACAGAAATCGTGTGGCGGCGGCAGCAGGAGGCCCCATTAGCTAAAGTGATACCTCAGGTTAAGAACAGTTTCAGGTTAAGAACGAATTTAGTTCTTAACCAGAGGTACCACTGTACATTGCTAAGGAGATCCAGTTCCTTATGTTTTTTTCAATGGATTTTTTTTTTTTTATGATTGCACAAACGTTTCCAATTCTAGGTTGTATGCAGACTCCTAGATATTCAACTGGACTAACTTTCCATGGATTAAAAAAGAAAAATCCTCTCCCCCAAATCTTTATCTATCAAAACAGGTAACAAACAAGAGATAAACATAAAATAATTAAAACATCCAATGCACTGATATAGGATGGAAGACTTCTGGCTTGACAGCAGTATACAAGTAAAAAGGAACTAGACCGCAAGCTCAACAGCAGTCTGGTGAAGCAGCGAAAAAGTTAATGCATATCTAGGCAACGTTGACAGAAGTACAGTGGTACCTCAGGTTAAGTACTTAATTCATTCCGGAGGTCCCTTTTTTAACCTGAAACTGTTCTTAACCTGAAGCACCACTTTAGCTAATGGGGCCTCCCGCTGCCGCCGCATCGCTGGAGCCCGATTTCAGTTCTCATCCTGAAACAAAGTTCTTAACCTGAAGCACTATTTCTGGGTTAGCAGAGTGTGTAACCTGAAGCGTATGTAACCTGAAGCCTATGTAATCCGAGGTACCACTGTAGAGTGTCCAGATCAAGGAGAATAATAGTATCACTCTATTCTGCCTTGGTCAGACCCCCACCTGGAGTCCTGTGTCCAATTCTGGACACCACAGTGCAAGAAGGATATCAACAAGGTAGTCAATTGAGTTGGGGCATTGCTTAGAGGGTCTTGTTGGAGCGGGATTGTTGGTGTAATTTATATTATTTTTTTATCTTTATTTTAAAAACTTATGATTTATGTGCAAATAGTTTAATGTGGCTGTGCACTTTTTGATGTTTTATTTATTATTCATGACTACTTTGGGTTATGTTTGTAACCATTTGACACCCCCCCCCCATTTTGTAAGCTGCCTTGAGCATGGTTTGAACTGTGAAAAGGCGGCATACAAATGAAATTATGTATGAATGTGTTCAGGGAAGCCGACAGAGTGAGCTCCCGTTGCTCTGTCCCAGCTTCTGCCAACCTAGCAGTTTGAGAGCATGCCAGTACAAATAGATAAATAGGTACTGTTGTGGTGGGAAGGTAAATGGCATTTCCATGCACACTGCTTTCCGTCATGGTGTCCCGCTGCTCAAGAAGTTTAGTCCTGCTGGCCACATGACCTGGAAAGCTGGTTGTGGACAAATGCCGGCTCCCTGGGCCTGAAAGCAAGATGAGCGCCGCAATCACATTGTTGCCTTTGACTGGACTTAACCGTCCAGGGGTCCTTTACCTTTACGTTTCAGGGAAGGGTGACCAAGATGAGGAAGGGTCTGGAAACCAAGCCTTATGAGCAACAGTTGAAGGCTTTGGGCATGTTTAGCATGGAGAAGAGAAGGCAGAGATGATAGCCATCTTTAGAAATTTAAAGGGCTTTCACATGGAAGATGGAGCAAGCTTGTTTCCTGCTGCTCCGGAGAGGAAGTCCTGAACCAATGGAATCAATTGACGAGAAAGGAGATTCTGACTAAATATTCGTAATAACTCTCTGAGCTGTTTGACGGTGGAACAGACTCCCTCAGAAGGTGGTGGATCCCCCTTCATTGGAGTTTAAAATGAGGTTGAATGGCCACCTTTCAGGGATTCTTTAGCTGCATTGCAAGGCAGGGACTAGATTACGGTACCTTTGGGATCACCTCCAACTCTACGATTCTATGATTCTAGCAGCACTTTCCATTAATGTTAATCCCTGATGTTAAACTTGTTCCTTAATTCTATTTTGCATATTAAATGCCACCCATGCGGATTTTACTTTCATTAATTTTACAATCAGGCACATTTACTGAATTGTTTCAATATATGGTCTTCATGGTTGACGAGAGGAAAGTTGAAGACTATCTCTTGATGTCCCCCCTCTTCTCCCCTTTCTACCTCTACTTTCCTCACACAAGGGTCAGATCCACACCATTCCCCCAAACAACACAGGGAGCTATAATTTATCAAGGGTACTGGCAATTGTAGCTCTGTGAGGGGTAAAGTACAGTTCCCAGGATTCCTTGTGCTTGAAGTGTCCCTTCAATTTGCGAATGTAACGATCTCTCAGAGAAGCTTGTGCAAGGAGTTCTGGCAAACGTCATCATTTGTGTGGTTTGATCCAACAGCCCAACCCTTTGGGAGATTATCTGAAGGCTGGAATTAACTGCGAAAAGGAGCTCTGGTCAATTTCACTATTGTCAAGTAGGTGTGTTTTGTTTTTAATCTCAAAGCTCAGTTCTTGCAAATTTATCTCGCCTGATCTCTTAATTGCAGGTCAGATGGTTTTGGAAACCTTCCTGCAAAAATAAACACATTCTGAAGCAATTTTGTTTCATTTAGGAACATGAGCAAGCCGCTCTGCTCTGAGTCAGACCATTCATCCGTCTAGCTCTGAACTGTCTTCACTGGTTGGCTGCAGCTGTTCCAGGATCTCTGAGAGAGACATTCCAGGCCCAACTGGGAGATCCTGAGGACTGGACCTGGGACCTGCATGCAAAGCAGATGCTCTGCTACTGAGCTACTTAAATCTTGACCTCATTGCTGAAGTCCTAAATGGTACCCCACCCCTTGCTGGTCCCTAAGCATATCAAGCCTTTGGAGCTGGAGTCAGTCAGGTCCTGCCCTTCCAGGTCACATGGAAATAGGCCAAGTATATAGCCATAAGTGACTATATACTTAGTCCATAAGTGACTGTGGAGAACAGTTCTGGATCCACACATCCTTCCACAGTGGGGACATAGGTTGCTGGACGGGAGTTGATCACAGTGAGGGTTTGCCAAGTGAGTCTTCCGCTTAGCGCGTTTCTCCCCTTTGTCCTGAGTTCAAGCGTCTTCAAAGTTCATGACACCTTTGGTAAAGGCTGTTCTCCAATTGGAGCACTCACAGGCCAGTGTTTCCCAGTTGTCGGTGTTTATACAACATTTTTAAAGGTTTGCCTTGAGAGAGTCTTTAAACTTATTTTGTTGACCCCCAGCATTACGCTTTCCATTTTTAAGTTCGGAATAGAGTAGTTGCTTTGGAAGACGATCATCAGGCATCCAAACAAGTTGACATCAGTTGCTGAATGCTTGTGCCTGGGTCAGTCTAATTTTTCTTGTTGTTGGGAATGATGTGATATATCGGCATTGC
The DNA here is from genome assembly GCF_964252035.2 of Podarcis erhardii. Taxonomy (NCBI): domain Eukaryota; kingdom Metazoa; phylum Chordata; class Lepidosauria; order Squamata; family Lacertidae; genus Podarcis; species Podarcis erhardii. The sequence continues at coordinate 24,770,652 of NC_138505.1, read as the reverse complement.
AAAAGCTGGAGTAGGTTTGTAAGAGAGCTGCATTTCAGTTTGGGTATTGTTTCAGGAAGTGACAAATTTATTCTCTTTTATTCTCTACCCCTCCTCCCCCACACCATCCTTGCCTCCTTGAAGACTTCTTCTTCGTTGTCCCTGAGAGGGGGCAATGACAATAAAGATCTTCTTCTTCTTCTTCTTCTTCTTCTTCTTCTTCTTCTTCTTCTTCTTCTTCTTCTTCTTTTTCTTCTTCTTCTTCTTCTCCTCCTCCTCCTCCTCCTCCTCCTCCTCCTCCTCTTCTTATTTTACCTATTGAATTTATATCCTGCCTTTCCTTCCCAAGGAACCTGGACGGCATATACCATTTAAAACCATTTAAAAACCACAAGCAAAGCCAAAATATTCTAAAACATTCTAAAAGCAATTAGAAATAAAGACATCCTTCCATTCAATGATCTCAAGGTTTCCAGAAATAGTATTCTTCAGCCAACAGATGTACCTGGGTAAACAAGAACATTTTCAAATTCCTCCAGGAAGTTAATAATGATGGACATACTTCAGCAGGGAGGGCATTTCACAACTGGGGAACCACCACTAAAAAGGCCGCGTTAGGGCCAATCCCAGCTCAACATTTTATAATTGGATGCAGGGCCAATAAAAGGATGCAACGTAAAATTATGAGACCAGAACCGGAGAGTCCCTTCAAAAAATCAGTTATAGCTTGCTGGTGGGTGAAATGGTTTATCTCTCTTATGAGGTCAAAGGTTGCAGCATTTGGGGATTTTCAGTTTAGCAAAAAAGTGAGTAAGAGGTGATGTGAGAGAGGTTTATAAAATGATGCACAGCCTGGAGAAAGCGGACAGAGAATTTTTGTTTACCCTCTCTCATAACATTAGAAATCGGGGGCATCCAAGGAAGCTGAATGTTGGAAGATTCAGGACAGGTCAAAGAAAGGACTTCTTTTAAACTGTGGAACTCACTGCCACAGGAGGTAGGTGATTGCCACCAACTTGAATGGCTTTAAAAGAGGACTGGGCTGCATCAATGCAACACTGGAAAAGGTACTATGATACATATGTGGTGGAATTGTTTAAACATCAAACAATTTTGGGAAACAATATATAACGAAATGAAAAAAATGTTTAGATATTCATTTAGGAAAACACCAGAAGGTTTTCTATTGGGAATAGTACCAGGAAGTCTAAAGGAAGAAGACAAGACATTATATTTATATGCAACAGTAGCCGCAAGGCTATTGATTGCGAAAAATTGGAAAAGTGGTATTATACGGACAAAAATAGGGTGGCTTGCCAAATTATTGGAGTACTACAATATAGCCAAAACAATGGGAGAAACTGGAAGGATCTCAAAAGAGAAGATAGACAGGGACTGGAAGGTGTTTAAAGGATACTTGCAAAACCATATTGAAAAAGTAGAACTCTAATTAGAATAAACAAGTTCCATTTTAAATACTGGAATACTAAATAAGATGGATAACAATGTGTAATAGAAAAGGAAGCATGAAATTAGGTTAAAGGTGTGTGAAAGAAAGTAATAGAAGTGGAAAGGAATTGCAATTGAGTAGATTGGAAGTCTAACACAAAGGGTGAGGGGTGGTGGATGGTGATGGGAAAAGGAATTATATGAGGGATTGAGTGTAAAAATGTTTGGACATTTTTAAGGATTGTATGAAATGTATGTTTGTATGTTTGCAATATGTGTGTATTAATGCTGAATTATTTTCACAATAAAAACTTTTTTAAAAAAAAAAAAAAAAAGAGGACTGGGCAAATTCATCAGGCTACTAGCAATGATGGTTCTGCTCTGCCTCCATAGTTGGAGTCAATAATGCTTGCTGGAAACCGCAGGAGGGGCGAGGGCTCTTGTGTTGGGGTCTTGCTTGAGGGTTCCCCACAGGCATCTGTTTGTGGTGGACTAGACGGGCCACTGGCCTGATCCAGCAGGCTCTAATGTAAATTTGTCCCTCTACGTGAGTCAGAGATTTGCCCTTGTGTTTTCCTACAAATGCCCCTTGCTGGTTCATATCCTAGGCTTCCTCCTTTGCCTTCCACAGAGAGTTCGCTGATCGCAAGGTCTTCCTCTGACTGCGCTGTCCCATTTTTATCCCTGATTGCTCCTTTTTCCAAGGGCATCTTCCTAAGGACGGAGGAGCGGAAAGTGGCAATAGCCAGGCTCTTTCCTGTTTGCTGGGCTGCAGCCGACGGGGGTGCTGACCCACTTGGCCTCTGCATCAAGGTGACTCCAGCGCAGCAGCCAAAACAGTCCCTGTCTTGGTTCAAAACATCCCTCCCACCCCCACCTGAAAGGAAGATGCCTTTAAAACAATGCTCTTTCCCAGCAGAAGTTTGCTCATCTCCTTCTGATGCTACAGTAGGGATACTGAGGCCTGGGGACTTTTATTTGCTATTGTTTTATTTATCAATTTTTTATCCCACCCCAGCCTTCCTCCCCAAGGACCCCAGGATGGCAAACAGATTTTAAAAACAAAAACAGCTCAAAACTATTAAAGGAAATTACAATTTAAAAAAACATCCATCTGTCCAGACATCTCGAGGTTGCCAGAGCAGCATTTTTTGGCCACCAAATGCGCATGGGTAAACAGGAATGCCTGTTGTCTTTTTCCATGCAGTTTTCTTGGCAGGGATACTGGAGTGGCTTGCCTCCAGGTGGATCACGTTTGGTCAAAACTCTCCACTATGACCTGTTCATCTTGGGTGCCCTGCACGGCGTAGTTCATTGCTTCTCTGAGTTATTGAAGCCCCTTTGCCATGGCAAGGCAGTGATCCATGAAGGGGATCCAGTTAAAGCTGGACCATAAAGAAGGCTGATCGCCGAAGAATTGATGCTTTTGAATTGTGATGCTGGAGGAGACTCTTGAGAGTCCCATGGACTGCAAGAAGATCAAACCTATCCATTCTGAAGGAAATCAGCCCTGAGTGCTCACAGGAAGGACAGATCCTGAAGCTGAGGCTTCAATACTTTGGCCACCTCATGAGAAGAGAAGACTCCCTGGAAAAGACCCTGATGTTGGGAAAGATGGAGGACCTAAGGAGAAGGGGACAACAGAGGACGAGATGGTTGGACAGTGTTCTCGAAGCTACTAGCATGAGTTTGACCAAAGTGCAGGAGGCAGTGGAAGACAGGAGTGCCTGACGTGCTCTGGTCCATGGGGTCATGAAGAGTCGGACACGACTAAATGACTAAACAACAAACAGGAATGCATTCAAACTCCATCATCAAATATCTGAAGGGCTGTCACAAGGAAGGTGGGGCAAGCTTGTTTTCTGCTGTTCCAGAGGGGAGGAGCAGAACCGATGGGTTCAAAGAAAGGAGAACCTGACTGAACTTTAGGGAGAACTTTCTGATGGCAAGAGCCATTTGATAGTGGGACGGACTCCCTCAGAAAGTGGTGGACTCTCCTTCCTTGGAGGTTTTTAAGCAGAGGCTGGGTGGCCTTCTGTCCATGACCCTTGAGGTCCCTTCCAATCCTATGATTCGAGGACAGGCATAGGCAAACTCGGCCCTCCAGATGTTTTGGGACTCCCATCAGAAGGGACTCCCATCATCCCTAGCTAACAGGACCAGTGGTCAGGGATGATGTGAATTGTAGTCTCAAAACATCTGGAGGGCTGGAGTTTGCCTATGCCTGTTCTAGGACTCCTCCTGGAATTGTAATAATGCTGGAAGCAGGCACACCTCACTCGGTGTCTGCTCAGCCAGCGTTGCCTAGACGACATGGCCAGACCTCAGGCAAGAACAGGGGGAGAGAAATATGTCTGTATGTGACCATGTTTACATGATGGGAAGTATTATATACAGTGGTACCTCAGTTTTTAAACTTTTCCGTTAACGAACATTTCGGTTTTTGAACACCATAAACCTGGAAGCAGTGCTTTTTCCCCCTGAGGGTACGCAGGGGTATGCATACCCCTAAACATTTTGTGAATCTAAGTTTGGTTTCACTGAGGGGCAGTATTTCAATATGAGTAGGAAAATGAGAGTACCCCAAACATTTTTTTAAGGGAAAAAAAGCACTGCCCACAAGTAAATGCTTTGGTTTTTGAACATGCCTTGGAAGTCGAACAGGCCACACGGCTTCTGCTGATTGCAAGATTTTGAAGCATAGCTGTCGGCTATTGAATTCTCAGTTTTTGAACGTTTCAGAATTCAAATGGTCTTCCGGAATGGATTATGTTCGAAAACTGAGGCACCATTGTACTTCCAACTCTCTGAACCTCTATCATCTATCTATCATCTATCTATCTATCTATCTATCTATCTATCTATCTATCTATCTATCTATCCAATCTGTGACAGGGAAAGTATTTCGTCCAGAATGTATTTTGTGCTCATAACTACTGCTTTTGTCTCCAACCCTATAAGACTTGGGACCCTGCTCTGGAAGCTAAGACTCAAACCAATGGCTTCAAGTTACAAGAAAGGAAACTAAAAACCAGGAGAAACTTTCTGACCACCATAAGAGCTGTTCAACAGCAGAGGCTGTGAATTCTCATTCACTGGAGGTTTTTAACACAGAGGTCGGATGGTCAACTGTCATGGGTGCTTTAGCTAAGATTCCTGCATTGTTGGGGGCTGGACTAGACAACTCTTGGGGTCCCTTCCAACTCTCGCAATTCTATGATTCTATGCTTCTATGAATGTGACATTTAAAACACACAAAAACACACACACACCTTGAGGCACCTTCATTCATTAATATCAACCCTGAGACGCTTGAAGTGAGATGAGTTGAAAAACCCCCCTGAGTGTGTGCAGACTGCATTTCCAACACTACTGAACCCTCCATCCCGAGTGCAGCACAGATTATTAGGTGCAGGATTTGGCACCCCAAGAAGCTGCATGCACCTATTAAAAGCAGGTTTCTAGTCCTCATGAGGTAGAGGTAATGCCTGATGAAGCCTCCACAATGGGCAGGGGTGGTGTTGCCAGCCAGGGCTGACATGAGCTGTAGCCAGAAACTTTCTGGTGGGTCTCAGACTGTGGGAGGCTGCTCTGCTCCCTCCAGCACTCAGCTCTTATTCCAAGGAGTACTCTGCTTTTCTCTGGCCTCCCCCAGGAATTCCAGAGGAGGATGTGAGTGAGTGAGTGAGTGAGTGAGTGAGTGAGTGAGTGAGTGAGTGACAACGAACATGGGCTGGTCCCTAGATGGCCGTGTTTATCAGCAGACCCAAATAGCCAGCTGTTTGCCTGATGTCTTGAAACACTCCTCCCTCCCCCTGCTGCCAAAGCAAAATGGAGCTGGGAATAGAGCTGGGAGAGGTTCCCATGAGCGGATCTGCTCCCCAAGCCTGCCAGGTGAGAGAGTCCCCCGTGTTTAGCATCATCTTGGCATTTTTAACTCCCTGGTCCAAGCCAATAAAAGCTACTGGTGTTCAGGATGGCAGGAGCAGGGTAGGGCAGGGGGAGCCCGGCACTCTAGACATCAGACACACAAACGTGACTTTTCAGAGGCTGACAAAGCCCATTCCCAATCTGTCGGTGGGAAGTCAAAATGTGGGAATTATTTTTGTGAGGCAGATGGAGCCGGGAGGCATCGGATGGCTCCGTTTCAAAAAGGCATGTTGACAAAGAGGGCCACGAGGGAGCAAAAAAAGTCAGTTCAGTTTGCACGTCGACGCAAACCTGCATAATTCCTGCTACCCAAAAATGATATGTGTGCTGAAATCTGCGCTTCTCGGAATTTTGCTAGGCTACCCAAAACGGCGTTTGCAATAAATGCATGCGTTAGAGAAAAGTGTGCATAGATATGTATAGATCAGCGAAAACAACATGCGAAAGGTATTGCATTAGGGGGAACTGCTTGCCCCAAGAGGGTGTTTTTAAGGCAAAATTGTGCTTGAGCTGCCCCGAAGTGTTTTGCTGCCTAAGATGAATGGGGAGCAGGAGGTAAATTGGACTGCTCTACTTTTAATTGCAAATGTTTTGGGGAGCAGATAAAAGGAACTGAATTAATGCTCCTAGCCCAGGAAGGAGTAGAGGGAAAGAGACACAGGTTAGATACTCAGAGAGAATAACAGGATCAAGCACACCCACCCCTGTTGCTTCCTCCCATTGTGTAATGAAGGGGGAGTTAAGGAGAGGATGGAGCTGCACAAACACTTAAGATGCTTCCTTTGGACTTCCAGCCAACGTCCTTTAAAAAAACCCAAAAAATAAGTGGTTATGACAAGCAGGAGCATCAGCTTAGCTCCAGAACTTTATTTTCTTAAGCCAGGCGCTGCTGACTTCAACTAGTATGCAAAAAGCAGATGATTTAATTTTCACAGTGAATGTCAAACATCAGGATCAAAGAGGGACTTCTTGGGACTGGTCAACCCCTTCACTCCCAAAGGAGGCCACCCTGGGTATCTTTCCCCTGCTTTTTTGAAAGCTGGGGATACAGTGACCTTTATGTCCAGCTGGGAACGGGCTGATTTCTGATTTCTTTCTGATTTCTTTTTAAATTTAAAAAAATGTTATTATTTGGCTTTGCATGGTTTGTAAATCAAAATAGATCCTGTGGCAGAATAAAATGTAGCCTTTGGGTGAGATCCAGCTAAATCATAGAGAAGATCTAACAAAATCACTGGGGCTGCATCTATTTTATTGTTGTTAGCCGCCCTGAGCCCGGCTTCAGCTGGGGAGGGTGGGATATAAATGAAATTATTATTATTATTATTATTATTATTATTATTATTATTAGGCTATTAAAAAACTATACGGCTATTAAAAAGCAAGTCTCTCATAAACTTGTTACTTTTCTTGAGTTCCCCCCGGTTTTATTCCACCATTGTCGACAATAGATGCTTGCAAATTGGTAACTCTAGAACAATTATTCCTTTCATCCTGGAGTGAAAAGCAAGGCTCACTCCATCTCCAACTCCTTAATTCCCCTTCCCAAAGGAGCACCCAGCCCCGCCCCCCTTTCCCCCATCATTGATAGAAGAGTCTCCAGGGATAGGTCCATAACCTTGCAGAAGATTCTCAGGAAATGCCTATGGTTGCTTCTGAAACATCAGCTGCTTTCCTCCCCTGAAAACCCTCAACTCAGCACTGGAAACTTCAAGGGCACATCATAAGAGGCACCCCAAAAAGAACCCTACCCTGACTAGTATTTACTGAGGAAATCAATAAAACGGTGTTTTGGCAGGTGGTCTTAAAAGTGTGTCAACTCCAGATTCCAAGGCTCAGTGGCAGAATCATAGAATTGTAGACTTGGAAGGGACCCTCAGGGTCATCTAGTCCAACCCCTTGCAATGCAGGAATCTCAACTAAAGCAAAACCTCCAAAGGAGAGGCCACAACCTCCTAAGCTACTAAAAGATCCCACCTGACTTCTTCAGAGCCCCCCTCTCCTCTCCAGCCCCATTGCACACACAGCTAGCCAGCAACCCTCTCCTCTGCTGACCTCTGGCACCAGGGGCCAGCCCTACCGTGAGACAGAGAGAAGCAGGTGCCTCAGGAGGCCCAGGAGGCAGGCCTGTGTGTGTGTGTGAATGTGTTGCTGAGGTCCAATACAGGATGCTAGTGTAAGATCCAACTTCTGGTATGGTTCAGCTTTTGCTCATGGTATAACGGGAGGTGCCATCTTTCCCTTTGCCTCAGGTGGCAAAATGTCTTGGGCCAGCCTTGGCTGGCCCTCAGGCTGCTCCCAAAGGGCTTTGGGGGCCAGAAGAGGAGTGGGACTGACAATTCTCTTGCTGGTATCGTCCCATCACTTCAGTGGAGGGATTTAAAGTAAAAGTTCCTTTGCAAAACCCATAGGGCACATGAGCTGGATAGGGCAAACCAAATGAGAAATGCACTCTGCACACACTCAGAGGTAATCTCCCCTTTCCTCGATTTGTCCCCGAGAGTTGAACAAGTTCCCTTATTATGGAATGCTGCAAATGAGGAAAAAGCCTGGCTCTCCCTTACTTTCTTCTTGTCAACAGGCCCTTTCCCCTGATTATTTATAGCTTAAGCGGCTGGGAAAATTGTGCTGAGTTTTGCTCCTTTCCCCTAAATGCTTCTTGGCCCAGAGCAGCTCCAGTCAACAAGAGGAGGGAGGGGTGGTGTGCCCAGGCGCGCTGGGAATCAACTCAGGGCTAAGCAGCAGTACCAAATAGGAAGCAGATTGGGGGTCCACCCAGGGTTTAAAATAGCATTGATAAAGGCTAATTGGATGGACTCGAGACACAGTCCTGGGAAGGCTGTATTTTCTTTCTGATTAGCACATGTGCTCCATCAACGAGCGAAACCTGCATCCCACTCCACTCTTCCTCCCCCTGCCCCCTCCGTGGTCATAATACGGCCCACCAGGATCTAATGAAAGAAAAATTATCAGTTCCTGGAAGCCCTAGGGCCAGTGTCCTCCTTGAGGGCTTCCAATTAAGGTTTCTGGGTGGCCACTGTGAGAACAGGATTCTGGATTAGATGGGCCTTTGGCCTGATCCAGCAGGGCTGCTCTTACAGTCTCATGTTAAAATATATATCAATACCTCTCATGTGAAGTGCCCAGGGGTCTAGCCTCAAGTGAACCCAGATTCTTAATGGATGAAGGCAGTGATTCTGCCTGCGCTTCCCTGGGGAGTAATCCTATTGAACATAATGGAACTTACTTCTGAGCAAGGTTGAATGAAATCTGCCAATTTCAGAACTGCAGTTGGAAGGGGTACCGAGGGTCATCTAGTCCTGCAATGCAGGGATCTTTCATCCAAAGTGGGGCTCAAACCGGCAACCCTGAGATGAAGAGTCTTGTGCTCTGCCGACTGAGCTATCCCAGAGTCTCTCATTTTCCATGCTTCTCCACATTTCTGCATCAATTTTGGTGTGCGCGTCTGAAATTCATTGGCATTTCAGCACACATTTTATCAATCTTGTAATTTCCAGTTTTGCTTAATAGACACGTTTTGCACGTAACTTCCGCGGAGCAGAATGCCATTTGGGATGTTGTTTTCACTGATGTGTGAGTTTTTAAATGCACACTGTCTCCTAACGTATGTATATTTGCACACATTCATTCATTAGTTCAAGAAGGACACTGACAAACTGGAACGTGTCCAGAGGAGGGCAACCAAAATGGTTAAAGGCCTGGAAACGATGCCTTATGAGGAACGGCTAAGGGAGCTGGGCATGTTTAGCCTGGAGAAGAGGAGGTTAAGGGGTGATATGATAGCCATGTTCAAATATATAAAAGGATGTCACATAGAGGAGGGAGAAAGGTTGTTTTCTGCTGCTCCAGAGAAGCGGACACGGAGCAATGGTTCCAAACTACAAGAAAAAAGATTCCACCTAAACATTAGGAAGAACTTCATGACAGTAAGAGCTGTTCAACAGTGGAATTTGCTGCCAAGGAGTGTGGTGGAGTCTCCTTCTTTGGAGGTCTTTAAGCAGAGGCTTGACAACCATATGTCAGGAGTGCTCTGATGGTGTTTCCTGCTTGGCAGGGGGTTGGACTCGATGGCCCTTGTGGTCTCTTCCAACTCTATGATTCTATGATTCTATGATTTGGTTGGAAAAGCTGCATCATAAAATTTGGAGAAGTGCAGGTTCCCAAAGATAGCTGTGTTTTGGTGCACAAACTGCTTTGGGTAGTATGAATTTGGCAGGTTCGTATTAAAAATGTGGGCCGAAACACACCTTTGCAAGGCAAGAAACTTCTGTGTTATATAAAGGAGGCAAAACTGCCAGGAAATTACTCCTTCAGGAAAATTGCAAGAGGTGGGTCTCTTATTTGCACCATAATAAAGCCATACGTACTCTCCTGTGATTGTTGTCTGGGCACTTCCCCACACCTGGTTTATCTAACATGTGGGCAAAGGTGTATAATTTTAGATGCTGCCATAAACTGTTCCGTAGCAGTCCCTTCCAATTGCTGCCCCTTCATGGACAAAGGGAAAAGACGACTCTTCAGCTGAAAAGGATAGAGTGCCATCATCTGGTGGAAAGTGGCATTGCTTGGATAGATGTAAAGGTAAAGGGACCCCTGACCATTAGGTCCAGTCGTGGCCGTCTGGGTTTGCGGCGCTCATCTCGCTTTATTGGCCGAGGGAGCTGGCATACAGCTTCCGGGTCATGTGGCCAGCAGCGCACGGAAACGCCATTTCCCTTCCCGCCGTAGTGGTACCTATTTATCTACTTGCACTTTGATGTGCTTTCGAACTGCTAGGTTGGCAGGAGCAGAGACTGAGCAATGGGAGCTCACCCCGTCGCGGGGATTCGAACTGCCGACCTTCTGATCGGCAAGTCCTAGGCTCTGTGGTTTAACCCACAGCGCCACCCGCGTCCCTAGACGTTGGGACTAGTTTAAAAACCTAGCCCCACCTGAGATTCCACCTGTCACCCCTCACCTTTAAGCACCTAAGATACTTGTCTCCAACAGAGACTTGCCTTTATGCCCAGGGTGGAGGTCCTCAAGTGCCAGGACTGGATGTGGCCCTCCAAATCCCACTATCAGGCCCTCGGGGACTTTGCCCAGACCATGCCTCCCAAAGTACTGGCAGTTGTCAGCAAATTGTCCTTATGCACTAGCTAGCTAGAAAGGTGGCCGTCTGAGCATGCACAGAGGGCCTTCCGCTCCCCATCCAGTTAACAGCAGCAAACCATTGCTGGAGTGCAATGGGTCTCTGCAAACCTAGAAGGGTGTATCGCTTACTTAACAGCAACTCACTGTTGTGGAAAATTCTGCGACCTCCGCAGTTGTGGGTCATGATGCAATTCACGCACAGGACACTGCTTTTTTTTTTTTTTTAATCCCCACCCCAGAATTTTGATTTATTCATTCATTTTGAATATCAATGTTGGTTCAGGATCGCATGAGGCACTTCCGCAGGCAACCCCCCCCCCCCCGAAGACGAAAGGTCCCCGTGTGAGCTGGCGTACAATCGCAACACAAATGGTCAGGTGTCACAACCACGGGGTGCTAGAGTAGAAACAAAAGGGGTGGGGGGGCAGGGGAAGGAGGAGCCTAGGAGTCATTTTGGACTCACAGCTGTCCATGGAGGTGCAGGTCAATTCTGTGTCCAGGGCAGCTGCCTACCAGCTCCATCTGGTACGCAGGCTGAGACCTTATCTGCCCACGGACTGTCTCACCAGAGTGGTACATGCTCTGGTTATCTCCCACTTGGACTACTGCAATGTGCTCTACGTGGGGCTACCTTTGAAGGTGACCTGGAAACTACAACTAATCCAGAATGTGGCAACTAGACTGGTGACTGGGAGTGGCCACCGAGACCACATAACACTGGTTTTGAAAGGCCTACATTGGCTCCCGGTACATTTCCGAGCACAATTCAAAGTGTTGGTGCTGACCTTTAAAGCCCTAAATGGCCTCGGCCCAGTATATCTGAAGGAGCGTCTCCACCCCCATCATTCAGCCCAGACACTGAGGTCCAGCTCTGAGGGGCTGGCAGAAGGCCTTCTTGGTAGTGGTGCCCTCCCTGTGGAACTCCCTCCCATCAGATGTCAAGGAAATAAACAACTATCTGACTTTTAACAGACATCTGAAGGCGGCCCTGTTTAGGGAAGTTTTTAATGTTTGATCGTGTTTTTAATATTTTGTTGGGAGCCACCCAGGGTGGCAGGGGAAACCCAGCCGGATGGGTGGGTTATAAATATATAAATTATTATTATTATCATTATTATTTTCAGTATCCATATCAAGGCTACTGAATCTTTCCAGCCAATCCTTTTCCTCCATTGCTTGGGGCAGCTGTGTTGCATTGAGAGGTGGGTGGGGTGGGATCTGCGCACCAGAGTAGCCCAATTATAGTGCGCTGTGGTAGAGGAAAGCCCTGCGTTCCTTAGAATCATAGACTCGTAGAATTGGAAGGGACCCCATGGGCTCATCTAGTCCAACCCCCTGCAAGGCAGGAAACCTTTGCCCAATATGGGGCTCAAACCCAAGATTTTCAGATTAAGACCTTTGTGCTTTACCCACTGAGCTATCCCTCATGTATGGGGTCTCAAATAAGACGGGGGTGGGGAACCATAGGCTCTCCAGTTCTCTCTGGTCCTTGGGATGCTCCCCAGATTGTACCTCCTCCTCAAGTTTTCCTCAAGTGCTTTTTCCTGGCTGGGATGATTCCTTGACCTGGGATCATCTCTCTTGCTCACCTGGCTGGATGGAGGATGGAGGAGGTGTGTGTGTCGAAACCTCTGTAGCCCATTGCAGATAGGTAAAGGCCCCGCCCATTTCCCCACCCACTTTTGTCTCTGGCCCCGCCCATCACTGACAAGTGGACCCCAGAAGGTTCCCTGTGAGGGAATGTGGCCCTCAGACAAAAAAAACAACAACCCAACCTTCCCTGCCACTCCCTGCAACAAGGAAGTGAGCCCAGGCAGAGCAGCTTCCGTGATAAACAGGGTATCCATGGCAACCGGCCTACCTCTGCCTTGCCACAGTCTCGCTTCTGATTATCAGGCCGCTTGTAAAGACATAAGAGCCCTTTGAGGAAGAAAATGCTGGCACCTCTGCACCCCAAATAGTATCGCACCCCCTTCCCTCCCCACCCTTAAAAAAATTGCATATTTCATGACACATTATCCAAACACAATTCAACATTAAAATATTCGTTTAAGTAAGAAAATAGCAGCCTCGGGCGGATTTCACGGAAACTCACAAGGACGGCAAGACAGCGTCAACCAGGAGATTAAAAACAGTGCTGGAGGTTGCCAGTTTGGAGTAAGAGGCTCTTTCACAGAATTGGGCTGTGCAAGCAAAGTCCCAGGGTAGCTACATTGCTGCCTTTTTGCTTCAATGTGCAGAAACCATCAGCACTCGGGTATTGTCCCAACTACAGAGTCCACCACTCCAAGCCATCATGGGACGCAGCTATGAAAGGAGGAAGAGACAAGCAACCAAATTCGGCATGGTCAGCCGGGATGCCTTCCTCCGCAAGACATATTAAACAAGACTGTGCAAAAGTCTTCTGTTCATGTACAGGAAAACATCCCAGGTGACAGAGCTTTTAATTTTCAGGTGCTTATTTAGGTTTCCCAAAGCAAGAACCTTACAACGTGCAGATCCCTCCAAGCAAGGACCTCTCTGTGCCAACGCTCAAAAGGAACAGCACTGAAGTCAAAGCAAGGAAGTTTTAGGCGGAAGCTTCTTGGGTGGCAAAAGGGAGAGGTGGAGAGAAAATGTCCAACCAGCTTAAATCCAAGCGTCGGGGAAACTGAGGCTCAGAGCAACTGTAACGATGCAAAGATTCTGAGATGCAAGTCTTCTTTTGGGCAGGTGCAAGAGCACACCCTCAAGGTGTTTTGCTTTCTCATTTATTTTCTCATTTCTCATTTATTCTCAGTCTGCACTTGGAATACAACCCCCTACCCCCGGCCCAGCAATAAGATTTCGGCCAACAGTTTGAAGCGACTACCTGGGAACCGGGAGGGTGCTTTTTTTCTGGGTGCAAAGCAGGCTGAGACAGAAGGGATGAATAAGCAGGGTGCCAGATCTATAAAGAAACAATTATCAGCAGCCTAGTCTCCCAAGAAGAGCCTGGCACGATCAAGCAAAAATAAATAAATAAAGCACATCTTGCACTATGGTGGTGCTAAGATAACCACCAGAGGCTGTGAACGCAGAGGCTTCATCCAACCTGGTGCCCTTCAGGCGGTTTGGGGGACTACAACTCTCATCAGTCAATGCAGCTGTTTTGGACTACAACTCCCACCAGCCCCAGCCAATGTGGCTGCTTTGGACTACGGCTCCCATCAGCCCCAGCTGACACCATCGTGTGGGCTGAGGCTGATGGGACATGTAGTCCCAAACACCTAGACATGTAGTCCCAAACACCATGCTGCTGGTCTACGTGGAAGCAAGAGCCTCAGCCACATCCTTCAATGCATCGCTCCCATTTACGGCTCAGCTGGGGGCAGCTCTGCCTTCACATATTCCAAAGAGGCCTCACCAGCAGAATTTGCCTCTTCCTTGGGATTTGATGGGGGTCCCTTTCCCCCTCCCTCCACACTTCCGAGGGCACTGCCTTACTTTACAGTTTGTAATGTCTGCCATTGGGCGATCTGCCCCCAAAACTCTGGAGATCGACCGATCGGCCCAAACCTACCAGTGTGGAATCAATCTCTCTCTCTTCTCCCCTCTACAAAGCCCAATTCCCCTTCTTTTTTTAAAAAAACCCGAGGTCACATTTGGGGTTCCCAAGAATTCCCTGCTGGATCTTTCTCCTGCTTCGGCTCCTGGAGGTTCAGCAAGAGAAGCGCCCCCACGGAAACCGTCTTCAGGCTCAGCACACTGACGGCCTCGGGCTGGACAGAGGGGACCCCCACGCTCTGCAAACAAGGGCCCCATTCTCCGTGGGCGTTCTCCACAGGCTCGTCCTTCAGCGTGTGGATCCTCTGGTGCTTGATGAGGTTGGCACTCTGGCCAAAGGTCCTGTCGCAGTGGGAGCACTTGAAGGGCCCCTCTCCCATGTGGATCCGCCGGTGCCGAATCAGGGTGGACCCTCGCCGGAAGGTCTTATCGCAGTGTGGGCACTGGTAGGGCTTCTCGCCGTCGTGCAGCCTCTGGTGGCGCATGTATTCCTGCCGGCAGGTGAAGGTGGAGTCGCAGGAAGCGCAGGGGTAGGGCTGCTCACCCGTGTGGATCCTCTGGTGCCAGTAAAACTCTTGCTTGTAGCGGAAGCTCTTGTCGCACCCGGGGCACTTGTAGGTCTTCTCCCCGGCGTGGCTCCTCTGGTGCCAGCTAAACTCCTGCTTGAAGCGGAAGCTCTTCTCGCACTCGGTGCACTTGTAGGGGCGGTCCCCGACGTGCGCCCGCTGGTGCCACATGAACTCCTGCTTGAAGCGGAAGCTCTTCTCGCACTCGGCGCACTTGTAAGGGCGCTCCACCGAGTGCGTCTTCTGGTGCCAGGTCAGCTCCTGCTTGAAGCGGAAGTTCTTCCCGCACACCCCGCACTTGTGGGGCCACTCGGCCGTGTGCGCCCGCTGGTGCCACATCAGCTCCTGCTTGTGGCGGAAGACCTTCTCGCACACGCCGCACTTGTAGATCTTCTCCCCGGCGTGGACCTTCTGGTGCCACGTGTATTCGTGCACGAAGCGGAAGCTCTTCTCGCACTTTCCGCACTTGTAGGGCCGCTCCTCCTTAGGGACTCTCTGGCGGACGCCAAGCCCTGAACAGTGGCTGCAAGAGCAGGGCTGCATCGTTGCGTTGTGGCTTCGCGGGTCTGCTGTGGCAGGAGTGCCCTTGTGCCCACTGCTGCTCTCGCACTCGGGGCAGACTTGCGTCACTTCTCCCACGGAGGGGGTGCCGTGAGCCGAGCGGGCAGGGAAACATTTCTGACACTGGGTGCAGATGAGCAGCGTCTCCTCGTAGGTGCTAGGTGGGGGCACTGTGACACTGCCAGGCCAGAAAGCGCTGCCAGAGACCCCTGGGTGCCCCACCTGAAATTCCATGAGGGGTGCCTGCACGTTCTGCCACTGGAGCTTGGTGGACCAAGTTGGCAGTCCGGCCATTCCATTCGCAGCCGAGTTGGCCCCAAGGTGGCTCCCTGGCCACGTGGAAAATTCACCGAAGGTCCCGTTGTTCGGGCCTGCCTTCAGTACCTCTGGGTGCCCCACACAGCATGGTGGCCGCTCCTCGAGGCAGGATTCTTTCTTAATCAGGATTTGGCCATCTGCAATGACAGGAGACAAGAGCGAAAGGTTGTATGTGAGCCAACAGAAAATTGGTGAGATCACAACAGAAGAACTGACTATGTTTTGATCAAGAAGGGTTAAAAACCTGCCTTTTTACCACCACCCAGTGTGGAGAGGTCCAGCCTTAGGGACCATGTTACAGTAGCATAGCAGCAAATTCAGAAGTGTAAGGGCCCTTCATAATAGCCACAGCAACTCCTCCTCACACCCGAGTCCTTTTCTAAGGTTATACAATAACCTTCTAATTTAGGGTTGCCCTATTTCAAGAAGTAAAAGTACAGACACAGTTGCTTAGTTGTTCAGCTTTTTGCGGGGCGATTGGCAGAGGCAGACAGAGGACACCAAATTAGCCCCTATCCCCTGGACATTACTAGAATTTTCAAGTTCATATGGTGACCCTTTGCACACCATTCTCTTGAAAGTGAAGCCCCTTGTCTTTTCAGAGTTCCTAAATACTTAGCTTTTGGAGCACACAGGACTATTTCTTCTTCTCTAAATGACTTTTCATGGACATTTGAACCCTTTGAGCCCTGTTTCAGGAAACGTTTAATATTTGATGTGTTTTTTTCTTCTGGTCCCCCCGTATTTTGTTGGAAGCTGCCCAGAGTAGCTGAGGTAAACCTGTCAGAGGGGCAGGGTAGATGGATTAATTAATTCATTCATTCATTCCTGCACGCCTTCTCCAGAGTGGCCCTAGGAGCCAATCCTCAGTGGCTGACCCACCTCCTTACACTCTGATTGGTTCTAATCAGCACAAAGGACGTGAAGACTTCATGCTGATTGGGCAGCTCTAGGGCCCTGGAGATAGGGCCCCTGCTGCAGAAATAGTTACAGTGATGTTCCCTGAATATGATGTATTGCTATATGTTGTTTTCACTAAGGCATGCACCTGTACTGTATGCAATTTTGTACATGTCACATTGCAAAATTCAGAGAGGTGCGAATTTCGAGGGGCAGGAACTGTGATTCGGTTTGTGTATTGTTGCAAAGAACACAAATTCGGAAGGGTTCCCCTTTCAAGGCAACCCAAATTTCTCCTTCACCCATTCCAGCATGTGGCCCCTGGGAAGCTGCTCTGGAAAGCCTGTTGCCCTTGAGGCAGAAAGGGGTCTCCGTCCTCCTCTTAAGCAAAATAAAACATTTAGCCTGCAACACCATTTGCTTCTAGAGACAAGGAAATCTTCAGTACACTTTTCTTCCCAGTAACACCATGCGAGCATGCAATGTAGAGCAGCTCTCCCGCCGCACTGGCACACCGGATTTGGCAGCCATCTTCAGATCAATCAGAAGCTGCCAGTATTCTGATCTATGAGCTTGGGACTCACCAAAGATGCTGTGGTGTGTAACCTCTCTTGCCTTTGAGGTCTGGAGTCTCCCAACGCAAGGCTCCTCCCCTCGCTCGATTCTCAAAATGATATCGGGCTTCTGTAAGGCGAGGCCTAGTAAAGTGGAGATGGATAGGGCACTTGAGGACCAGCCCAAGACATTATGTAACCTGAGGCAAAGAACAAGATGGCATACCCCCTCATTTTTTGCCCCTGCCTCAGTGTCTCTCTTTATTTTTTAAGTACAGTAGTACCTTGGTTTCAGAACAGTCCTGTTTACAAACGATTCGGTTTACGATGGGGATGCCCAATTTTTTTTCAAAGAGGGCCAGATTTGATGAAGTAAACATGCGTGAAGGCCAACTAAAGCTGTTGAGCTTTTTTTAGAATTGAGGTTGTTGAGCTTTTTTTTGAGATTTTACTCCAGGAAATAAATAAACTGCCCCAGGAAATAAACTGCCAGGGCTGGATTAAACTGACCGAAGGGCCGGTGGAAGGGAAAGCATGCCTCGGTTTAAGAACAGTTTCGGTTCGGAACAGATTAAGTTCGTAAACCGAGGTACCACTGTATAACTATTGTTTCTTTTTTTTAATATAATAATTTTAATTAGTTTTCAATTACAATAATCCAATAATAGCCTCATTATATCAATGCCAAATTATAATACAATTCCTATTACCAATCATTCAAATACCAAATTATGTAATTTAGGTGGCTAGAATTTAGGCATGCTAGAACTGATGGTTTTATGATTTACTTTATTTCTGCGTCCCAAAATCTTATTAATTTCAATCACATTCCAGTCATAACAGTAATCCCTTATACAACAGCTGCAATCTTTATAACTCCTATTCATGTTAACACATTAAATGATTTATAAGTGAAGATCTCATACTGTGTCCTTGTTTTTCCTGTGTGTGACATTTATTCTGTCCATATTGTTTCTTCCTGTTCTTGTAAAATATTATGTCTATCTTTTCCCGGTTGTTGCTGCTGTCTGTCAGGCCTTGCGCAGAGCTAATATCCCGATGTTATTCCAAAAACTTCTCCCTCACTCAGTCCCGTGCTTCCCCCACCCCAGCCCCACGGCTAAAAATGAAGCCACGTGCAGCCTCTCCCGGCTGGAGAGGTTGTGCATGGCTAAAGAGGAAGCCTAAAGAGGATGGATCCCGCTGGCTGTCTTGGCTTCTTTGCTCTTTGGGGCTGGGGGGGGGAATAAATTTTTTTTTCTTTATTTCCCCCCCTAAAAACTAGGTGCGCCCTGTGGTCCGGTGCGCCCTATGGAGCGAAAAATATGGTGCTTATAACTGAAGTGAAACAACCTCTTGCTTTTTGAGCCTTCCAAATTCATCGGGTGAGCACAACCCATGAGCCATCCAATAAACAGCAAATAGCTTACCTAATGAAACCAGCATCTCGTAGCTGGCTCTCGTCACATCCTTATAGAGATTTTTCTGCCAATCTGCCAGCTCCGCCCACTCCTCTGGGGAAAAGTAAATGGCCACTTCGTCAAAAGTCACCGGGTCCTGAAAGAGGAAATTGTTCGTTTATTGATTTATTTGCTGCATTGATATCCTACCTCTTTCTTCAAGGAGCTCAAGGTGGCGATAGCTGGTCTTCCATCTCCTCACTTAATTCCCCACAACAACCCTGAGAGGTAAGTTAAGGGGAGAGCCAGCTTCATGGCTCAGTGGGGGATTTGAACCCTGGACTCTCCCAGGTCCCGATCTGACATTCTAACCTCTATGCCACACTGGCTCTCAAAGAAGTGTCAAGCCATGCTCCACGTCTCTGTGGCTCAAGAGTCTCAGGCATGGGTAGGCAAACTAAGACCCGGGGGCTGGATCCGGCCCAATTGCCTTCTAAATCTGGCCCGCGGACGGTTGGGAATCAGCATGTTTTTACATGAGTAGAATGTGTCCCTTTATTTAAAATGCATCTCTGGGTGATTTGTGGGGCCTGCCTGGTGTTTTTACATGAGTAGAATGTGTCCCTTTATTTAAAATGCATCTCTGGGTTATTTGTGGAGCATAGGAATTTGTTCATTTCCCCCCCAAAAAATATAGTCCGGCCCCCCACAAGGTCTGAGGGACAGTGAACCGGCAACCTGCTGAAAAAGTTTGCTGACCCCTGGTCTCAGGGTTGTGGGTTTGAGCCTCAGATTAGGCTAAAGATTATTGCATTGCAAGGGGTTGGATGAGGACTCTCGTGGTGTGGGGTGTGGATTTTACACACACACACACACACACACACACACACACACACACGTTGGGGTCTTTTGACACCAAAAACAGATGTGAAAGTGACGCCCCACTTGTATGAAGCTCAGTCGATGAGAACCTTGACTGTACTCATTGAGGTAGGGACCTGTTTGTTTTTTGCTTCCATTACAGGTAATTACAATGATGGCACTACAGACATCCTAACTGATAACATGCTGAACTGACAGAAGCTTTTACACAAAAGGGCAAGAGCCTCTTACCCAGAGTGTGGGCCCAGCAGCCCCAGCCATCTCTGAAGTCGCTGCTCCTCTGAACAGGGCGGTCAATGGTTTACCTGCCTCAAAAAAACCGTGGGGAGGTCTTGGGTGGAGTCACCAACGAGGGCTAGGTGGGTCCATTTCTGCGGGACGTCCTTCAGTAGCAGAGGGGAGCGTCAAGAGGAGGGCTCCAATTTTAGTTTTGTTGCCTGGGGGTGGGGTGGGGGAGAGAAAACAGAGGGGAGGGAGGGCGGGGGAAAGAGGCAGGGATGACTGCAAATTGCAAGTTTCAGAAACTCAAAGGCGTTGGTGGCTTTGAATAAATTTGCATGAAGCTTATGCAAATCGCTCCCTTGCTCCGGGAGGAAGAAGAACTCGTTTGCATAAAGGGAATTTGCAAATGCTTCGTTGCATCACGTGTTCTCTCTGTCGCTGCATCGAAATGATTCTGCAATGGGGCGGAAGGAAGCAGATGGAGACCGTTTCCTGGCACGCAGCCCCACAGCAGGGATGTTTCTCTCTGCAGTGGGAGGTTGCCGACTTGAGTCAAGAAGGAGCCCCAGGAAGAACCGGCTCCTAACCCCAGGTGACTTAACACACTCCATGATCTTTGCTTACCCACCAAAGCCCAGCTTCCACATAGCACTATTCACAGGGCCCCCTGGCTGGCCTGGCATCAGTAGCCAGCTCCCTCAGGCATCTGCCAGGGTCCAGTTTACCCCCATGAGACCCACAGATCCTGGACCCTCTGACCTGGTCAGCTGCATCTGATCGCCACCATTTTTATTTGTTGAGACGCTATATCAGGGGCATTCTGGGAAATTAAAATGGCGGCAGTACCACTGGTGCCCCCACTAGGGGCCAGTTCACATATTCAGCTGCCCGTCATCAAGGCCTGGCATAAATGCTATTTATTCATAAACGTATTTGTTTACTGCCCTCTCATAAAGCATCACAGTGGTATATGGCAGCATAAAAGAAACATTTTCTCAAAAATGCTAAAATCAGTGCAGAACAATCATTAAAAAACTGGCTGCTGTCAGACATGAAAGTGCCTCTGGGCACATAGAGAAGACTGTAGAATAAGGTGTGTCCTCTGAGAAGGCTGCCACATGGGTGGTTCTTTAGGCGAAGGGATCCCCCATTGTTAAAGCCCCAAATGATCGATCCCCTCGGGTGCTAAGATTGGTAGAGCAGGTCCTCTTGTTTCTTCCTCCACCCTCAGAGACTTAGGGGGTAGCGGCCTGGGGGAGGGCCTTCTTTGTGGCAGCCCCCAACCTGTGGAACTCCCTGCCCACAGAGGCGCACCTGGCACCTTCAGCTTCTGGTGAATATTATTAATAATAATGTCAATATTTATATGCCGCCCATCTGACCGGGTTGTCGCTGACATTGTGAATGGCTCCTGACAAAAGGTTAAAAATACAGTAAAACCTCAAACATGAAAAACTTCCCTGTACAGGGCTGCCTTCAGGTGTCTTCTAAAAGTGAAACTGTTGTTTATTTCCCAGTGGGAGGGCGTTCCACTACTGAGAAGGCCCTCTGCCTGGTTCCCTGTAACTTCACTTCTTGCAGTGAGGGAACTACCAGAAGGCCCTTGGAGCTGGACCTCAGTGTCCAGGCTGAATGATGGGGGTGGAGGCACCCTTTTTTACCCTGGCCTTTGACACTTGAGATGCGTATGTCAGGACCTATCTTATTTCTGTGACTGTAAGTTGTTTTAAATTGTTTTCAGTATTATAATGGTTGCAACATGCCCTGGGATCTTACAGCAAAGGGCAGGTAATTAAATAATAACCATAATAACCACAGTAATATGTCACAGAGGATGTGAAGAGCCAACCACTCCAAATCAGTTTTAAAAATACTCGAAGGTGGGAGAGCGTGGCAGGGGTTCAAAATTGACCATCTACAATTAAAAGGTCAAGGACCCCTGGACGGTTAAGTCCAGTCAAAGGTGACTACGGGGTTGTGGCGCTCATCTCGCTTTCAGGCCAAGGGAGCCGGCGTTTGTCCACAGACAGCTTTCCAGGTCATGGACCAGCATGACTAAACAGTTTCTGGCACAACGGGACATGATGATGGAAGCCCGAGCACACAGAATTGCTGTTTACCTTCCCACTGCAGTGGTATCTATTTATCTACTTGCACTGGTGTGCTTTCAAACTGCTAGGTTGGCAGGAGCTGGGACAGAGCAACGGGAGCTCACCCTGTCATGGGAATTCAAACCGCGGACCCTGGTCAACAGACCCATACAGGCCCACAGCGGCACCTGTCCACAGTCTTCCCTGGGAAGAATTGCATTTCTATTGAAATTGCAGTCACAGAATCCCCCTCCGAATCCTCGCCCTCTTGGATTTCTGACCCATATGTCCACTGGAGGGTGTAAACATTGTGGTTGTAGAGCAAGGCAGCGAGAAGTCTTCAAAAATAGAACAGGCAGGAAAGTCGATCGGTGGTTGGAGAGCAACTGTGGTTGCAACTTACAGCATTGGAGAAAGGGAGGACAAAGGAAGAAGCAGATCTGTGCAAAAACTGCATGTGCTAATGCATACGTAGGGATGCCAGTTTAGAAATAATGACTGTACAGTGGTACTTCGGGTTAAGTACTTAATTCGTTCTGGAGGTCCGTACTTAACCTGAAACTGTTCTTAACCTGAAGCACCACTTTAGCTAATGGAGCCTCCTGCTGCTGCCGCACCACCAGAGCACGATTTCTGTTCTCATCCTGAAGCAAAGTTCTTAACCTGAAGCACTATTTCTGGGTTAGCGGAGTCTGTAACCTGAAGCGTCTATAACCTGAAGCATATGTAACCCGAGGTACCACTGTAGTTCAGGCAGAAGTAAATAAAACCCTCACCATAACAGGGAAGGCCGAAACCTAGAGGTCTCAGGCTCAAGCAGTTCAAAGCCCCTCCTGCTCTCCTTTCTCCAGGGCTCTTTATCCTGAAACCAGACAAGCCTTCAGAGAGGAGATGCTTTCAAAGTGAGGGCTGCTCCCTGTCAAGGAGGCCACCCTTAGCAGTGTTGCAGCCCATCTGTGCATGCATGACATGCTGTCGGGTGCACTGATATCCCCTTCAACACTCGCCTTGTCTCCTTGTCATTCTTCCCATCACTACAGGAGAAAGAAGCAGGCGATGTTCACACATTCACATTTAAAGCGCTATGTGTCATGGCTTCCCCCAAAGAATTCTGGGAGTTGTAAAGTTTGCTGAGACCTGTCAGGAGGTGCCCATTTCCCTCCCAGAGCTACAATTATATAAGAGTTCCTTTGAAGAGAGATTGATTGTTAAGCCACTCTGGGAATTGTAAATCTGCAAGGGAAACAGAGGTCTCCCAGCAATTCCCAGCATCCTTAGCAAACGACAGCTCCCAGAATTCTTTGGGGGAATCCATGACTGGTCCACGTCAGCCAGCTTTGAACTGTCGGGGCACCAACATATGAGATGTCTACAGCAGTCCTTCTATCAGGCTGTAGGAGAAATAAATGTACAGTGGTACCTCGGGTTGCATACGCTTCAGGTTACATACACTTCAGGTTACAGACTCCACTAACCCAGAAATAGTGCTTTAGGTTAAGAACTTTGCTTCAGGATGAGAATAGAAATCGTGCAGCAGCGGTGCAGCGGCAGCGGGAGGCCCCATTAGTTAAAGTGGTGCTTCAGGTTAAGAACAGTTTCAGGTTAAGTACGGACCTCCGGAACGAATTAAGTACTTAACCTGAGGTACCACTGTACCACTGTACCTCGGGTTAAGTACTTAATTCGTTCCGGAGGTGCGTTCTTAACCTGAAACTGTTCTTAACCTTAGCTAATGGGGCCTTCCGGAGCACGATTTCTGTAACCTGAAGTGTATGTAAGCTGAAGCGTATGCAACCCGAGGCACCACTGGACAGCACTTTCAGCGAATATAGCCCATGTCCTTACAGCGTTACAGATGGAGAAGAGGCAATCCTAAATTGTGAGTCTACTTGCCACTGCCCCTTTATAGCATCAGCGAGGTGAATATGTCTTCATTTTAATAGATCTGTTTCTAAAGCATCTTAAGAAGATTGCCCTTTTTATATTAAAAAAACAAAGCTTCCATCCTTGAAAAAAAGCTGCAGAAACCAGCCTCACGCAACCAGTAGGCGTTTCAAAAGCCGGGCCCTATGTCCAGCTCATTCATGCAAATTGCACACAAAACAGCATGAGCAATGTACAAGATTAAGCATGCAAATAAGTCACAGCTCTCTGGCTGCCAAAGCATTTCCATGGCGGCCTTCCTCCATGTGTAGCCGGTCAGCCAGCCATCACTGGGAGCTGTAGTCCACAACATCTGGAGAGAACTGTGCTGATAATCCCTGAACGGAAAGTAGAAGCAATGATGTTCCTTAGGATGCAATCAGAAGTCAAGAGCTGCCTTCTTCCATTTACTAAAGAAGCCCCCCTGACTCTCTGGTGCCTTATCTGACATCCTGCCCACCATCACCCTAACACTTCCGAAGCCAGCTAAAAAGCACATCCATTCCAGGTACGCCCAGCACCTAGACAGAATCAGGACCAGCTGTGTTTCAAACCTGCCTGACAGGGTCCCTTCCCTCCCCTCCCCTCCTTTCCTCTCCTCTCCTCGCCCATCTCAGCATCCTTGTTCAGGGAAATGTAAATATGCACCCATTTAAATGTTCTATGCCAACAAAATATGCACCCATTTACATGTTCTATGCAAACAGCAGCGTCTGCCTCCCTCTCTCTTTCTCTGGACAAAGTGGCAAGCCCCAGTCTTAGACAATAGGCTGTTTTAAAAATGTGCATACATTTAAATGAATTAACATATGCAAATAAACAGCTACTGAGTTCTCCTTCCCGCCTTGCTATTTTGGGTAAGGCTGGCAAAACCCACACATTTACATCATCAAAAGGGCTGCAAAATCGCAGGTACTGGGGATTAATCCCCGCTGAGCTCAGCGGGAGTTGTTTCTGAGTAAACCTGTTTAGGATTGCTAGAAGTGTGACATTTCCTTAATCCAGGCTTCGCTCATCTGGTGCCTTCCAGATGTTTTGGACGATAACTGCCATCAGCTTCAGCCAGAACCTATGCCAGGTTTGAGAAAAGCTGAGTCCCAAAATTAATATTATGAAAAGGCTGGAAATTGGAATATTTCGGAACATATGCACATCTTAAGATTCTGAAGTTTAATAACTGCCGCAGGGCCTGGGAATTGTAGCACTGTATTGGGAGAGGGGGTGTAATCGTCAACTGAGTTTGAAAAACCCTCATCAAGCTGCAATACCCATGAGTCTCAAAACAATTTAAATCTGTGGTCCATCCCATAAGGAGAATCTGCTGGCCAGTGGCCAATTGAGTCCAGCATCCTGTTCTCACAGGTGCCACCTAGATGCCTTGATGGGAAGCCATCAAGTAGGACTCAAACACAACAACCTTCTCCCTTCTTGTAGTTTCCAGCAACTGATCTCAGGACCTGGAGGCACAGCAAAGCCCATGTGGCTAGCAGTCATGGATAGCTGTCCCCTCCATGAATTTGTCCGATCCTCTTTTAAAGCCATCCAACCTGGTGGCCATCACTGCCTCCTGTGGTAGTGAGTTCCACATTTTAACTATGTGCTGAGTGGAGAAATGATTTCATTTGTCCGGCCTGAATTTTCCAGCATCCATCTTTGTTGGATGTCCAAAGCTAGAGAAGTAAGGGACCACATGTGAGAAGTTTACCATTTTATGAGAGAGTATATCAATAAGATTACTGATATATAATCTTGGGTTAGCTATATGTCATAGTTTTCATGATGCTACAACATATAGCTCACCTAAGGGAATATAAACTGGCTGGAGTTTGTGGGAGCTGTAGTCCAAAATGTCTGCAGGACACCAGGTTGGGGAACGTTGTTCTAGGCCAGTGCCTCCCAAACTTGGGTCTCCAGCTGTTTTTGGACTACAATTCCAATCATCCCTGACCACTGGTCTTGCTAGCTAGGGATGATGGGAGCTGTAGTCCAAAAACAGCTAGAGCCCCAAGTTTGGGAACAGCACTGCTCCAGGCAGGCAGACAAAAGGATGCTTTTCACGCAAAGCATCGCTCACTTATGGCAAAGTGACAAATAACTTCATGCAATGCAATCCATCTTTTCCCCTTGCAAGTTTTCAGTGGTTCTTTCTTTTAAATTCAGAATTTCTTTTTAAAAATACGGTGTTAGTCATTCTGGAGCAGAAAAGCAAGATACGTATCTCAAAATAAATAATGAATTGCCCTAATAGTCAGAGGCAGTAGATAACCCCGAATATTGCCAGATATTGGTATCAGACCCTATTCCCCAAAGTACCATATTTTTCGCTCTATAAGACGCAAGACCATAAGACACACCTAGTTTTTGGAGGAGGAAAACAAGAAAAAAAATATTCTGAATCTCAGAAGCCAGAAAAACAAGAGGGATTGCTGCGCAGCGAAACCAGCGATCCCTCTTGCTGTTCTGGCTTCTGGGATAGCTGCGCAGCCTGCATTCGCTCCATAAGACGCACACACATTTCCCCTTACTTCTTAGGAGGGGAAAAGTGAGTCTTATAGAGCAAAAAATATGGTAGCCTGTCAACATACAGACAGATGCTAAGAGACAGGCTTCATCAACCTGGTGCCCTCCAGATGTTTTGAAAGACAACTCTCATCAGGCCCAGCCGGAAAGTGGCTATATCAGGTTGCTCTATGATGTGTTTACTCAGGAGTAACACCTAGTTGAGTTTTTATTATTTTTATTGCATTTAGACCCCACCTTCTCTTCCAAGGAGCTCAAGGTAGCACCCATGGTTCTCCCCCTCTTCAGTTCCCACAACAACCCTGTGAGGTAGGTTCAGCTGAGAGACAGTGACTGGCCTGGGGTCCTCCAGTGATTTTCATGGCTAAGTGGGGAGTTGAACTGTGGTCTCTCAGATCCAGGTCCGACACTCTAACCCACTCTAACTGCTGCACTACAGTGGCTCAGTGAGTCTTACTCCCAGGTAAGTGCTTGACTGCAGCTGATAGAGCTACAGAATTTGTTCCCAAAGACCAGCTGTCAACAATGTACAACTACCACATCCCCATAAGTGGGATGTAATTTTTAAAGGGGGGAAAAGTCAAGACGCTGTAAAATTAAAGCGACTCAAGTAAACCACACACCTTTCCTCATATTGGAGCTATAGCTGCAATTTGTAAATGAATTTGTAGGTGGGCAAGTGAGTGAGTCTTTAGACACCTACCAAAAATTAAGGCTTTTGGTTTTTTTAAAAGGTAAATTAAACCAGGTTTGCTTTTCATGTCCAGGAATGTTAGAGATTTCTCCCATTTTGGTGGGATGCCTAACTCAGAGAGTTTTTGGGAGTGGACTAGACATCTCTGAAAGTAAACCCAAAGTCCACCCAAAGTCGCCGACACTTACAGCTTCAGTCAGATGCAGGCTTACTCAGGAGCAAGCCCATCTGGACTCAGCGAGACTTTTCATTTCGTTTCCTTTGATTTTAAAGAAAGCCCACCTTTGCTGTAAACTGGGGCCTTCCAGGTCTGCCAGCTGAGATGATCAGCACTTACCCACGAGTAGTCCCATTGCGCGAGGAAAAGCATCCGCTTTGCGGATCGGGGCCGCTGTGGCTTGCAACCCGCTGCTGCTGCTGCTGCTGCTGCTATGCCAGCGGTTGTCTTAACCGCTTTTGCAAAAAGTGGTAACTACAGCATATATTAAAAAGGGGGAGTGATTGCGTTCACATCACACCGCTTGGCTCAATCCGGATCGGAATCCCGACCAGCCCTTCTAAAATAATAGCAGACCAGAGGAAGCAAGCGGCGTAAAAACCGCTCCCGATCGCTCCTCGGTCTCCCCAGCAGTGCAGGTTCAGAGTGAAAAGGCGGCGGGGGTTTTCCGCAAAGCGTACAGAGCTTTAACCCCTTCCTCCCCGGCGGCGGCAGCAGCAGCAGCAGCAGCACCCCGGCAGGCAGGCAGGAGATCCGCACACCGCCACCCCCTGGCCGGCAGCCCCTTCTCCCGAGCAGGAGAGGCGCCCCAAGCGCAGCAGCAGCAGAGCCGGCTTGCGGTGTTGGGAAGGGTGCGAAGTTGTACCCGTTACGTGTCTAAGTCGGGGTTAGGAGGAGATCATTCAAGTCCAGAGGCAAAAAATTGCATAAGGGGCCAGAGACAATAACGCAAACGAAATGTCATTTTTGCTGGAAAATCCCCCTCAAGTGGGGACAGTTCATTTTCTGCTTGCGTGGTTTCCCTTCTGGACATCTGCTTTGGACACCGTGGGAACAGGATGTTGGGCTAGAGGGTCTGATCCAGCAGCCAGGCTCTCCATATAGGAAACCAGTCAAAGACAGGTCATGTTCTGCTGCTAAACTGGGAGAGACACACGCAAACCTCCCAAGGATTGCATCCGAGCTTAGTCCCACCCAAATCAGAGCAGACCCATTGAAATCGATGCACACGTGACTTATTTAGGTCCATTCAGTTCCATGGGTCTTATATATACTTTCAGCAGACTCCTGGCCATGCCTACTCAGAGGTAAGTCTTACTGAATTCAAGGGAGGGGGTCACACTTTTAAGTTAATCCTGCATTAGTGTGCTGGCTTTGTATTTCAGGTAACCTTTTGCTGATTTTCTCTTTTTATGCTGTTGCTGCTACGAGAATTCGGGCAGAACAGTGCATTATTATTATTATTATTATTATTATTATTATTATTATTATTATTATTATTATTGTTTTGATTCTTCCGTGCCCTGTGTTATATTATGCAGTACGAATGTGTTGTGTGTTAGCCCGCTGACGAAGGGCGGTACAGTATAGAAACCCTAATATAATAAATAAATGGGTGGCTGCACTTACCTTGCAAAACAGCCGTGCTCTTTCCTTTTCCTATCTCTATGCCTCGCCTTTGCTTCTAATATTTTGTGGGTTCGGGGAGGGGGCAAGATAAGGTGCTATTATCCTATCACAGCTAGTGCAAAGACAGTCCCCCAACACACACACACACACACACACACGAGATTCTCTGCCACCCATCATAGTTTTCTATTGGGGCGGTCGTGGAGAAACTCTAGAAGGAACCAGGAAGTTCCGTCTCCGGCAGAAGGCGTTGCTAATCCCTTTTTTTTCTATCTATAGTATCTACACACACAAAAGCATCTCTACGCATGCGCCGCTTGAAGCCCCGGATGTCGCTTTGCTTCAGGGGCCGCCTCCGCTCACTTTCACGCGAGATACCGGGAAGCCTCGCGGGAGCTGGATTCAGCGGGAGCCGGGAAGGATTGCTGCCATGACCTCCGCGTTGGAGAACTATATTAACCGTATCCTTCCGCGGGCGGCCTGTCTGGCGGGGCGGGCGGGGGGGGGGACACTGGTTTGAAGTGGAATTCTGCACCTGCGCGTTAACGCTCCTGCTTTTCCTCAGTTACACGCGAGAATTTCCATCCCTTTGTGGGCTGGGTTGCCTTGGGTGGGATGCGCGCAGCCACTTCCGCTGCTCTTTTATTCTTTTTTAAAATGGTTTTTAACCATTTGAAACCAGCCTCCATCCATCTCTCCATAAGGTTTGGGATACAGGTACTCCCCGAGCGACGCAAAGAAGGAGCTGTTTTGGACTACAACTCCCATCAGCCCTTGCTACTTAATCATCCAAGATGGCTGGTCTAGCTCGGGGTCAATGGGAATTGTGGTCCAAGGTGGGCTGCACTTGCTAGGGGTCGATGGGTATTGCATAGCTGTCAACTTTCAGATTTGAAAATAAGGGATCAGCAGCCTTGAAAATAAGGGATCAGCAGCCTTGAAAATAAGGGATCAGCAGCCTTGAAAATAAGGGATCAGCAGCCTTGAAAATAAGGGATCAGCAGCCTCACCTGTCCCGGGGACAGTCTACGGGATATCTAACAATCCGGGATAGCGGCGGGAAACGGCGCTGGAATAAGGGAATTTCCCGCAAAAAAAAGGGAAGGTTGACAGTTATGGTATTGTAGTCTAAGATTTGCATCTCAACCTCAAGGGCACCCCCACACACACACAAAAAAAAAATTCCTTAAAACAGGTGGGGCATGGGAAACCTTTTCTATCAGCTTTGGTGATTGCAAGAGGTTGAATTTCTCACTCTTTCCTCAGTTCTTTGTGTTCTGTGCCCTCCTGGTCTACACACCTCTTCAACCTCCCACTCAGCTTCTTAAAAGGCACTAAATCCAGAGGAAACTCCTAGACCTGTTGTTTATATGTATGTTGTTTCAAATATTTCTTTAACTTGAGTCTCAGGTACTGTTGCTGTAATTACTTCAGACGGCCGAATGATCGTGGTAAGAATTGCCTGTAAATATAAGTCTTTCCCTGTTTTTAAATATTTAAATGATTGGAAATGTTTCGTACTGGATTATACTTACGTGGGAAAATAAAGCCCTCATCTTTTAAAGGCTGTTGAGTTGTATTTACAGGAATACACAAGTAGTTCTGTAAGCAGAGTGGCACTTAGGAACACAGGAAGCTGCCTTCTACTAAGTAAAACCATTGGTTCATCTAGATCAATACCACTGACCAGCAGTGGTTCTCCAAGGTTTCTGGCAAGGGTCTCTGAAAATGACAGGGATTGAATGTGGGCTTTTCTTTATTCAAACAGATGCTCCAAACACTGAACTATGGCCTTTCCCTCAGACTTTGAAGTAGATGCTTAGGCTGCACACATATCTTGGCTTTTGCTGGACTGCAAGTTTAATTGTAATACAATTCATCATACATATCAAGTAAATATGTTCTGAATTAGGTGCCACTGACCTTGGTGCTATGTGGTTATAGGCAATTTACTAAAAGTGAGTATTTTGCCCAGAACCTTGCTGTAAATAACTTAATATTACTTCTGCAAAACATGTCTATCTTAGAAGAGCTGAAACCTGTTTGAGAGTTGAACAGATGAAAATTTTGCAGGAGATTATATATATATATATATATCTCAATAGCAGCAAGTTGCAAATCAATGACCACTGTTCTCAAAAGCCTTATCTTCCTACTTTTTAAGGCTGCTGTTTGGCAAAGACAAAAGAACCCATGGAAAAATGAATTGTATTGATAATTTAAAGTCAGTGTAGGGAGTTCATCTGAAGGGTTACGTAAAAAATCTTTTAATCATTAAAGTTTTATCATATTAAGTGGTGTAATGTTGTGTTTAGGACATGTTTAGGAATTGAGATAAATGTTGAGAATTTGGAGTACTTCATTGTTTTTCAATTTACATTTTAATTTCTTAAAGGGAACTCTCAAGGGTTTTGATCAGACCATCAACCTGATTTTGGATGAAAGCCATGAAAGAGTGTTCAGTTCTTCACAAGGAGTGGAACAAGTAGTATTGGGATTGTACATTGTAAGAGGTGATAACGTGTAAGTTTGCCTCACCCTCCTTTTTAAAAAATAAAATAAAATAAGGTAGTGCAGTCTGAGCTAAAGTAGCAAAGCATTTGCTTAGCTCTCAAGGGGCCAGATTCAACTAAACAGTTGTTTAGTTAAGGTCCAGCACAAGTCCCACCAGCACAACATACATTCACACACTTGTCCTCCTTCTGTCCCCCAGGTTGGCTCTGATGGGGTCAGGAGAACCCCCAGAACAGCACATGGGGTGATTGTTCCACCTGGCAAAAAGAAGTCAAGGACCTTACATGTCTGATGAAAGTGCAGTCCATTCTTTTTCAGGTGGATATCAGAGAATCAGAGTTGGAAGGGACCCTGAGGGTCATCTAGTCCAACCCCCTGAAAATGCAGGAATCTTTTGCCCAACGTGGGGTTTCAACCTACAACCCCAAGATTAAGAGCCCCATGCTCTTACCTACTGAGCTATCCCAGCTACTGTAGCTTGACGTTATTCCCGAAAGTTTCCCTTTTGATGTCTGTGTTTTATAGTGAATAAGTAACTATAACAATAGATTATATATCCAACAAAATCATGTCCAGAGTAGACCAATTGAAATAACCTGTTAAGTTTTTCTGTGCTGTATGTTTGTATGTTAGGATAAAAAGATACCGTACTTTTCTGTGTATAAGACTTATGTTTTTTTACTCTAAAATAATGTTCAAAATCTGGGCTCGTTTTATACACGGATAGTATCTCCCCCCATTTTCTTAAATGGGAGTGTCTTATACATGGGGGCGTCTTATAGATGGAAAAATACAGTACAGTGGTACCTCTGGTTACGTACTTAATTCGTTCCGGAAGTCCGTTCTTAACCTGAAACTGTTCTTAACCTAAAGCACCACTTTAGCTAATGGGGCCTCCCGCTGCCACCGCGCTGCCGGAGCACGATTTCTGTTTTCATCCTGAAGCAAAGTTTTTAACCTGAGGTACTATTTCTAGGTTAGCGGAGTCTGTAACCTGAAGCATCTGTAACCCGAGCTACCACTGTACTTACTGAGTGGAAGAATTATTGTTTCAGCGTATCAACTTTGTTTCAGAGCTGAGGCATTTCACTTGCAGCAATTACAATACAGTACTTTTCTTTCCTTATAGGGCTGTAATTGGAGAAATTGATGAAGAGACGGATTCAGCCCTTGACTTGGGGAATATCCGAGCAGAACCTCTGAACTCAGTTGTACACTGAAGAAAGAAGTGTGTATAAAAGGACTTCAGAAATATCTGGCTGTACAAAACTATTTATAGGACGGCACGGCTACTTTTCTTACAAGTTGAGGGTAATTTTGTGTGTTATGGTTTGATATGTATAATAAAGACGACATTTTATTGAAGAATTGTGAACTTTTTTAAAAAAAACAACCCACGACGCATTAAAATAATAGTAACCTTTAAAGCAGTCTTGCACTACATTTCTGACTTCATAAAGTAAGCATGCACCTGGTGTGTGCGCTGGCTGGGGCTTATAGGAGTTGTAGTCCAAAACATCCAAAGCACACCAGGTTGGCAAAGCCAGAAATAAAACGCAACAACACACTCTGCTTATCTCACTGTGACTAAAACTCAGACTGGGTAAGAAAAGGGTTCCCTATCCCTGCGTTATAGGGAAGAGGGTGAGCACATGACTTGGGACGATTCTTGTTTTGACATCTCCAGACCTTTATCAGAACTGTAGCGTTGGAAGGGACCCCAAGGGTCATCTAGTCCAACCCCCTGCTATGCAGGAATTGCAGCTAAAGAAAATCCCTGACAGGTGCCCCCCCCCCCCAATCTCTGCTAAAAACCTCCAATGAAGGAGATTCCACCACCTTCTGAGGGATATCGTTCCACTATCCAACAGTTCTTACTGTCTAGTTCTTGTTCAGCATCATCAATTTGAACTCCTTTTACTTCCATTTCAAAAATTTGATTAGAAATCCTATTATTTTTAAAGACACTGTAAAGGCTTATTCTGACAAATTTATCACTACTTGCTAGGAATCGCTTAGGGACCCTTTGCCATCCTTGGTTGCCATTCCCCCCCCCCCCCCCAAAAAAGCTACAATAGTTACTCTTTGCTTTAAACCTCTGCCCTGCTATGAAAAAGTCATAGCACAATTATAGCCACAATCACACGACTGACCAGATTAGCTGCAAACAGCTGCCCAAACTCAGCACTTTTATTTTTTAAAAAAAGTTCCCCATCGCATCATTTTATGTGTTACATTTATATCCCACCTTTCTTCGAAGGAGCTCAATGTGGCATGAATGCTTTGACCCCTCTCCATTTTTTCCTCACAACAACCCTGTGAGGTAGGTTAGGCTGAGAGTCAGTGATGGGCAGGGAGATTAATGGCTGAGCAGGGATTTAGAACCCTGGTTCTCCCAGGTCTAACACTAACCACTATACCACGCTGGCTCTCTGTTTAGTATTATAAAAATGAATTTCCTACTTGTAGATGGCACATGTGTTTGCGGAGCAGTCTATAGCCGATGAAAGCTTATGCCAGAATACATGTGTTAGTCTTTAAGGTGCTACATGCTTCTTTGCTGCAAGAGACTAGTATCTCAGGTCCAACTTTCAGGCTTCCCAGAGACATCTAATTGACCACCAGAGACATCTAGTTGCCCAATGTGAGAACAGGAAGGTGGGTTAGTTGGACCTCCAGCTTCAGAGCTCTTGTGATGTCCTCAAACCAGCGGCTTCGAAATCTGCTCTTCCGGTCATGGTTATTCCTTCCTCTGCTGTACTCCACACAAAGCACCATTACTGGGTGAAGCTTTTCTGACTTCCTTGCTGTTGGGACTCCTCCTCCATCCCACTCGGACTCTTCTACTTCCAGCTGCTCTTCCTGTGCAGCTCAGACAAGGAGAGCTCTGATGTCAGGTGTCTCTGAAATACAGGAAGGGGTGTGGGATACAGGATGTGTAAGATGATGCGTATGTGGAGAAGGTGGATCAGGCAGAAAACTATGATTGCTAGAATTCAGGGCCAGTCAATGAGGTGGAATGGTGGAAAATACAGGAAAATGCAATATACTACGCACACACATGTAAAATAACACACTCTGCAAAATATAAATAAATGCATAATTTTTGTTTTGCTTGTCATTGAGAGCAGTGAAATGCTGTGGATAGCCATTCAAAATCTTCAGTTTCTCAGCTCTCCACAGGCCACTTTCAAGCATGTCTTCTGCCCCATATGGACTAGAAACTTGCCTTAAAAATTGAAGCAGCTTCTCAGTAAGCCAAATAATTCTCAGTAGGTCCCCCGCCCCAAGTGCTCCTGCGGAATTAAGACCTTGCTCTTTCTACTCCCCTGTCCCCCAAGAGCTGAAACAAGCTCTTACCTTGCTTCTGCAGGTGAGATCTCCCCGCAAATGGCCATAGCTACTTGTGCTGCCTCTGCAATACAGGGCATTCTCTGCCCTCAGTTCTCGGATTCGTCTCTGCAGGTGCTGCAGCAGTCTTGGGGTGCTGAAGAGGCGCTGGCTGGAGAAAGGGTCTGCATTCAGTGCCGGAGAACAGAGTGGGCCGGGGTGCAGGTATTCATTTCGGCCCTGCAAAAAGCAGGTAGGAGAGAGGAAGGAAAAGCTGTAAAATGCAGCAGAAAGGACTGAGGTCATCAACTAGGAGAGACAAATGTCAGGAGGGGTGAGGCCCTCCAGGGCTCAGTCTAGCCTGCCAGACTCTCCCCAAGGATACAGCCCACTCAAGTGCTTTTGTCTAGCTAGAGTCTGTCCTGCAACTGTGTCCCTTAGGTGGAGGGCAGAGAGTGGAAACTAACCTACCGTACAAAGGTAAAAAACTCGTGTTGCCCGGCCCACTTTTGCCTTGGGCTCTGCTCACCACTGGCATGTGGCCCCAAGCCATAGCTGTCAACTTACAGATTTGAAAATAAGGGACCAGCAGCCTCGAAAATAAGGGATCAGAAGCCAAAATAAGGGATTTTAGCCAACCAGCTGAAATACGAAGTTAAAAGGGACCAGATAATTTTGGAGAGCAGCGCCGGTTTTTAGCCATTCATTTCCAGAGGTTGCTGCTCAAGGCACCAGCTGATGAAACACTGCAATTAAATAACTACAAGCAGCAACCACTTTTCGCGCAAAACGAAGTCCAAGCTATGAAGATGCTGCTGCAGTTCTGTATCTTTTCTCTCATGCTCCATGTGCAGCTCTCAGTTCCATCAGGAGGGGCGGGAGGAAAAGGGGGGGGGGGAAATAGCGCCCGAAGTAAACCCGCAGATCAGACCATCTATGCTAGTCTACCACTACAAATCTATGGGAGAAGCCCTTGCGGTCCTTTCTCCACTTTCCCCCTCTATGGTTAGCCCTTGGAACACCTGCCAGCACCTTCTTCTCCTCCTCTCTCTTGAACTGCTTTCTCTATGGTTGCCCTTGCTCTCCTCTCAAGGCTCCTCAGCAATTCATAGGCCACGCCAGACTGCCCATCTCATCCGGATCCTTCAGCGGCGCAACCGCAGTACGGCCTAGCGGGAGCGGCGGGCAGAGCGGAGGCCCCAGGCACAGACGCTCAGTTTGGCGGCCGCAAGGAGGATGGCGGCGGAAGGGCCAGAGGCTCCCGTCAGTCCCAGCGGGAAGGGGCTCCCGGGCGCTGAGGCTGGTGAGAGGAGGCCGGAGGGGGGCGGGCCAGGCAGCCAAGCAACACAGTTGGAGCCTCCCTCCTCCCTGGCCGGCAGGGAGGGAGGGAGAGGAGCTGCTTCCTTTGAAACCCGGGAAATTTAAGGGACATCATAAATAAGGGACAGCAGTGGGACACGGCGCTGGGATAAGGGAGTTTCCCGCCAAATAAGGGACGGTTGACAGCTATGCCCCAAGATGGTTGCCCAGACTTCATACCCAGGTCAGACCAGAGGCCCATCTGGATTGGAATCCTATGCACTGACTGGCAGCAGCTCTGCAGGATTTCAGATGGAGTCTCTCCCAGCCCTACCTGGGATTGAACCGGGGACCTTTTGCATGCAAGTCAGATGCTCTGCCGCTGAACCACACCCCTTCCCTGATGCTCTAGTACTGGACTGCAGCCTTGCTGGACAAGAGAGGTGCATGGAGGCAGTGGCTCAGTGTGCACAGAGCAGGGGTCCCAACTCTCACATTGCCCAAAGGGGGCAAGACTTTGCCAAATGCCTCCCAAACGACGCTTCCCCTTTACCATGCAGAACTGTCTGAATTCCAAACCGGCTGCCTCCAGGTTCCTGTGAAAATCCATGGGCTTGTCCCTGGACAGGCGCCTGCAAGGGGAGAGAGAAACCGCAAAACCTCTCACCATGGTGTAACCCGTTCTTCCAATTGACGTGTACTTTCAGATAGCTCCTGGGGTCCTCACCTCTCCACCTCTGCCTCCAGCTCCTCCTTAAACTCACTGGCCAGTTGGCATGATGTCCGGCCCTTCCCAGAGGCCACACTTCTCTGGCTTTGCTGCTCGCCGTCCTTCTGCAGCTGCTGGCGCAGCGATGCATCTTCCTTCCCCGCCGTCTCCTTCACCCAGCTGCTCTGCAAGGTGGCGATGTCTTCCAGGTGCTCCTGAAGGGGAACCGGATTGCCCTGGCTCAGTGGCAGAGCTTTTCATGAAGAAGGGTGCTAGATCTGGAATGACCTCCCGCCTGAAACCCTGGAGAGATGCCAATGGTCTGACTCCCCAGCAGGACTTGCAGGCTTGGCAAACATTTTCACCGCCAAGCATCAACCCTGTTCCATGTTGCCACAGACGGTGGCTGACCTTTGTCCGGAATGGTTGGCTGATGTTCCATCAAATGGGACAGGAATTGGGCTCCTGATAGCTGGGAATGGCTTCCTAGCCTTTGGAATGAGATTCCCACCAGCTTACAGGGATGTGTTCAGCCCCACCAAACAACGGCACCTCTCCCCTCCTGCTCCTTTCCTTCTGACCGTGGAGCCACCCTCTCCTCCATGAATCTGCCTAATCCTCTTTTAAAGCCATCCAAATTGGTGGCCATCCCTCCCTCAGGGCCACCAATGAAGTTGGAAGGTTCCAGGTAGAAAAGAGAAAATATCTCTTCAAGCAGTGAATAGTTAGAACTACGGAACCTGCTCCCACCAGTTCTAGCATTATAGAAGAGGAACTTTACTTCACTGACTATTTTATAATTTGTGTGTGCTGAACATTTCTTTTTCTTTACATGTGCAGCTGTGGATAGGTGCTCTTTTAAAACCAGGTCCTCTGATCAGAAGGTCGGTGGTTCGAATCCCCGCAACGGGGTGAGCTCCCGTTGCTTGGTCCCTGCTCCTGCCAACCTAGCAGTTCGAAAGCACATCAAAGTGCAAGTAGATAAATAGGGAAGGGAAGGGAAACGGCGTTTCCGTGCACTGCTCTGGTTCGCCAGAAGCAGCTTAGTCATGCTGGCCACATGACCCGGAAGCTGTAAAGCAAGATGAGCGCCGCAACCCCAGAGTCGGCCACGACTGGACCTAATGGTCAGGGGTCCCTTTACCTTTACCTCTGACATTGCATGAAACACAGCGGTTTAAATCCAGAGGAAGGCAGCCACAGCTGCACAGAGCTATTGGGAGCGGGGGGCGGTTTTTGCTCACCTGGACTAGTTGCTCCTTCAGAGCATCTAGAGGCGACTGGTTCTCCAGGTGAAGCTTCTCCTGCTGCTGCCTCAGCTCCCGTTCCTGACATGGCAGAAAAGTCACAGCAGTTGGCCAATTAGAGGACTGTACTTGGAACGGATGTATCAAAAGCTGCCTCCTACTGAGCTGGGGCTATATACTCCACTCTGGTGTTCTGGGCTCTGGCCGGCAGCCAATATCTCTCCCATCATTAATGGAGCAAACCTGTTTGATCCCACACCCTCCTTGCTCAGTGGCCCCGAGGCTGCCTTAGTTATATCCCACCCCCAGGCAAGAGATGGCAGCTCAACCCTATTTACCTTCTCCCTCTGGGTCTGAAGGGCCTGGTGCCTCTGCATCTCTGCCTCGTGCTTTAGTTCTCGGAGGTAGTGCTGAGTTTCTTCCGTCACCTCTTGCAAGGCCCGGATGGCGTGGCTGGAGGAGAGGAGCGCTGGCTTCCTTGGGGGGTGAAGAGAGGCAGCCTCAGATAGCGGCCGGGACTTCCGGGGTCTTTGGGGGAAAGTGAAGTCACTTAGCAGGTCAAACCCCCCCCCAAAAAAAAAAATTTCACACTCCAGAAGCATTTTTACTGGGCATTGTAGGAAGTGATATAAATAGAAAGGAATGTAAATTGTTTTTATATGCAACTACGGCAGCAAGAATATTATTGGCACAAAAATGGAAGCAAGAAGAATTACCAACGAAAGAAGAATGGAGGATGAAATTAATGGACTATGCAGAACTAGATAAACTAACAGGAAGGATTCGTAATCGGCTGGACCAGAAATTCACAGAAGACTGGAGTAAATTTACAGATTATATGAAAAGTATTTGTGATGATCAGACTACGTTTGTAGGTTTGCAAGAAGTTTTGTGAGGAGAATTATTGGAACTACTGCAAAAATGGATTATGGGGAGGAGGGTTAGTTAAGACAATTAAAGGCAATATGAATTTAAGAAATGCATAAAATGCGGTTAAAATGGTGGATCATCAGAGGCGCTGATGGAAGTCCAAAAAAAAAGATTGTATAAGTGGTGAAGTTTTGTGGTATGTTTTATAATTTATATGTTAAAACTAATAAAAATTATTTTTTTAAAAATTCACACAATCCCTTCCTCCGTGTAAACGCAACGCACAAACAGGCCGCAAAGGCACAGGCCAATGCGAGCCTGTGGAGAAAAACAAGGTGCTCCCATGGTTTAGCGACTGGGCTGTTGGACTTATCCCCAGCTGGCTGTGAAAATCACTGGGTGGCCCATTGGCTGAAAGAGAGAACACAACTGTCCCGGCCTGCCTCACAGGGTTGTTGTGAGGATAACATGTTGGGGGGGGGAACTGTGTGCCTGAACTCCTTGGGGGTGGGGGTGGGATGGGCAGGCTAAACATGGGCCATAGATAAGATGCCAACTCTCTGATAGCAACAAATAGTACCGTATTTTTCGCCCTATAGGACGCACCGGCCCATAGGACGCACCTAGATTTTTTTTGGGGGGGGGGAATAAAGGGAAAAAAAATTATTCCCCCCCCAGGCGCGGGGCTGGGGTGGGGGAAGCCTGAGCTTCCCCCTCCCCCAGCCCCCAGAACGGGACCCAGAGCT
Organism: Podarcis erhardii; assembly: GCF_964252035.2. Lineage (NCBI taxonomy): Eukaryota > Metazoa > Chordata > Lepidosauria > Squamata > Lacertidae > Podarcis > Podarcis erhardii. The sequence continues at coordinate 24,731,643 of NC_138505.1, read as the reverse complement.
CTGGGAGCTTGCGGGGCTGGAGGAGGGGGAAGCCCTCCGCCAGCCTTCTAACCAAGTCGGAGGACAGCGGGAAAGGCGCACTGCGCCTCTCCCGCTGTCCCCCGAGTTTGCGGGGCTGGCGACGGGGAGGAGCAGGCTTCTCCCCCCCGCCAGCCTTCTAACCAAGTTTGTGGGGCTGGCGGTGAGGCTCTCCTGAAGCCTGGAGAGCGAGAGGGGTCGGTGCCCCTCTCACTCTCCAGGCTTCAGCGAAAGCCTGCATTCGCCCCATAGGACGCACACACATTTCCCCTTCATTTTTGGAAGGGAAAAAGTGCGTCCTATAGGGCGAAAAATACGGTATTTTAAGGACTTCGAAACCGGATTTGGCCCCCTGGACCTGAGGTTTGCCCTCACTCCAGTTAATGGGGATTGTAGTTAAAAAACAACAACTTTTTTTAAACACCCAAAAGACCAGAAGTAAAACTGGGATATAATAGGTTTTGAATTACCCAAGAAAGATGTAAAGTTACTTTTGTATGCCACAACTGCTGCTCGAATTTTAGTAGCCAAGAAATGGAAAACACAGGAATTACCAACTGTGGAAGAATGGCAGATGAAAATGATGGAATATATGGAGTTGGCTGACCTTACTGGAAGAATCCACAACCAGAAAGAAGAGGAATACCAAGAAGAGTGGAAGAAATTTAAAGACTATTTGAATAAATACTGTAATATTAAAAATTAGAAATTACTTGAAAGTACTAAATAGGCCTAGGATTAAATTAGGAATTAGTTAAATAAATGAGATCTAGAACTTTAAGAAAAGTTAAGAAATCGGATTTTAATTGGAATATTGTGTGTTAATAATGATATTAGAAAACTGCTACATTCAAATACAAGGAAATTCAGATGGGTGGGCCCACAGGAAGTCAAAAATATGTTTATGAGGTTAGGGGATTAATTAACCAATTAATTTGTGTTGTTTAGGTGTTTGTTGTTATGTTTTTATTTTCTTTTTTGTTTAGATTTGTGATTTTGTTTCTTTTTTCTTTGTTGTAGTATGTGTTGTATTTGTAAGAAACAATAAAAATTATTTTTAAAAAGACAAAAAAAACTGTAAACTGTATATGCAGACAACAGGAAGGTGTGAAGCTATTTTGGAGAAATAAAAGCAAAGCCTCGCCACCCCCTGAAATCAGGTTGCAGAGCTAAAAAAAAAAAAAAAAAAAAACCCACAAAGACAGAGGCGATGGGGGAACCGTGTGCTGAGATTCCCGCATTGCAGGGGGTTGGACTAGATGCCCCTCAGGGACCCCTTCCAACTCCGCCATTCTATGAGTCCATGAAAGGCAGGAAGCTAGAAAGTGGCTAGGGCTGGTGAAGGCAAGGTAAAATGTAAAGAACTAATTTCAAACCAGGAAGAGTTCCGTGTTTCTGCAAAAGCAATGCCATTCAGCTCCCTCCCCACTGGATCCAACTTGTACCCTTGCAGCATCTGGGGCAGGCCAGCCTTTTGGGGTAGCAGGTCCCGGAGTCTCTGGCATGCTAAGGCAACCTCCCTGGCCAGAGAGCCGTCAGCCCTTGCAGTCTGTGCCTGGGACGTCTCACGCTGCTCGGCTAGCAGGAGGCGCTGCTCTTCCTCCGTCCGCTGCAACTGCATTCGCCACTTTTCCTTTTCCTAGGCAGAGAGAGAGAGACAGAAAGCGGATCAGAAATAAGCGGATGCACCCCAGGCTTGTCACAGCTAACATTTACAGTGGTACCTCAGGTTACATATGCTTCAGGTTACAGACTCCGCTAACCCAGAAATAGTGCTTCAGGTTAAGAACTTTGCTTCAGGATGAGAACAGAAATCGTGCTGCCGCAGCGCGGCAGCAGCAGAAGGCCCCATTAGCTAAAGTGGTGCTTCAGGTTAAGAACAGTTTCAGGTTAAGAACGGACCCCCAGAACGAATTAAGTACTTAACCTGAGGTACCACTGTACACGGTATCAGTGTGGAAAGGCTAAAAGGTCCCAGATTCTTTATTTTAATATATATAATTTTTATTAAATTTTTTGTTTTACTCATTTTTACATCCTTAAGATATCAGTGACTTCCCTTCTTCTCTTTCCATGGTTCATTTTACATATCATGAATCCCTGCATGTTTTACAGAAACTATACCATTCAGTATTCTATTATTGCATCCATCATAACTTATTTACACTGTTGAATTGATCTTAATTGCTGACAGCGTTTTCAGCTGTACAGTTATTTCCCATATATTCAACAAACGTTTTCCAATCTTCTCTAAATACATATACTTCTTTTTCTCTTATTCTATATGTTAAGCTGCGCATATTCTGTCTACTTAAGTTGCCATTCTTCTTTAGTTGGGACTTGGCTCGTTTTCCATTATGGGGCTAACAAAACACAGGCCGCAGTAGTAGCATACATAAACAACCTTTTTTGACACCTGGGAATTTCAGTCTGAATTATCCCCAATGAAAAGGACTCTGGTTTTTTGGGGGGAAAGTACTTTTAAACATTTTTTCCCCCAATTCATTATGGATCATTTCCCAGTACTCGTTTACCCTTTTACAAGTCCACCACATATGGAAGAACGTTCCCTCCACCTCTTTGCTTCTCCAGCACTTAACTGATTCAGTCTTATGCAAGGTCCCAGATTCAGTACCCAATGGCTAGGAATGTCCCCTGCCTGAAACATGGGAGAGCTGCTGACAGTCAGTGCCAACAACACTGAACTAGATGGACCAACTTCCTATTTAATGCAACTGCTTTTTTTAAAAGAACCATAAGGACTAGAATCTTGATTTATTTTTAGGCTAAGGGCAGTATAGTTCAGTAGAAGAGCACTTGCTTTGCATGCTAAAAAGGTCCCAGGTTCCATTCCCAATGGCATCTCCAGGTAGGGCTGGGGAAAAACTCCATGCCCAAAACTTCTGGAGAGCTGCTGCCAGTCAGTGTAGGCAATACTGAACTAGATGGACCAGTGGGCTGACACAGTAGAAGGCAGCTTCCCAGGCCATATCTGGCATCAGCCCAGGTCTGTGCTCTCCTTTCTGCCTGACTACCCCTCAGGCTCCCCACTTCCATAGCAGGTTGTGGGACTTCAGGGCTGTGCTAAGGTGAGGTTTTGAGGAGGAGAGAGGCGGAATTGCAAAGCCAAACTGTTGTTGCTGTTATAAGAATTCTAAGGTCCCAAATATAAATTAAATGTTCATAAATGCACCAAGGCAAACACACACGTAAGTATATACACCACGTGCCTGAAATACTACAGGAGAGAAATCCTGAAGCCATTTTGACTCTCCCAAATTGACCTCCAATATTTCTCTGGAAGGAGGAAGGAAATGGGAAAACCTCCCCATTGTACTTTTGCTTACAAAATCCTGTCTTAAGGGCGTATTTGTGTATGACTACGGTGAGCCTGAGTGGAAATCAGCCGTGAGTGCTCACTGGAAGGACAGATCCTGAAGCTGAGGCTCCAATACTTTGGCCACCTCATGAGAAGAGAAGACTCCCTGGAAAAGACCCTGATGTTGGGATAGATGGAGGGCACAAGTTGAAGGGGACGACAGAGGACGAGATGGTTGGACAGTGTTCTCGAAGTTACAAACATGAGTCTGAGCAAACTGCGGGAGGCAGTGGAGGACAGGAGTGCCTGGCGTTCTCTGGTCCATGGGGTCACGAAGAGTCAGACACAACTAAACGACTAAACAACAACAACAACAGGGTGAGCCTGGGACCTGGGACCCCAGAACTAAAGTATTAACCATCACAAAAGAATAGCCAGGCTGCCCAGGTAATGTAATCAGCAGCCAATATCAGGTATCCTGACAGGCAGGATTTCTGCTGTAAACCGCCTCCTTCTGTGATGTATGTAGGATGTTTTAGGCGGGTGGTCTTGGGCAACAGTGTGGGCGATTTCAAAAGTCTATATAAGAGCTTGGGTTCTCTCCTCCCTCCTGCGTGTGGTGAGTGGGGACCCTGTTGCTACAGTTTAATAAAGATCAGGCTTACTAGCTGCTTTGCTTCTCAATATACTCTGGTTGGCCTCTGTTATTTTCTCCTAAGGACTCTGTACAGGCTCTTGGATACCCCATAAGGGAAAAGGAGCAGGTTTTCCCCTATAACATCCTGAAGCTACAGCTCTTGTTTCTGGGGGAAGGGGATCCCAGAGTACACGAAAGGGGTGCTTCTTCCCCGCTCACCAACTCCAGCTCCTCTCGCAGCCTCCTCAAGGCTTCTGCTTTCTCCGCTTGCAGCAGAGCCCGGAGGTCTTCCATGGCCCCCTTCTTCTCCCGAGCCTCGCCCTCCAACACCTGGATCCTCTAGGGCAGGAAAAAAAACACATCAGGAGAAGCTGTTTTAATTCAAACCTCCCTGTCCTATTTGTTCCTTCTCCCCTCTCAGGGGTGGGGACCCTGCTTCAGCCCAAGGAGATCAGCCCCAGGGCTGTATCCCTGTGTGGAAAAGGCTTCCGGGGTCAGGTGTCACTAGAGGGCGGGGCAGAAGGCAAAAAAGTGGGCAGAGCCCGACAGAATCCGAGACCTGGGAGAAGAATCGGTGGAAGAGGACTGGAAGAAGTTCAAAGACTATCTCCAAAAACATTGTAAAATGTTTGAATGCTAAAATGATGTTGGATATAAAGATAATATGGCATCAGTGACATAGTTAAAAGGAATATGCAAAAATGTTTTAAAATGGAAAGGGTGAAAAGACCAGAGTAATATTATGTCAAATTTAAACAAAATGATACAAGGGATTAAGTTATAAAGAACATGTAAAAATGGATTTAAAAAGAAAGGAAAAACCGGAGACATAATAGGGTGAAATGTACAATATTGAATAAGACTTGAAAGAGGGTAAGGAATTGCTGAATTTGATTGTGTAAAGGGGAACACAGAAAACGGAGATGTGAGTGTTCAGTTTCTGTTAATTGATTCTCATGAAAACTTGCAGATTCTGGCTTCACACAATTAACTCAAGGCAGTGTCAATTTGCTCTTGGCAGAAAGCCAAGGTCTGCTTGACCTAGAAAGTACTTACTCTGATTGGTTAACGACCAGCCCTCAACTCAGTTATCTAGGAATGCTAGTACGTTTGGGGTGTGGTGTGTTAGGAGTAGGAGTGCTGTGTAAGGTTGAGAGAGAGAGAGTGAAAGGATTTATTTTACTTTGTTTTGTATGCGGAAACTCTGCTGGTTTCTTTTTCCTTTTAATAAATCCTGTAAATAGTTATTCTGAGTCTAGCTGACTAGTCATTTCCACCTCAACTAGCTTCTTCGCTGTGCAGGAAAACTCTGCTACGTTTGGGCTAAAGCCATTAGAGCTATGCCTGACACTTCAAAGTTCCAAGAGTGAGGAAGTCAGGAAAGAGGGTTATGAAGATAAATAAGTAAAAAACTAGATTTTCTTTTTTTTGTTTTTGTTTTTTCCTTACTTTTTCTATGTTTTTTATTGTATTTTTCTGTTTTGTTTGATTGTGATGTTTTTTATTGTCTTTCTTTTTTTCGTTTGATTGTGATGCTTGTTTTAGTATACAAAATTTTAATAAATATCTTTTAAAAAAAGTGGGCGGAGCAACGACTCTTAACTTTGGACATTAGGCCATGCACAAACCAGGGGTTCCTCAGCTCTTCACTCCCCGCAAACACACACACACACACACACACACACACACAAATACATATAATTTGAAATGAAATCACTGCTTACAAATTCCAGTGATCATGCATACATCACCATCCAGGCAAGCAAGCATGTAAAGGTAAAGGTAAAGGGACCATTAGGTCCAGTTGTGACCAACTCTGGGGTGGCGGCACTCTTCTCGCTTTATTGGCTGAGGGAGCCGGCGTACAGCTTCTGGGTCATGTGGCCAGCACGACTAAGCCGCTTCTGGCGAACCAGAGCAGTGTACGGAAACGCCGTTTACCTTCCCACCGGAGCGGTACCTATTTATCTATCTGCACTTTGACGTGCTTTCGAACTGCTAGGTTGGCAGGAGCAGGGACCGAGCAACGGGAGCTCACCCCGTCGTGGGGATTCGAACCGCCAACCTTCTGATCGGCATGTCCTAGGCTCTGTGGTTTAACCCAATTATTTCGCAATGCTCTTTTACCCTTTTAATTGATAACGCCTCTTGGTGGTCTGGATGAAGATGTGTGTGCATAGGGAAAATATTTGCATGGCTGAAATGTTGCCTACAGAACGAAGGTACTGTTCTTCTGTCCCCCACTGGCATGCAGCTCCATAGAAAGGAATGTGCCCCTCAAGACTGCAAAAGTTTATTCCCTCCTGGTCCATGTGCATCCTTTTCCCACCATCCCGCTCCTTCTGCCAGCGGCTATCACAGAGACCACAGAATCGCTCTCCTCTCTCAACAGCTACCTTGCGGAGGTCGGCTGCTTCGTCCCGCAAGGCCAGGCTGAGTTTCCTCTCCTTCTCCAGGGCTTCCTGGAGTTCCCCCTGCATCTTCCGCTCCTGCTCCTCCAGGGCCTTGCACTGCATTTGGAGGACGGCCCTCATCTCAGCCTCCCGGCTCTTCCGTTCCTGGAGCAGCGAGTTCTGAGCCTGAGAAGAACAAGGCAGAGTAATGATCCCCAAAGCAGTTTTCACCATCGCTCCCTCTTCCCAGGGAACTCTGGGAAATTGCAGTTCTGCGAGGGGAACAAGAGGGCCTTGCCTAACAACTCTCAGCACGCTTTTTAAAAAAATTAAAGCTAAAACGTTAAATACGTTAATTAAAGCTACAGGACTTTATTTACCATCAACAATGTGGATTTTTGCCCAAAAGACAGTTAAGAAACGTGTCAGATGTTTTGGAATATTTGAATTGTAGTTGTTTTTCAAATGTTTCAAACTGTTTTGAAATGTTCTTCCTTCTTTTCTATTTTAAAATATGTTTGCCATAAGGAGGAATAATGGGCTATAAATGCAAAATGATGATAATAATAATAATAATAATAATAATAATAATAATAATGATGATGTACCCCTACCATTTCCTGAGCTTCCTGCTTCAGCTCCTTGGCTTGCTGTTCCATAGCTTTCCGCTGCTGGGCAATTTCAGCATTTCGCTCCTGGGAAGAGAAGAAAGCGGAAAATAATAATAATAATAATAATAATAATAATAATAATAATAATTTATTTATACCCCGCCCTTCCCGGTTCAAAAACGGGGCTCAGGGCAGCTAACAACAAATTTAAAACACTTAATTGTAAAAGCAGCATAAAATACAGTATAAAAACATGAATAACAATAAAATTCAAAGTTCAGAAATCAATTTAGGGGAAATCCATCTAATAAGCATTAGATAATCACCAGGGCTAGCTGGCTGAATTAGTCCTACTTGGGCCAGTGAGGAGGCCAGGGGAGAATTAGCTGTGGGGCCTCAGAGCGGGAAAAGCCCACAGAATTAAACCAGACTGGCGGTTAAATTTAGGACAGGGTCGAGAAGCCATTGCCAGCCTGAGAGACGCATTGCTATGTGAACAATCTTCTGGGTGCTGCATGTGAGTGGTGGGCGGGGCCAGAGCAAAAGTGGGTGGGGCAAGATAGCTTGACCCGAGGGCCAGATGGATAGGCGTGAGGGGCCACATTGGGTCTCTGGGTCTGCAGTTCTCCACCCCTGCCTTAAGAATCTAAGAATCCAGTTTGGACCGAGTCAGGCTTATGGTCCATCTAGCTCAGTACTGCTGGCACAGCTGTAAGCTTGTTGTGAGGTTAAAAGGGAAGACACCCCACCGAGCTTCCAAATTAACCCCTTGAAGGAAAAAGGTTGGGATACAAATGTTATTGCTAGTGCAAGAGCAGCCCAGTAGCAGTCCATGCCTCAGGACATTGTGGGTAATAGCCACCTTTATGGTCTTGCGAAGGTCTTCTGCTTCTTTTTGAAATTTGTCCGCTTGCTCCTGGAGGGCTCTGGCTTTTGCCTGCTTCAGGCTCTCTGCAAGCTGAGAGAGAGAGAGAAAGGGGAAAATCAGACAGAACATGCCACATTTCACCCTGCTTTTGGTCACTCAAAGACCCACTGCAAATAACAACAACAACAACAACAACAACAACAACAACAACAACAACAACAGCAATAACAATAATAAATCTCAGGGCGGCTAACACCAGATATAAAAACAAGGGATTGAAATACAACTTTAAAAACAAGATTAAAATACAACATTAAAATGCAGCCTCATTTCAGTAGAAACTCAAATCAAAAACTTTTTGGAGGATGAAAACATCAAGTCTTCACCAAGGCTAACTATCCAGACTGGTCCTACGTGGGCCAGAAAAAAGCCACGGAAGTCCCCAAATAGGAGTTCTATCACAGAAGGAGAAAGGAAAAAAGAAAAAGGGGGAGGGGGTCAGCAGCAGCTCTCCAGGGTTTTGGACAGGGGAAACTGCCAGGGATGGATCCTGGAACCTTCTGCAAGCCAAGCAGATGCCCTGCTCTTCCCACCAGAAGCACCCACAAAAAGATGGTTAGCAAAGGCAGTAGTGGGGCCAGCAAATTCATGCTGTATTTGGCACCGGGGGGGGGGGAGCCAACTTTATTTTTTTACAGAAAATAAGAAGCAAAAACAACTTCTTAGCTCTAAGGACTGTAGAGAAAAACTCTGGGCATGACTCTCAGCCTACAATGAACCGCCCCCAAACACCTCCTGGCGATACCAAAGATGTTGTAAGATACAAACAGGCAGCTGCTGGTTTTAATTATATTTCGAAATGCTTAAATGTCTGTTTTTAACTTTGTAATTTATGGAGAATGTTTTTTTTGTTTTGTTTTTTTAAATATTCTTTTTATTAAGTTTCATTTACAACAGACATACACATACAAAAAAAACATTAAATAAATAAGATCCATCTAAAAAGAGAAAAAACAAAAGAAAGAAAAAAAAGAAAACAAAAACAAAAGAAAAACAAAAGATTATGGAGAATGTTAATGGGTGTTGGGTATTTTATGGAGAATGTTAATGGGTGTTGGGTATTTTTAATAACCCAAGTTCTATTTAGAACCTGTCTTAAATAAAATTGCAATTAAAACGGCTTAATCCAAAGGCAGGATTTGGGTTTTGTGGTTGCAGCCACAAACCACACCAAACCCCAATTGCAGCTAAGGCAGTAAAGCTCAGTCCGTTTCCTCCTTGCAGTGGGGCTCAAGAAAGGGGAATTGCCAAGGGGAGCTGCCATGCCTACCTCTCGCAGGGCCTGCTGCTTTTTGCCCTCCAGCTCTTCCTGAAGCCGAGTAAGTTCTTCCTCCTGCAGGTGGACAGAAAAGATGCCTTCACAGCTGTCTAGTGGTACCTTGGTTCTCAAACGCCTTGGGTCTCAAACGGCAAAAACCGGGAAGTAAGTGTTCCAGTTTTCGAACGTTTTTTTGGAAGCCGAACGTCCGATGAGGCTGTCGGCTTTTGTTTCCGGGGTGCCTGCACCAATCAGAAGCTGTGCCTTGGTTTTCAAGCATTTCAGAAGTCAAACCAATTTCTGGAACGGATTGTTTGGCGCTTTGGTTTTGCTATTTATTTTGTGTTTTTGAGGCTTTTTCGTTTCATTTCTTTTTGTGACTGTGTGGAACCCAGTTCAGCTACTGATTGATTGATTGATTGATTGATTGTGTGACTGCAGAAATGGATAAAAGCCTCCTATCCAAACAATAACTATCATCAGTGCAGGTAAGAAAAAAATAATTTTAATTTTTATCATCTACAATACTGTCTTATTTATTTTATAGTACAGTACATTGATTTTTGCTTTCATTTTATAGATCAATGGTCTCGTTAGATAGTAAAATTCATGTTAAATTGCTGTTTTAGGGATTGTTTTTAAAAGTCTGGAATGGATTAATCTGTTTTGCATTACTTTCTATGGCAAAACGCGCCTTGGTTTTGGAACGCTTTGGTTTTGGAATGGGCTTCCGGAACGGATTGAGTTTGAGAACCAAGGTACTACTGTACATAAGAACCAAAAAGGAGCCTGGCTGCTGCATCTGACCAATGGTCCATCTAATCCAGCATCCTCTTCTCACAGCGGCCAATCAGATTCCTCTTCTGGGAAACCCATAGCAGGACCTGAGTGCAAGAGCCCTCTTCCCTCCTGCAGCTTCCGCAACTGGCATTCAGAAGCATTGCTGCCTCTGGCCATGGGGTCAGAGTGCAGCCATTGTGGCTAGTAGCCATTGATTGCCCTCTTCTCCTTGAATTACAGTGGTACCTCGGGTTACAAACGCTTCAGGTTACAGACTCCGCTAACCCAGAAATAGTACTTCGGGTTAAGAACTTTGCTTCAGGATGAGAACAGAAATCGCGCGGCGGCAGCAGCAGCAGGAGGCCCCATTAGCTAAAGTGGTACCTCAGGTTTACAACAGTTTCAAGTTAAGAATGGATCTCCAGAACAAATTAAGTTCTTAACCCGAGGTGCCACTGTAGTCCGATCCTTTTTTTTAAAGCTAGCCCAGTTGGGGGCCACCCCCGCCTCCTGCAGCAGGGAGTTCCCTAGTTAGACCGAGCGACAAAGTCGCCACACACACAGTTGCCAATCCCGCCCCCCAACAAAAAGCCACCTTCTGTTGCCGCAACAAGTCCAGCTGCTTCTTGCGCTCTTCTGCCAGGCTCTCTGCAGTGACGCTCCAAGACGCCTTTTCAGCCTCCAAGGCAGAGACGGTCTGGCGCAGCCTCAAGAGCTCCAGCTCCTTCTCCCCGAGGCTTGCCTGCAGAGCCGAGATCCTCCGCTCCAGCCCCTGCACCCGCCGCACGCCGGCCTCACTGGCCCCTGGAGCAACCTGTGCTTGGAGGAAGTCACACAACAGTGGCCTCTCTTGGTGTGAGCAGGCCGCAAAGCTGGTGCAGATTGACACATGGCAGGTAAGACCCTGGGGGGAATTTACGCAGCTGCCGCCCTTCCCCAGATGCACAGCCAACCATAGGGCTGCCGTACGCCGGGATTTCCCAGATATATCCAGGATTTGTCCGTTGGAAATAGCGTCCAGGAGGAATTTCTGAAAATCGCAAAAAATGCCTGGGAAAACCCGGTTGTATGGCAACCCATGTCAGAAGTGTTGATTTTTTAGGCAAATTTCCTTAAAAATAGCTCAGAATAGTCCCCCTCCCCCCAAAAAGAAAAGGTCAACAGCTTTGCCAAAAGTCTTTGAGCTATTTTTTCTTCAATTTATTTTTATTAGTTTTCCAAATTATTACAAATCAAACCAAATTACTTAAATTTAATACAAGTTTTTTTTTTAAAAAAATCAGGTTTCCCACTCCTGTTGCGACCATTTCGTTTTGGGCTATTTTTAAGGGAAATTGCCCAAAACGACATGTCTGACATAGGTTGCCATACCTCCAGATTTCCCCGGACATTTTGCGATTTCCACCTGGAAATACTGCTTCCGACTGAGTATTCTGAATATGCCTGGGAAATTCCAGATGTATGGCAACCGTAGCTTAGCAACCCTGGTGACTGGGCCTCAAAGATGGCTGCCAAGGTCCAATGGCATGAGCCCAGAGCCTGCCAAGCGTTCCTACCTCCTGCAGTGGTCCTGCTCCGTCCCCTGAGGTTTCCTTCACAGAGGCCAGTTCTACTCTGGAGGACTTCAGCTGATGCTTCAAGGAAGACAACTTGCCTTCCAGTTGGCTCACCTGGAACTTCAGCTCTTCCCTCTCAGCGGCTAACCGAGACACCTGTTGGAGGAGACAGCAGGAGTTCAAGAGGCCCGTTGCCTGCTAAGGGCATTCAGGTCCACAAACTGGCCAGCCTTCCCACAGCCTGGCGGTTGTCAGCTTGTGGCAATGCAGGAGATGGCTTTCTCACTGGTGAAACTGGGCTTATGGAACACACACACGGTGTCGAAGCAATGATTCTCCAACATCAACTTCGTTGGACTGTTCATGTTGTGCGGATGCCTGATTATCGTCTTCTGAACCAACTACGCTACTCAGAAAATGGTAAGCGTAATGCTGGTGGTCAACAAAAGAGGTTCAAAGACTCTCTCAAGGCAAATCTAAAAAAATGTAGTATAAACACCAATGACTGGGAAACACTGAGCTGCGAGCGCTCCAACTGGAGAACAGCCTTTACCAAAGGTGTCATGGGCTTTGAAGACACTCGAACTCAGGATGCAAGGGAGAAACCCGCTAAGAGGAAGGTACACTTGGCAAACCCTCACTGTGATCAGCTCCTGCCCGGAAACCTATGTCTCCACTGTGGAAGGATGTGTGGATCCAGAACTGGCCTCCACAGTCACTTACGGACTCACTGTTAAAACCGTGTTTATGGAAGACAATCTTACTCTGCTATGAGGGATCGCCAAAGAAGAAGAAGATGGAAAACACTCCCTGCTGAAAGAGCATTGCAGCAGCAGCAGAAGAGGAAGAGTTTGGATTTGACATCCCACTTTATCACTACCCGAAGGAGTCTCAAAGCGGCTAACATTCTCCTTTCCTTTCCTCCCCCACAACAAACACTGTGAGGTGAGTGGGGCTGAGAGACTTCAGAAAAGTGTAACTAGCCCAAGGTCACCCAGCAGATGGATGTGGAGGAGCGGGGAAGCGAACCCGGTTCACCAGATTACGAGTCCACCACTCTTAACCACTACACCACACTGGCAAGTGTACCAAACGGGCAAGAGTACCAACGATGCTCTTGCTTTCTTGCATTGAGAATGGCGTGCACAGAAACGTCTGCATGGCTGCACACTGCAGAACAGGTCTGGGCACAGCCATGGCTCCTCCCAGTTTTGCCTTTGGCCCCGCCCCATTGGCATCAGGCCCCCTCCTGAAAGTTGCCCTTGAAGAAGCACGGCCCTCAGGCTGGAAGAAAGCTTCCCAACCCTCACTTTTCTTCTGTGATGAAACTCCTATTTGGGGACTTCCCTGGCTTTGTTCTGGCCCACGGAGGACCAGTCTGGATAGTTGGCCTTGGTGAAGATTTGACGTTTTCATCCCCCAAAAGTTTTTGATTTGAGTTTCTACTGAAATGAGGCTGCATTTTAATGTTGCACTTTAATCTTGATTTTAAGTTGTATTTTAATCAATTGTTTTTATACCTGGTGTTAGCTGCCCTGAGCCCGGTCTTGGCTGGGGAGGGCAGGGTATAAATAAAATTTATTATTATTATTATTATTATTATTATTATTATTGAGATTCCTGTGAAGGGCAGTCCAAATACTTGAGTTGTATCTTTGCTTGATGCCGATAGAAGAGATCCCATTGACGGCTTTGCAACCCTTGCTACTCACGTCTGCCTGGGCAGCCCCATGCTGGCTCCTCTGGCTCCTCAGCACCCTCAGCTCCTGCTCCAGCGCCAGCAGGTCCCTCAGGCAGGCTTCCCGCTTGTACTCCAGGAGCAACAGGTCACCCCTGAGTCACAGAGAGCAGTAGGTCAGGTGGCGGAAATGGGAAGGAGAGATGGGGAGGGAGAAGGACCTTGTGGCCTCAGGTCAGCAGCAGAGGAGGAAAGGGCGCTGGGCTCAGCATTCTGAAGTACCTCCATAATGATTTCTTATTTTGATATCTGTGCCAGTGTATTTTAACAGATGCAACTGTCTCGTATAGGGCTTTTATTGTGAAATCGCTTCAAGACCCTACATAGGAAATCGATACAGTGGTACCTCGGTTTTTGAACAGCTTAGTTCACGAACAACTTGGAACCCAAACGCTGCAAAACCGGAAGGAGGTGTTCCGGTTTTCGAACTTTTTTTCAGAAGCCGAACATGCTCCGTTATGGTTCGCCATTTCCTGTTGCACTTCTAATTTGTGCCCCCCCCCCCCCGCCAGTAATTCAAGTCTTCCGTTTCCAATTGCAGTGTTCTAAGGTGATACTTGGAGCTTATATTTGGCGCTTTTGTTTTTGCTATTTGTTTTGAGTTTTTTGTTTGGAGGTGTCAGGCCTGCCGCTAGGTCCCAGCTCACAGAGGACCAGCGCCCAGTGGATGTCATATACAAAAGTCTTTATTGAAGTTTAGTTTCCATTTCCAAGCTCTGGGCGCGCAGACCCACGTCTTGACGCTAGACCGGCTAAGTTCCCTCTGACTCGCTGCTGAACCCACACCAGTTTAAGATTCTAGCCTTGCTCCACCTCCTACGCTGTTCTTTCCTCCTCTGGGTCCTTCTGCCCTCTGATCTTACCTCCTTCCTGGATTCCTCTGACGCTGACCCCCCTGAGTCTCGCCCTTCCTTTCGGCGGGCTTTAGGACCTGGCTCCCTGTCAGGACTCCCTGCTGTGCCGCTCTCCTGTACATTTGAACTTGGCGCACGCGCCCAGCCGGTAACTTTCCTTCTGACCGTTTCCCCGCTCCCTGATGTGGGCGTTGCCAAGCCTGACTCCTCTCCTCCCGCTGGAGATGAGAACACTGGTCCCGACTCCTGGGACTCCCCCTCCCCACTGCGCTCTGGTGGAGAAGCTGGTCCTGATTTCCAACTGCTGCTCAGGGACTCCCCGCTGGCCCCTCCCTCCTGGGGCTTCCCCCCTGGAACCCCCCTCGCTCTGGCCATCGGTGCTCCCTTCTGTGAGTCCTCCGATTCGCTAGAGAGGCTTGTGGATTGACTCTGCCCACTGTCACTGCCTGCTCCCCCTTCGTACTCCTCCTCCTCACTTTCGATTTGCTCACTCTGCTTTGCCTCTGCTCCTGAACCCCTGACAGGAGGCTTTTTCAGTTAATTTGTTTTTGTGACTGTGTGGATCCCTGTTCAGCTACTGACTGATTGTGTGACTGCGGAAATGGATAAAAGCCCCCCATCGAAGCAATGACTATCATCAGTGCAGGTAATATTTTTTTTTAATTTTAATTTTTATCATCTACAATACAGTCTTACAGTGGTACCTCTGGTTACATACTTAATTTGTTCTGGAGGTCCGTTCTTAACCTGACACTGTTCTTAACCTGAAGCACCACTTTAGCTAATGGGGCCTCCTGCTGTTCTGTTCTCATCCTGAAGCAAAGTTCTTAACCCGAGGTACTATTTCTGGGTTAGCAGAGTCTGTAACCTGAAGCGTATGTAACCTGAAGTATCAGTGTATTTGTTTTATAGTACAGTACATTGATTATTGCTTTCATTTTATGGATCAAGGGTCTCATTACATAGTAAAATTCATGTTAAATTGCTGTTTTAGAGTTTGTTTTTAAAAGTCTGGAACGGATTAATCTGTCTTGCACTACTTTCTATGGGAAAGAGTGCCTTGGTTTTGGAACAGACTTCCGGAATGGATTATGTTTGAGAACCAAGGTACCACTGTAATGGCAAGGATAATCATAACAACTGAAACAACAAGATTCCTGCATTGCAGAGGCTGGATGACCCTCGTGGTCCCTTACTGATGCTGACTCCTTACACTTCTGTGTGATCACTGAGGTGTTTTGCAGAGTCAATGGTTCCCCACTCCCCCACCCTGCCATGCAAGTTATCTTTTATTAAATTTCAAAAGTTTCATCTATATACTCCAATACATAATAAGATTTTACAGTGGACGCTCGGGTTGCGAATGTGATCTGTGCGGGATGCACGTTCGCAACCCGCAGTGTTCGCAACCTGCAGCGGCGTGTCTGTGCATGCGCGGGTTGCGATTCGGTGCTTCTGTGCATGTGCAAAGCGCAATTTAGCGCTTCTGCGCATGCGTGACCCCCGAAACTCAGAAGTAACCCATTCCGGTGCTTCCGGGTTTCGGCACATCCGTAACCTGAAAAAACACAACCTGAAGCGTCTGTAACCCGAGGTATGACTGTATTTTGATTTTTATCGACTTCCCACCCCGTTTTCCACGGTATTGTTTATTTCTCCCCCTTTGCTGCCCCCTATCTTCTTTGAGGGAAGCAAAACAAGAGAGAGATAAAACTTCACATCCTCAACTTTGCTTGGAGAGCAACCTTCTCCAGGATTTCTCTTTCGCACATAGTTCCAAAAACAGACGCGGGGGGGGGGGGGGGGAAGGAAGATCGTTTTCTAGGTTTTCCTGCTTCCGCTTCAAATTAGCATCCCTCCAGTGCTCAGCAGCTGGACTCTGGAGTCACAAGAAGGGCCCATGGTTGGAGGAAGCCCCCACCCACCTGGCCAGCTGGGAGCCTCAGTGGCGCCCCTCTAGAGGCTTCAACCAGGTCTGAGACCCCAGCTAGACCCAACCCCCACTAGCTACGGCCCTGCCCTAGCCACCCCTGCCCCACATACCTGGCCTCATCCGCTTGGCTCCGTTTCTCTTCCATGATCAGCTGCAGCCTCCTCGCCTCCCTCTGGCTCTTCTCCAGGGCCTCCCGCAAAGTCTCCAGCTCCAGAGCAACATGCTAGAAAGAGGAGGAAAGTCGTGGGTTCTGCTCCTCTGCCGTCCCCCTCCAGTTCATGGGTAGTTTAGAGCAGGCTGTGCAGTGACTAGACCACGTCCTTTGCCTGTGGGACTCCCTCCCACTAGAGTTTTGGCTCTGTACCTTTTTCTGCTGGAGGACACTCTGCAGGGACACGTCAGCTTCGCGGATCTGGGCCCTTTTCTGCGACAATTTTTCTTCTTCCAATTCCAACTCCTGTCGAACAAAGGCTTTTATCATTATTTTTAAGCCCGTTTGCCTGTCCTACAAAAAGCAAACAAACCCATAAGTCCCGCCCTAAATGTTGGGTTTCTTTTGATCACACTTTCATCCGTACTTTGCAGTCTTACCCAACTCAGCGCCCTCCAGTCATTTTAACATTTCAAAACTTGACTTCCTTCCTCCTCTTTCTGCGGTTCCTTAAATTGATTTTTTTTATCACACCTATAAGCAATATTTTTTTCCCCTTGTGATGTTATCTGAGTTATCAATATTCTTCCTTGCTCATCTTTAAATAGCTGCTGTGGATCCAGTTTAGGTTTTATGTACATTACCACTCCTCTCTTCTTTGTTACATCACAGGCTACAAAGTCCTTTCCCAATCTTTTATTAATCAAAACCCTTCTGTGTTTCTTTGCAACGTGTGTTTCCTGGAAGCGAATCACTTCCAAATTTAACTTTTTTTTTTTTTTATAAATATTTATTAAAGTTTTTAAATATAAATGCACAAATAATAAACAATCTTACTTCTATCACAGACATAATTTCATCACTTCTTTGGACTCCCTCGAGTCTCCCGCTCCCATTTACATCGTTAAAAGTTTTTTCCAAACAAATTATCAACTTGTTTACAATCTCATGTCCACACATTCAAATATGATCTAGCACTTCTTCCAAAAAATTTTATATTTTCTTTAGTCTCACTTATCATCAAATTTCAAATCTAATTTAGTGGTGGCCAATTTTTTATAATCTAGCATCCTTTTTAACATTCAACCAAATTACAATGTTTTTGTAGATACTTCTTGAATTTCTCCCAGTCTTCCTCCATCTTCTCTTCTCCCAGGTCACGGATTCTGCCAGTCATCTCGGCCAGTTGCATATAGTCCATCAGTTGCATCTGCCACTCTTCCAGTGTGGGTAGATCTTGAGTTTTCCAGTTTTTTGCGATGAGTATCCTTGCTGCCGTTGTTGCATACATAAAGAATGTTCGGTCCTTCTTTAACACCTTCTGGCCGACAATACCCAGAAGGAAGGCCTCTGGTTTCTTAGTGAAGGTATACTTAAATACCTTTTTCAGCTCATTATATATCATTTCCCAGAAGACCTTCACCTTAGGGCATGTCCACCAGAGGTGAAAGAATGTTCCTTCATTTTCTTTACATTTCCAACATTTATTATCAGACGAATGGTATATTTTGGCAAGTTTAACTGGGGTCATGTACCATCTATATATCATTTTCATTACATTTTCCTTCAGAGCATTACATGCGGTGAAGTTCAGCCCAGTGGTCCACAACCTTTCCCAGTCCTCAAACATAATGTTATGCCCAATGTCCTGTGCCCATTTTATCATAGCCGATTTAACCATTTCGTCTTGTGTATTCCATTTTAACAGCAAGTTATACATTCTAGATAGTACCTTAGTCTTTGGTTCTAACAATTCAGTTTCTAACTTCGATTTCTCCACCTGGAACCCTAACTTTTTATCATTTTTAAAAACTTCTTTGATCTGAGCATAATGTAACCAGTCTCGCACCTTATCCTTCATTTTCTCTAAACTCTGCAATTTCCAATTGTCTCCAAATTTAACTTTTTTAACCACATGTTCAATCTTGTTCCTTTGGGTTTTATTATTAAGTCCATTTACATTCCAAGTTAAGATTTTCAACGCCGTCTTGTTCTTCATTTATTTGTCTCTCGTCTCAACCTCTGTTGATTCTTCTTCCAAACCAAACGCCCTGTCTCCTGCTAATTCTTTTCCATATTTTCACCAGAATTTGCCTGCTTCATTGGGATCCCGACACCTTTGTTTTCTTCCTTTATTTGTAAAAGATACTCCTTCAGGATATTCTCAGCAATAAGGGATTTTGTTATATCTCAGTGCACCCATCAAATATTTATAATTTACTCTTTTCTTTAACAATTTCATCAGGATTTCTTTCAATTTTTTCTGCTCATCGACCTGAAGGTTTCTTTTCCTTCCCTCTTATAATTCTAGCCCAGAGTATCCTGTAGAGGACCTTTGTGAAGGGATAACTAGTAAGTTAGAGTCTCAGACAAGTTTTCTTTAAATAAACAATAAAGATTTATTTAAGGCAAGATAGTATATAACACAAATGGATTAAACTTAGGTTATTTCAGGAATACAGTGTGATTTCACATTAATTCGTCCTCAGTTGTTTTTGCGTTACAGGTTTGGTTCCTTTATACGGTGAGACGTTCTTTCAGTTATCCACCCTGTTTAACAATCCTGCTCCTGATGTACTTTAAGTAATAGACCAAAGGGCTCTCCACACCATCTCCCTTCACTGGGTTTGGGAGTTTCTTCTTTTCCTTAGAAGAATCTCTCCCCTCCAGACTAGATTTGAATCCCAAGTAGGCTGTTCCTTTCCAGCTCCTACTTTTCCTGGCTCAACCTCTGCCTCCCAGTAAAATTCCAGTCTATTCCTTCTACAGGACAACACACTCTGTCCTTCACAATATGCTCAGAGTGGAAGTCGTTTTTCCAGAACCAACTCTTTCTCCCATTCACTCTTTGTACCTCAACCTGTCTCCTAACCTGTCTACCTCAATTCCAACCCTCTTACTCCCTTAACTCCTAACCCCTTAACTGTCTCTCCTCAAATCCTCTCCTTTTAAACTTTCCCTCCCAGCCAATCAGAGGCTGCCGTTCATTAACCGTTTGCTGACAGGGAAAGAAAGAAAAAAGAAAAAATTATTGTTCCATTCTGTCCAGCAAAACCAAATTTTTCGTCACACCTCTCCCTTCCCAGCTGCACATACCTCAGTAGAGAGCCCCTTCCACCTCTGACTTTTGTGATGGTCTGCATCCACCAGGAGTTACCTCGAGGTTTCTGTAGCTTCCCAGCTCAGCTCTCTTCCCACCGGGTTCTGATGCTCTGCTCACATCCCACTTCCATGACTCGCTGGCCCTGCATAACCTGGCAAACTCCTCGTCTTCCTCTTTGCTGCCTCCATCACTGCAACTGGGGGACCTGAAAGGCCACAGAAGAAGAAGAAGAAGAAGAAGAAGAAGAAGAAGAAGAAGAAGAAGAGGTGGTGGTGGTGGTGGTGGTGGTGGTGGTGGAGGAGGAGTTTGGATTTGATATCCCGCTTTATCACTACCCGAAGGAGTCTCAAAGCGGCTAACATTCTCCTTTCCCTTCCTCCCCCACAACAAACACTCTGTGAGGTGAGTGGGGCTGAGAGACATCAGAGAAGTGTGACTAGCCCAAGGTCACCCAGCGGCTGCATGTGGAGGAGCGGGGAAGCGAACCCGGTTCCCCAGATTACGAGTCCACCGCTCTTAACCACTGCACCACAAGAGCAAAGAGCACTGTGATCACCTTGCTGCCTTGCCCCAGAAAGCACACCAGAGAGGGGCAGCAGAATTAAGGGCCACAGCATTTGTTGTGTGATTTACCCAGAGCTCAGAACCCCAGGTGGGAGGATTTGGGCCCAGCAGCTAAGATGGACATACATTCCTGGTCAGCATGCACTGCAAGGATGCTCAATAAATGCCACCTTATTTCCTATTGCCTGAAAGGTTATATAGGCAGGACTTGTTTGCTCTGTGCTTTATTTACGCACACCGTTTAAATTCCTGCATTGAGAAAAGGCAGATTCTGTGACCTGCGTGAATCATGCAAATTGTGCACACATTTCCATACTTTATTAAGGTTTCGCTAGCTCACGGGAGGAGCAGGGATACTGAGGTCCTCCTGTCCTCGGCTGCCAGCAACTTATCCAGTCACCTCCCCACCTTTTGTGATTCCAACAGGCATCGCCCGTAAGCTTTTGCCACCATGAGGGCTAGTGCCTTGTTCTCCAGAAGAAACAATTTAACAAAGTGAAAGTTCAGTTTCACAAGATGTGGAAATGGGAAGAACTGAACTTGAGGCAGGAAAAACGAGAAACGGAGAAAGACCCCAAAATGGACATCTTTTGGACTTCCGGGTTGGTGCCATCGCTGAATGGCGGACTCCCTCCGAGCTCTGGAGGGAGCCTGCTCGGCAGGGGCTGGGTTCTACCGCGCCGGCGACGCGGGGACCCTCAAAAACCATGGGCGCTGAAACCCATGGGCATGGTGACTCGGCGGGCACCATTTGCGCCCCCCCGACCCGCGAAGGAGCCTTTTTAAAGGCTACGGAGTGGGTGACAGGGGGGGTGGTGGTGCTGTGAGTCCTCCGCTTCCCCTGCCGAGTGAAGCCGCATGCCATTTGGCGGAGAGCGCTGACTTCTTCCATTGAAAATTTGGACTTAAAAGAATAACCCGTGAGTAATTGGAACTTGGATTAAAAAGAGGAAAAAATTTTTTTTCTTAAATTCGGAGGGAGCGGGGGAGGTGCAAAAAGGAAGTCAGCCTCCCCCCTGTTGTAGAGGAGCTAAAGCAAAGGATCTGACAACTAAGATCGAGTGCAACCTTTTTTTAAAATAAAGTTATTAATTTCGCGATGGAAAATTATAAGCTGGGCTGGAGGAGAAAAGTGGAATGTGAATTAAAATACAACCCCCCCCCCCGAAAAACCCCGGGAGCGATCCGTGAGAGCGCCGGGAGAGGAGAAATAGAGGCTTTGACAGCTGTCAAAGGAGCTGTCAAAGCGGAAGAACAAAAAGAGAACTTTGTTACGAGGACTTTGCTGGTTACATTTGTTACAAATTGGATATAAACTGTTTAAAACAAGGAATAATAACTTACTTTGACTGTTGGGTGTGATCGGGAAGGAAACTGAGTTATTATAATCCCTCTAGAGGAGCTGTGGGTCATTACAAGTATTGCTGGCATGGAATTTGAATTGGACTTTTTATCTCCTGGGAAACTGCAGAAATGGAACACTATTTTGTCTACAGAGGTCTACACACTAAAGGAGACAATAGATTTATCTATTGGAGAATGGAAGGGACTTGACGTAATGTTTTGTTCCTGAATAACAAAGCCTCTGCAGAGGAATTAGAAGCTTTTTGGAATTAGAACATTTGTGCAGTAGAGCAGGAAAAAAAAAAAAAAAGAGGAGGAGAGAGAACAACAAGAACAATAGACCATCCCCATACTTAAAGACCTAAAACAATGCAAAGAGTGGCAGAGAGTCTTGGCAAAGTATATCTGGCAGGGGAAAAGGCCACGGATAAAAATGAAAATTTTGATAGATAAAAAAGAAAGAGGGGGCTTTTCTCTCCCGGATCTAAGTCTATACTATGAAGCGGCCTGCATACTTTGGTTAAAAGATTGGATAAAACTGGAGAATAGAGATCTACTGGATTTAGAAGGCTTTAATAATTGGTACGGATGGCATTCGTACCTTTGGTATGGGAAAGTGAAGGTCCACAAGAGCTTTCTAAATCATATTTTTAGAGGACCTTTATACCAATCATGGGAAAGGAATAAAAATCTCCTTGAAAGAAAGACCCCATGGTGGATCTCACCAATTGAGGCTTTAACGGTGAAGAAAACAAACATGGAGGGAAAAAACGCCACCTATGAAGAAATGTTAAGAAAAATAGACCAAGGGCCAAGACTTAGACCTTATGAAGAGATAAAAAATCTATTCACTGGGTGGTTGCAATACCACCAGGTGAATGATTTGCTAAAAGAGGACAAGAAGAAGTTGGGTTTTGATGACAAAAAATCAAAATTTAATGTAGAAGTAATAGAAGGTAAAAACAAAACCCTATCTAGAATCTATGACATACTTTTAGAGTGGTATACAAAGGACGAGGAGGTGAAGGAGGCAATGATTAAATGGGCAATTGACTTTGGTTATAAGATCGATTTTGAAAGGTGGCTGGAAGTGTGGAATTGTAACATAAAGTTTACAGCATGTATGTCTCTGAGACAAAATGTTTGGAAGATGCTATATAGGTGGTACCACACCCCTGTGAAGTTGGCCAAAATGTATAGACTAAAAGATAAGAAATGCTGGAAATGTGGGGAGGTGGAGGGTGACCTATATCATCTATGGTGGACATGCAAAAAGGTGAAAGGCTTTTGGGAATCGGTTTACAATGAGCTTAAAAGAATATTTAAATACACTTTTCCCAAAAGACCCGAAGCCTTTTTGCTGGGAATGACGGGTAAAGATATTAAGAAAGAAGATAGAACGATATTTCTCTATGCCACCACAGCAGCGAGAATTTTATTGGCACAATATTGGAAAGTGGAAACTATCCCCAATATAAATGATTGGCAAATTAAAATGATAAAATATGCTGAGCTTGATAAATTAACAGGTAAACTAAGAGACCACGATGAACAGAAATCTCTGAAAAATTGGAGTAAATACTGGAACTATATTGGAATAAATGCTTAATGTGATTGGCGGGGTCAGAACAAATACTACCAGCGTGTGAATTTAGGTCTATAGATTAAAAATCAAATACGTAATGGAAGCAGATATTCGATACTTACCAAAAGGATGGAAGGAAGTCCAGGAGGCGGTTTCTGTGGGTATTTTTTTTTTTTTAATCTTTTACTGTTTTGTGAAATAGCCAGATTAATCTATCTTTGTATAGTTAGAGAGAGGAAAAAGTTGGCTTGTATATATTGACTCTTTTTTTTGTTACAATTTTTTCTTTTGTATTTGGTTGTATGTTTGTTATGTGCATAACCTTAATAAAAATGTATTTGGAAAAAAAAATGGAATTAGAACATTTGTGCAGTAGAGCAGGAAAAAAAAAAAAAGAGGAGGAGAGAGAACAACAAGAACAACAAGAATAACAAGAACTGGACAAAGTTGGAAGTTAGACCCCTTCCAAGATTGGACATTCGAAACCAAAGATGACCAAAAGACGGCAAAGACTATTAAAAAGACGGCAAAGCGGACTGGTGAAGGACTATGGCTTAGATGTGGGAGCTCCAGGATGACAGTAGACATTGACGGACATTGGGAACGCAACCGGGAAAGGGGGGAGGGAAATTTGGAATCCAAAGGGTGTTAAATTACATTTTATTCTTTTTTCTATTTTTTTTTATGTTAATCTGTATTGCATATTAAAGAGGGGAATTCGTGGAAGGGAACAGGTCGATTTTAGGGGATGGGAAAATATTTTTTAAATTGGGTCAATGATAATAACTTTAAAATTTGGGGTAAGAATTTGCTGAATCTATTTGAAAGAATTGGAATACAAGAGGGGGAGGGGAGGGGAAGTCCTGGAAAGATGACATTGAAAATAAGGCTTTAAATTTGGATGTTTTTCTTTTTCTGTTATATTTGAAAATCTTTAATAAATATTATTTAAAAAACAAAAAAACAAAAAACAAAATGGACATCTTTGGCCATCTTTATCTCAACAGTCCAAGGCTCAATCAATATTTACCTCAGCAAATCCCGCTGTGGCGGCAAATGGATCTTCTTGACACTGAGGCTGGTGGCTATTTGGAAGACAAGAAAAGCACTTGATCCCAGGTTTTCAGACACAACGGGGAGAGGAAAAGCGCCACCCTGTATTCCCCAGCCCCAAATCCAGCATTTTCCGCTAATGCAAATACTGACACAGCCCTTCCTGGCTCCAGGTAACCACACCTGCCACAGGTTTGCCCTGAAAGGATTCCATCCAGCCCTGGTTCAGCTCAGACTGGGGATCATGGTGCTGCTGAGCCTCCAAACTGCCACCTAAAGAGAGGACCAAAAGGAAAAACGTCAGAGAAGTTTCAAAGTGGCCTGGCCATGAGAGTCCTAACAGGGTCGGTCTCTCTCTCTCTCTCTCTCTCTCTCTCTCTCTCTCTCTCTCTCTCTCTTTTCAGAGGATTAATTCACCCAGAGTGAGCGCCCTGGGGGTTTCTAGGTGTTGCTGAACTCCCAGCTCCCATCAGCTCTAGCCGGTATGGATAATGGTCAGAGGGATGGCAACTGCAGTCCAGCCAGAAGTGGAGGGCTGTGGAGCCTGCACTCCTGGGCTAGGGTGTCGGATGAGGCCCTGGGAGACCCATGCTGAATAATCTTCAAACACCCACGAAGCCCACTGGGTGACTTTGGGCCAGTCACTGTGCCTCAGCCTACTCTACAGGGTTGTTGTGAGGATAAAATGGAGGGGATTGAGCCATCTACACCAGCTTGAGAGCTGCTTGCAGGAATGGTGGAATATAAACATCACAACAGAAGGTGTACTGTATTTATTCCAACGTTGCCTCTTCAAGATCAATACAGCAGATTCTTTTGCTCAAACCACTACTAGTGGAGCCAATGTCACTTTGCCAATCCACTCTCAAACTAAAGTTTAGGCATGCATCCTCACACCTTCTCTCTCCTGCAAAAAAACCCAAACCCGTTCTGGATTATTGCACCAGTAGAGTACAGATATAAATCCCTAACGTGGATTGACTGGAAAACAGCAGCTGGCTTATCCAAACATCCTTGGAACCAAAAATCATGGGCACACAATGAGCACAATATCGCAGCCGACCCGAGTTCAAGTCCCTCATCTGCCACAGACACTCTGTGGTGCTGGTCATGTCACCTAACACTTTCAGCCTCAGTTCCCCCCCTTAGTTAAAAGGCAGAGTGACCTGATCCAAAGAGTTGTTGTAAAGACGGCAGAACCCTTAAAACACACACAAATCAGGGCTGAGGAACACCTGGCCAGCCAGGTGTTGTTGGACTACAACTCCCATCATTCCTGACCATTCTAGCTGCTGGGTCTGATGGGATTTGGAGTCCTACAATATCTGGAGGGACACAGGCTCCCCAACCCTAACCTAAATGAGGCAAGGGAACGATCCTGCTCCAACTCACACTCCTTTGATTCCAGAGCCTCATTGTGCCCATCTGTGCAATGGGCATCCATGATCCATTCCTTCCTGCATCCCATACAGCCATCATTGGCTGAGACTGGAGCCTTATGGGAATACACAGTAGCCCGAGCGGCACCACTGTCCATGCCGATCCTTGACAGAGCCAGCCTCTGTGTTTTACCAGAGTCCCAGGCTCCCTGTGGATAAAGACACAAAGGGGTTTTTGGTCCACCTCCATCCTCTTCATTAGAGGGTACCAAAGATGCTCTGATAGTGCACGGGCAGGCCACATCCAACGAACTCCTTGGGCAGCTGGACCGCTCCACGGGGTGGCCGCATCCTGCTGTCCCCACAGATGGGGACCCACCATCCAAAACAGTTTTTACGTTAGATGCTGGGAGCAGCTGGGAAGGCCTCAAATCTTCAAGGTGCAACGGGCTCTCTGTATTTTTGTGAGCATCCTGAACCCACTCAAAAGAGTCCTCTGAACCTCTTTGCTCCTGCTGTGGCCCCAGGAAGATGCTTCGTGGGGAGATCTCCGAGCCCAGAGACCCCTCCCCAGAGCTCAGGCCCCTGAGCTGAAGAACCCTCTTCCATGTCTCGTCCGTGGACCACTTCCGACTAAGCCATGATATCTGCTCTCCTAGAGACTCTGCGCTCTTAATTCTGCGTGGAATACACAACGGTGGAGCATCTCTCGAACTGCCAGCCAACTCCTTCTCCTGGTCCCATTCCTCCTCAGACCCTCCCTTAGGCAACTGGGCGATTCCTTGCTTCCTTGCTGAATCTACCGAGAGACAATCCGAGGCCGCTTCGT
This sequence comes from Podarcis erhardii, assembly GCF_964252035.2. NCBI lineage: Eukaryota > Metazoa > Chordata > Lepidosauria > Squamata > Lacertidae > Podarcis > Podarcis erhardii. The sequence continues at coordinate 24,705,610 of NC_138505.1, read as the reverse complement.
AGTGCGCGAAAGGTGAAGAAGTATTAACCGGATCTCGAGTAGCGTGTTTTAGAGGCCCCGAGTCAAGAGCCAAGGCACTGCTCTCCTCTTCAGAGCCAGGCAGGGGATCCACAAGGACCTCCTTAAACTTGGCCGCAAAGTCTTCCGTGCAAACCGAGTCCGATCTGCTCCTGTCTCCTAGGGCGGCCCCCAAGTCGAGGAAACGCACCGGCCACCAGGCATAATCCTCTTCCCAAGAGGACGGGTCTTCCCCTGGAGAGGCCTCTCTGTCCCTGACCCCAGAGCATCCGTCCAGATCTGCACGGAGGAGAAAGCAAACAGAGAGAGCAGTGAGCTTCCTCCTGGATCAGAATTCATACCTGCGAAATTTCTCCCAAAGATGGCGCGCCTGCGCTAGCAAAGAGGCAAGTTTCTACTCCGGCAGAAGATCTTGCCAGGGTCACAGGATGGATGGAGCTCATTTATTTGGCGATCTAACCAGGGTTCAGATTTGCCCAGCAGGTGAAGGAGAAGAGCACAGCCAGTGACCAAAACCCCCATAGATTCAGGACCACAAATGAAACGTCCATTTATTGATGCACAATGCTTCATTCAAAGCGTATGATTATCTTCATCGGGAAAGGCAATTCTGTCTGATGCAGAAACTCTTTGCAGCAGGGAGGCAGAAGAAGGCACTGATCCAAGTATTAACTAAGTATTAACACCGATCCTGGCAGCAGAAAAATTCAACGTGATGGGGTTTTTCTGCTCCCTCCAATGTAGATTATTTTAGCGTTCCAATGGATTATTTTCCAAATTTGAATGTCCGACACAGGCCAGACTACTTACGTATACACTGTCCTCCCACCCCACACCCTTCCTTCCAAGAGCTGAAGTTGGTGAATCATAAGGTTTTCCTAGTTTATCCTCAAACCAACCCTGCGAGGTAGACTAAACTGAAAGGAAGCTGGCTTTCATCACTGAATGGGGATTTGTGACCAGGTCTCTCCCTGGCTTAAGTCTTACATCAAAGACATACAGACCAATAAGTAAATTTTGCCCAGTTTGCAGAAGAGAAGACTGAGGAAAAGAGGCTTGGGACATGGTTAAAGGTCAGCTTGCAGAGAGGGTAGGTCTTACCTGATGTGGAATTAGTGCCCGCAGTTTTCTTGAGAGAAGCCTTCCCACTGTCACTGCTGCCCTTGATTATTCCGCTGGGTTCCTGAACATAGGGGTGGAGGTGAAAAACACATTGTTGGTCTTGGATAGGGAGCGATGCAAGAAGATTCCCTATACTGTGTGAGAAAACTGGCCCATCTTGTTGGGTATTGTCTGCACTGACTGGCAGCAGCTCTCCAGAGTTTCAGACCAGGGTTATTCCCAGCCAGGGATTGAACCTGAGACCTTCTGAATGCAAAGCAGATGCTCTACCACTGAGCAATGGCCCCTCGCCCATCATAGAAGGTGGTCTTATATGGAGTCAGAGCAGCTGGTCCATCTAGCTCAATGCTGTCTACACTGACTGGCAGCAGCTCTCCAGGATTTCAGGCAAAGGGACATTCCCAGTCCTACTTGGAGAAGCCAGGGATTGAAGCTGGGACCTTCTGCAAGCAAAGTGGATGCTCTACCAACTGAGCTAAGCGCATGGGTCAGAAGGACAGCACTGGGACTGCCATGGATAGTAGGTCTCACCCTGGAAAAGCCTCCCTTCGTAATCCAGGGTATCTTTCAGTCAGGGCTGTATAAACCCAGCGTTGCTCAACGAACAACTCCAGACAAGCCCATCCCTTCCCTACCTACTTACCTGGAGCTGGCTGAGTTGAGCATCAATGGAATCTAGCAGGTAATCACAATGATCCTTCGCCCAAGGTCCTGGTCTCTCGGGAACGGAAGCCATTTTTTATCATTCCTGGGAAGGGGACAAAAGGCAAAGAATCTGGGCCCACAGGAGCAACGAGGCTCCCTTGGCCCTACAAAGAAACCCAACGTCCAGGCGCTGGGGGACAGATTTGTTTATTTTTATTTTATTGACCAGGATTTATGTACTGCTTAACCACTGACACCTCTACATGAAATAAGACATTAAAATTATCGGTAAAGTCGGGTGTTTAAAACATGGCCCCATATCGTGCCGCTTTAAGCAGCCTGTCAATGAATCCTAGGAAATGAAGTTGCTGGCAGAGCTCTTCTGAAGTTCTTATTGCAAAGCCCCGTCAAATGGCTTCTGTGCAAAAGTATAAACCGGGCTCCCAAACGAACTAGTGTTTTCAACTTTATGGGGGCGATGGGGCGGGAGTCTCGCTCTTTCCTCCTGCGCGATGGAGTGGAGTAAATTTTCTGCCTGCGGGGCTCCTCCTTAGGAGGAAGTGTGGGCCGGGTGGCAGCTCCGGGGTCCGTGCGAGGGCCACTCACGGCAGCTCGGGGCTTCGCATCACTCCCCAGCCGGGCGATCGGGACTCACCCGTGGCCCCGAAGCCGCGCCGCGCATCCCTCCGCCGCGCCCCAGCGTGGGGCCGCCTCTGCAACCGTGGAACGTCCCCGGGCCAGGGTTGCCAGGCAACCATGGAACGCTGGGCGGCCGGAGCGCTCCTATTGGTGGAGAGTCGTGCCCGTTGCCAAACAAGGCGGCTCGGCGGAAAGTTGCAAGAGGCGGCGGGAAGGGGTGCGTCTCTGTCGCGCTGCAGAGACCCACCATTGGGCCGGGGGAAGGGAGGGCAGGCGTTAATGGTAAAGGGTGCCTTTGTGCACGTGCAAAGCGCTTCTCCTCGGCAACCCCCGAAGCTTTAGTATTAAGGGAAAGCAAGGCTATAAGCATGGGCGTAGCCAAGGGAGGGGGGCAGATCCGCAAAAAGTATTGAAAGTACTCAATTACTTTCCCCTAGATGCCTGCCCTCCCCCGCGCCCTAGAAAGCTTGCTTCCCGTAATCTCGTCTTTTGGGGGTATTTTAACCTGTGACTGCCCCCCCCCCAAAAGCGCAAGGACTACTTGAGGGGGCGGGATCTCCTTAAAAAAGCTCCTAAAAGAAATATTTGGCTTCCCAACAAAAATCCTGGCTACGCCCGTGGCTATAAGGCTGTAGTCTACAGATCCAAGCGTCAACTATGATCTGTAAATAAAGGGGGAAATGCGCCACAAGGGGGTACTGTTGGTCTTATACCTCCACCCAGCTTTCTCCTGGGACCACAACCATTTTGCAAGCGCACCTCCCATCTGACCCTTTTTACACCTATAAAGTGGTACCTCGGGTTAAGTACTTAATTCGTTCCGGAGGTCCGTTCTTAACCTGAAACTGTTCTTAACCTGAAGCACCACTTTAGCTAATGGGGCGTCCTGCTGCCGCCGCGCCGTCAGAGCAGAATTTCTGTTCTCATCCTGAAGCAAAGTTCTTACCCCGGGGTACTATTTCTGGGTTAGCAGAGTCTGTAACCTGAAGCGTATGTAACCCGAGGTACCACTGTAATGCAATGTAGAAAGGGATTTCTGTGTAGGTGGGAGACCTGAAGTTCTGCACATGCACACCTGCCCACAAGTACTTTGCTCCTTCCTATTGCAGCACCGCCACCAACTTCAGGGACCTGAAAAGAGAGGGCTTGAGCGAGGTCTTCCTCCATAAGCCCTGAAATGAATGATAGTTGCTGCACAGTGTTTCTTTCATTTGAGTCCTGCACAGGCCTTCATAGAAAATCAAGGCCCCTGCAAAAGGAAAAGGTCCCAGGTCATCCCCCAAATTGGTGAGATTCATTTGACATTCACACAAAACCAAGCCTTTAGTGTCATTGGCCCCAGGCCTCTGGAATGCTCTTCCAAGAGATTCAGGAGGTGCACCTTCTGAATTGCCTTCAAACATGTTTTTTTTTTTTTTTTAATGCTGCCAGGCTTATTCTAAAAATTAAGAAAAACATAACAGCTGGTTGATGATCTGCAATCACACTTTTTATGTGATTTTGTGTGTGTATTTGTTGTACTTCTTTGGTATTTTTAACGCAGTTGCAGAATAAATGTATTTTATAAATAAATATGCACCACCTTCAGTTCCATGATGAAGGGCAGGATAAAAAGAGAACAACAGAGTTTTAAAAGCATCCCACTAAAATGGTTCATCTGTTCCTGAGGTCAAGAGCCCCTCTACATCCTTTTTCAAAACTGGTAGCGATGAACGGAGCCCAAGAGAAACTGCCTTCCCCTGACACAGCAGTTTCTCCAACCTGGTGCCTTCCAGCTGTTTTAGACTACAGTGGTACCTCGGGTTACATACGCTTCAGGTTACATTCACTTCAGGTTATAGACTCCGCTAACCCAGAAATAGTACCTCGGGTTAAGAACTTTGCTTCAGGATGAGAGCAGAAATCATGCTCTGGCAGCGAGGTGGAAGCAGGAGGCCCCATTAGCTAAAGTGGTGCTTCAGGTTAAGAACAGTTGCAGGTTAAGTACGGACCTCTGGAACGAATTAACCCGAGGTACCACTGTACATCCAACTAGCATGTCAGAGTTAAAAACCAACTGGAGCGCACTAGGTTGTAGAGACGGCTCTAGCAGCTGTGATGCCCATCACATGCTGGAGGAGCTGGTACATGGAGTGGTGCCAGCTAGCTTCAGCTGCTAATGGAGGAGGAAACAAGGTCCCCTTGGAATCCAATGAGTGGCCACTCAGGCAATTGCAGGGATGCCGTGAAATTTCCTTAAGAAACAGTTCATTGCCTATCATTGTGATTAGGCTGGGCTTCATGGTGCTTCTTGTGGCTTCAAAGAAAATTGGGGGGGGGGTGTCTTCAGCGGCGTTTCCTACCCATATTTCCAGCTAATCAAGGTCCTCAGGCACTAGGTAGCCGCCGCCCCCCCCCCCCCATTACCAGAAGCTTTTGCCAAATCCAGATGGGAAAATGGGAAGTTATAATACAAAGCAGCATGACTCTGAGCACACACAGTGTGTATTTCCTTCCAAAGCCAACTGACCTCGCAGGTGGAAGAACAGAGAACTGTGAGCCCCTCAACTTTTCTGTTTACACATTCACCTTTAAACTGCCCATCGCTTCCAACTTCAGTGAATTCTCAGCTATCAGGCAATGGTCCTCCAAGCCAGGGATGAGGAACTGGTGTCCTCCAGATGCTTTTTGACTCCCCACTGGCCTCAACCAGCACAGCCAATGGTTAAGGGGTGATGGGGGAGTTGCAATCCAGCAACATCTGGAAGGCCAGAGGTTCCCAGTGCTGCTTCCAAACCAAGAAACAGCCCAACTTCCCTATGATCCACCACCTTTGGGCAGAAGCGATGGGTTTGAGCACAGTTTAAGGTTTAAAACTCCTGAATCCACTTTTTTTATTATTACCATGTCAGCAAAGAGGGATCGCTCCACAATAATATTTGTTCAAAAGTATTACATTCAAACAGCATTTACGGTAGAATGACATTATAATCCTCTGGTGAGACAAAAGTAGAAAAGACCAGGAAGACGGTGCTCTTGTTAAGTGTCGCTGTCACGCAGGAGAGGACAGGAAGAGGCTCTTGGTTAAAGGGGCTGCTTTGCCGAGTGACTCCCCTGCTGCGATTAAACTCCCCAAATTTGGGTGACATGCCTGGCCGCAGAGCTTCTGAGGACAGCAGGAGTGGGTGGCAGGTTGCTGAGGAGAAAGGACATTTCTGCACCTTTTCCAGTAATGCCAGGAAGTGAGTTCAAAGGAAAGGAATGGATGCCCACAAACCTCCCAGACAAGTGGTCTGATATTTCCCCTGCAATATAACACTCTTAGAGAGCATGGCAGGGATGCGGGTGGCGCTGTGGGTTAAACCACAGAGGCTAGGGCTTGCAGATCAGAAGGTTGGCGGTTCGAATCCCCACAACGGGGTGAGCTCCCGTTGCTCGGTCCCGTTGCTTCGAACCTAGCAGTTCGAAAGCACGTCAAAGTGCAAGTAGATAAATAGGTACCACTCCAGCAGGAAGTTAAATGGTGTTTCTGTGCGCTGCTCTGGTTCGCCAGAAGTGGCTTAGTCATGCCGGCCACGTGACCCGGAAGCTGTATGCCGGCTCCCTTGGCCAATAAAGCGAGATGAGCGCTGCAACCCTAGAGTCGGCCATGACTGGACCTAATGGTCAGGGGTCCATTTACCTTCACAGAGCATGGCATTGTAACATTTCTTCCCATGTTCTCCCCGTTTTATTTCTTAAAGGCAGACTGTGGAGTTGTGCCATCTCTAGTCAAGCCACCGCCATTTGCTCAGGGTTCGGGCCAAATGCTCAGCTCTTTGGCTTGGTCCGTTGGGCAGTATATTCTGCTTTGGGAACGGGGTGTCCCGTTCCTGCTTCAATCCCTGCACATTCAGGTGCCGGTGCCTAATGAGCCTAGCCTGCACTTGTCAGGTTTCATTTATTTAAGTGTCAACGAGACCTTGTTGCCGCAGAGTTGAAGATAAGAGGGAAAGTGACAAACTGCTTTGCTTAGACTCACAGTCAAGTAAGCACAGACAATAAGGCATTAGAAAGAGCTGTGATTCCAGTCCGTTTTATTTTTTTAAAAAAAATGAAACTGAATTAGGCCTTTAAAATGAAAACAAAAGCAAAGCAAGAAACCCCTGTACCTTTTATTTTTTTACAGCATTAAAAACTGAACTGAGAAAGAGTGTACAAAGAGTTGAAAACCACTGCTTGCTCGGTTGTTCTGGCTCTAGGTAAAAGAGCATCTTAGGAAGCGGGGCATCCAGGTGTCTCCAGGAATCTCCCCTCTCTTACCTGGTGCTTTCCAGATGTTTTAGACTACAACTCCCATCAGCCCCAGCCAGCACGGCAAAGTGATCTTGGGGGCTGATGGTAGTCTAAAACACTGGGAGGAAACCAGGTTAGGAAAAGCTCGTGCGGAATAATCACATCTGAGGCGGTCCAGCAGACTGGATCACATTGGCTCGGAAGTTCTGGGAAAATGCTACAGTTTGTGGCAGGGGAAAGAGTCAGCCTGGCAAAAAGCCAGACACCCATCGTCCTCAACTTTTGGAGAGCAGCTGCTCACAATGCAACGGACCTGTTTTAATTCTCCAGCAAGCCATTCCCATTTCTGAAGATGGTGCATCAGCTGTCTGGAAAGAAAGAAAAAAAACGAGACCCCCACATTGCAGAACTGTCTCCAGCTGCAGAAAGTAAAAGGAGGTGAAGAAACGTAATCCCTGGAGGGAGATATCCTTTCCTGTCCCACTATGACTTCAGGCCAAATAGGTTGGTGGGTTTTTCAAGCATTAAAAACAAACCATGCCATACTTGTACAGGTAATGGATGCAACAACAACAAAAAAAGGTTTCTGTGCCCACGTTGGTGCAACAATGGCTCTGTCGCTTCCCCTTTTGATTCTGGAAAAACGACACCCGTTTGCAGCCTCAGAGCTCACAGAACTGCCTCCACGCTAGGCTGTATATATGAACAGGGGAAAGTCAATTTTTCAAAAAGTGTGTTTGAAAGAAATCATTTATCCAAATTAAAACCCTCTCTCAATTCATTTGGAGTACAGCTGTCCTACACACACACACACACACACACACACACACACACAAAACATACATACAAATACATACACACCAGATTTTCAAGAACGGCATCAAACTTCTTTCGCTTCTGCCCACGAGTTTTGCAGCATGTTGTTGTTGTTACCTAAGAAAAACTACCCTTGTCGAAGACATAATTGCTGACTCGATCGAAACGTTATCTATATATATGTATTTATATATTTAAAACAGCAGTTCATGGTGGGCTTTGGCAACACTGCTGCAGCAGGTTTTGACTTTTAAAAAAATAAATAAAAATTCAGACGCACACATTTACATTCCCACCCCCACCCCCCGCCAGGATACAGGAATGAGGGGAAACAAATCCAAAAGAAGCACCCCAAAAGTGGTAGTATCTTGAGCAATTTTTTTCAAGTAAAACATAGGAGGAACACTGCATCAGAAGCTACTGTTTTGGCTCGATGGGAATTTTCAGGAACAGGAAATGTGTTGCTTTCTTTAGAAAGGGATGGTTTCTTCTTCTAGATTTGGGTGCGGGGGAACCTTTGGCTTCCCAGACAAACTCCCATCGGATCCAGCAAGCATGGCCCATGGCTGGGGACGATGGGAACCGCATTTCAGCAAGATCTGGAGGGCCAAAGCTTCCCCACACTGGATATGGACCAGCCTTCCCCAGCAGTAGTCCAAATCATCTGGAAGCGCACAGGTTTGGGGGAGGCCAAGCAATCGGGACCCTTAGAAGCATTATCTACCCGGAGCATCTCCTTTTAAACAGCCGCTGAGAGAAACGGGCTTGCTCAAGAGGAAGCCGGCGCACACCTGGCCTGCTGCATCTATTCAGTCTGCGGCTTTGGAGCAAATGTTAGCAAGGCAAGACCCTTATCTCCTCTCTCTGTGTATAAATCAATGGTCTGGGGGCACAATCCTGGAGACCGCTCTCCTGCGCAAGCCGTCGAAATGAACAGGAGCTCAGCATGGACGGTGCCTCTAACCTCGACACTTTTATTTTTCTCATTAAGAAAGAAAGAGACAGAGGACACCTACCCTGAAAAGAGGAATCAAGATTTACCGTACATGTAATTTGCACTATAAAAAGAAAATTCAGACAGAGGCACACACCCGTCTTCATTATTATCCCCACCCCTACTTTATGTACCATATAAATTTAAACAAAAATAATTTTATATATATTTTTATATATATAATATATATAAATTAGAAGCAAATAAATAATTAAGATTAAAGAGCACACTGAAATCAGCTGTTGGCATACTGATGTTCAGTCACTACAATTACATTGTATGGTGTGTATATGCGTGTTTGTGTGTGTGTGTGTGTATTTGCACAGGTTATGTAGATTTGTATAAATATATAAATATACTGTGCAAAGGTGTGTGTGCATGTATATACATATATACTTGCGAACGCAGAGAAGAGTAAATATCAGTTCCTACAGGTGCTGTAAGGGAAAGGGTTTTTGGAAATCCCTCTGGGGGATAACCTGACTCAAGACCTCCCCTTTGCAATCTGGGGGCAGAGAGTGAAGCCCTGAAGTTCGTTATTGCTCGTTTTCTCCCCGCCGCCCCGCAAAAATGTGCCTGGCCACAAGAAATCCGCTGGTTCCTGCATCTGTCAAGATGTGATTTTGTGAGCCAGAGGACCGGGCGGCTCTGTTATTTTCCAAAGGCAAAAGGCATTATGGACCCTGTTCAGTTCTCAAAAAGAGCCGCCCGGCCCATTGGACGTAAGGGACATTTGTCCCAAGCACCATTCTTTCACAGGGAAACACCAGGCAGCCAGGCCTTCGGCATTGGCAAACCAGCCGGTATGAAAGAGGGACATGCAAATCCAGGTGCCAGGCAGAACTTCCCTGGAACACCCCCCAAAAAATCCAGAACTAGGGCTGAAACTAGAGCCTGCTTGTGCAAATTCTGGTCAGGGGAGAAAGGTGGTCAGTCGGGCAATTTAAGAACAGCTGGCAAAATGGTATCAATGCCTCTGCGATTTCAGAGAACGTGGGTTTGTCGGCAGCTCAGTGGCTAGCCTTGAATAACAAACAGGGGCAGGAGAGAGAATGGGATGCTCTAAGACAGAGAGAGCACATTTTGACTTGCTACTTGTGAGGCATCTGGGATGAAGGCATTTGTCCTTGGAAAACCCACTTTCCCCTTGACTACAGCAGAGGGCAGTGCCCCCTGGCATCTCTGCCAGCACTGCTCTCTGCATCTTCCAGTCACCAGGCCTCTGATGAAGAGGACAGCAAGCAAGGAGAGGGAGTGTCCATGTGTGCTTCCTACAAAGATGGCGCCAGCGAGGCCCACAGAGGTGTCTCACGTTTGCGCATGGAGAGCGTGCTGCCCAGATGCGCCTCGCCACCGGCGTCACATTAATCCACGGCGCCAGGGGCTCGGCAGTTTGTTGTGACTGCTGGCTGTGTGAATGAGCAGCCTTGTGGGTGTGTGATGGAGAAGGAGGGTGCTGTTTCTAACCAAATAGATTGTGGGGGAGCCTTCAGTTCCACCCTGCCTGGGCTTGCACCCAGCTCCTGTGCCGTAATCTCAAAGTGAGGGGGGTAGGAACTAGCAAGATGGCATCGAGGTGTGCCAGGGTTCATCTCCAGCTCTCCCCAAGCCTAGCCGCACCGGGAAAGTCCTTTCGGAAAAGAACAACCAGCTGGCAAAAGGGGGACTTCTCTACCAAGGGAGAGAACCAAAATTAAATCGCCATACACGCCCCAAAACACAAAACCGTCCAGAGACTTGATTTTTAAAAGACGAAGTAACAAAAATATTGCCTGTTGACCAATACTGGATCCAAGTACTCCAAAAAGCATGGGAGGGAACTTAAACCACAGTTGTCTGAACGCTCCTCCAACCCTTCTCCAAAGATGCAAAACTCAAAATGGGGTGGGGGAAAGTTATTGGCTTGTTAACTCCCTCCCCCACCCCCACCCCCGGACACCGCACTTTCTCCCTAGAATTTAGGACCCATCTGGGACATGGGTTAGGGAGTTGCTGCATCTTTAGAAAAAGAACCTGAATTATACGTATACTATTTTATATATAAAAGATATTTCAAGTCCCCAGCGCACAAATGAGAAAGAAAGAAAAAAGAATCAAACATACATCATTCCCCCACAAATACGTGCATCTTTGGAAATGTCAGAGCTTCGGTTAAGAGAACCGGAAGCTCAAAATATGTAAGGAGGCTGCATCTCCTGATGCAGGAATAAATAGGCCAGGCTTAAAAAGAAAAGGAAAAAAATCCATCATCTCTCAATCCTAATTGGTAGCTTTAAAAAGTCACTTAAAAGAAAAAAAAAATAACACCCCCAAATGCCATTTCATTAGTGCATAAAAATAGGTTTGGAATTCCCTGTTTGGTTGTTGTCTTGCAGTTTTTCTCTTTTCTTTTTTTAAAAAATCTGCATTTATTTAAACTCTTGTGTGTGTTGACCAGCAGGATGCTGCCTGGAGTGCTTCTGCTACCAGCTCCTCTTTCCCGTGGACAGGATGAGGAGGGAGGCTCCCCTTCCGCCCCGGGAGACGCCAGTCCAGCTCAGAAGCCGCTCAGAATATATTGGGGCATGCACTCCACTCCTGGTGCTCCTTCGCTTCCCAGTATCCACCTTTGTAAACGCACATCAGCTCCCCGGTGACCGGGTCGACCTTCCGCTCAAACCACAGCGGGCTGTAGCCTCTGTAGTCCTTGCCTGTAAAGAAAAGGAAGAGGGAAGAGGTTAAGACAGCGGTCTTGGAATTTACGTAGGAATGGTCCTGTTCTAGCAGTGGCCAACCAGGTGACTGTAGGAAGCCAGGACCTGAGCACATTTCCCATTCTTGTGGTCTCCAGCAACTGGCATTCAGAAGCATCGCTGCCTCCATCTGTGGGGGCAGAGGACGCCCATCATGGCTAGGAACAGTGGGTTTTTTTAAGGGGGACGGGACGCAGGGGTACGCATACCCCTAAACATTTTGTGAATCTAACGAGAGAAGATACTAAAAAAAAAAACAGTTTTAGTTTCTTCTCTAGCACAGTGAATCGCCAGTTCCGTTGCTACCCCCGATGGCGGGCCTCATTTTCTGTCACAGTGTTTCCTGAGTCTCAGACGGAAGCGGGCGTTTAATGTGTGAAGCAGTGTGGAATGCATTTAGACACTGTAGCCAACTTAACGTTTATAAAATTGGTAGGCCCTCCCCTTTGAGTTTGTTTAAGCCTTCAGTGTATGAAAATTCATGGTTTTTGAAAGGATATCTGGCGACGGACACCAACAGCAAGCAGAGGAATAGGGAAGATGTTAGTGCACACAACCTCATGCCAATGTGGAAGTTACAGTGAGCTGTTGGCTGTGTAATATGAGGTAATGCATGTTCTCTGTACTTTTGTCCATTTACTGTATTGATTTTTCCTGATTTTAACTATAAAATGGTGATTTTCTTGAGTCAAAATGAGAGTACCCTTAAACATTTTTTAAGAAAAAATGCACAGGCTAGGAGCCACCAACAGCCTCCTCCTCCATGAATTTGTCCAATCCTCTTTTCAAGGCACCCACGTTGGGGGCCAGCCCTGCCTCCTGTGGGAGGGAGTTCCATAGTTTCAACTATGCGCTGCTTAAAATACAACTTTCTTTTTTAATCTGTCCTGCATCCTCCAACATTCAGCTTCACTGGGACCGAGCTGTTCCCTGTTCATCACACAAATGCACTAGGATTCTAAAGGGTTTCACAGGATGATGACATGTGCTCTGTGATTTGAGAGAGGAGAAAGAGAAGGTGGTGTACCTGATGCAGCAGACAGGCCAACCCCTGATGAAGACTCAAACCACACGTTCCATGCTCGGGGCGATTGACCTGTGATGCAATCTAATCCTTGGGTTCCTCAATTCCTTTCTATATGTGTGGCCCATTTTTTCCATGGCTGGTTGCTATGTGGGTCTTCTATTAGTACCAACCTGGTGCCCTCCAAATGTTTTGGATTACCAGCTGCCATCAGCCCTGGCCAGCATGGCCGGTTGATGCATGGCTGAGGCCGATGGGACTTGTAGTCCAAAGAATTTGCCTGCGCACTGTTTTGCCAGAGTGGTGCATGCTCTGGTTATCTCCCGCTTGGCTTACTGCAATGTTCTCTACGTGGGGCTACCTTTGAACTACAGCTAATCCAGAATGCGGCAGCTAGACTGGTGACTGGGAGTGGCCACCAAGACCACATAACACTGGTCCTGAAAGACCTACATTGGCTCCCAGTATGTTTCCGAGAACAATTCAAAGTGCTGGGGCTGACCTTTAAAACCCTAAACAGCCTCAGCCCAGTATACCTGAAGGGGTGTCTCCACCCCCATCGTTCTGCCCGGACACTGAGGTCCAGCTCCAAGGGCCTTCTGGCAGTTCGCTCATTGCGAGAAGTGAAGCTACAGGCAGAGGGCCCTCTCAGTAGTGGAGCCCACTCTGTGGAATGTCCTCCCATCAGATATTAAGGAGTTAAGTAATTTTGTAACATTTCGGAAACATCTGAATGCAGCCCTGTATAGGTATTTTCAAAAAAATATTTCATGTTTTATTATGTTTTTATATGTGCTGGAAGCAGCCCAGAGGGGCTGGAGAAACCCATTCAGATGGGCGGGGTACAAATAATAAAATAAAATAAATTATTATCATTATCAGCATCAGCATCTTGAGTAGACAGACTGCTTGCTCTAGCACAGGACTTTCCAAACTGTGTGTCAAAACACCTTAGTGCAGGCTTCCTCAATCTCAGCCCTCCAGATGTTTTTGGCCTACAACTCCCATGAACCTTAGCTAGCAGGACCAGTGGTCAGGGATGATGGGAATTGTAGTCTCAAAACATCTGGAGGGCCGAGGTTGAGGAAGCCTGCCTTAGTGTGTAGGCGTGTCATGCAAATGCTCTCCAAGATGCTCCTGGGGCTAGAAAGGGGTTAGTTTTAACTCCCGGTTTGCTAGTAAAACTGAATTACTGTGTTGTGAAATGATGCATGTCTAAAAAGTGTGTCACCAACATGGAAAGCTCTGCTCTAGCAGGAGGGCCCTCCAGGCAGCTCGTTGGCCTCAGAACTCTTCCTGTTGTACTTTGGCCACAACCACAGCATACATTTAAAGTGACACGATGCCCCTGCAAGCAGTCAGGTCTCTCTCCCTTGAAGAATTCAGGGTGCTGAGAGTTATTCCTCCCCTGGAGCTAAAATTCCCAGAGTTCCCTGGGAAGAGGGATGGGTTGAGAGAGACGGTGGTGATGTAGTGGTTAGAGTGTTGGACTAGGACCTGGGAGACCTGGGAGACCAGGGTTCGAATCCCCACTCGGCCATGAAGCTCACCGGGTGTAACTTTGGGCCAGTCACTCGCTCAGCCTAACCTACCTCACGGGGTTTTTGTGAGAACAACATGTGGAAGAGAACTTGAGCCACCTTGAGCTCCTTGGAGGAAAAGCACCATTAATAATAATCCATTACAGTGGTACCTCTGGTTAAGAACTTAATTCGTTCCGGAGGTCCGTTCTTAACCTGAAACTGTTCTTAACCTGAGGTACCACTTTAGCTAATGGGGCCTCCCACTGCCGCTGCGTGATTTCTGTTCTCATCCTGAAGCAAAGTTCTTAACCCGAGGTACTATTTCTGGGTTAGCGGAGTCTGTAACCTGAAGCGTCTGTAACCCAAGGTACCACTGTAATAATAACTATCAAGCCACTCTGGGAACTGTAGCCCTGGGAGGGGACTAGGAGTCTCTCCTCACGAACTCTCCACACCCGTAACAAACTACAGCTCCCAGGATTCTCTGGGGGAAGCCATGACTGTTTAAAGGGGTATCGTACTGCTTTAAATGTATGGCGTGAATGTGGCCTTTGACCCGTACCTTCCTCCAGGGCCTCCGCTGCCTCTGCCTCCCGCTTGCGCCGCACGGCCCGCTGTTTCTCTTCCAGCCGCTGCTTCTCCGCGTTGGCTTCGTCCCACTTGCCGTTCTCCATGAGCCGCTGGTCAGGCCTCTGGCGGCTGTCCGTGGGGGCTATCCTCTCCTCGGGCTCGTTCAGCGTCAAAGCCAGGTTGGAGAAGAAGTACATGTTTTCAGCGTTCTCCCTGCAGGAGGAAGACCCATGGCCGGTTTAAGAAAGAGCGTGTGTCCATTGCATGAATGGGCTTAGGTGTTTGGCCATCTGAAGTCCCCTTCCCATGGCTAAGATCATAACAGGGAAGCCGAGCTACTGTTGTCTATGTTCTGGTAACTTCAGAGTTAGATTACTGCAATGCGTTATATGTAGGGCTACCTCTGAAGACGGTTCGGAAACTTCAGCTAGTGCAGAACTCAGCAAGATGGTTGCTCAAGACGGATTGAGCATATTACACCGATCCTGGTCCGACTGCACTGGCTACCGATTAGTTTCTGGACCCAATTCAAAGTGCTGGTTTTGATCTATAAAGCCTTAAACGGCTCAGGACCGCAATACCTCAAGGACCGCCTCTTTCCATATGAACCTACCCTGAGATGATATTCTGAGGCCCTTCTTTGTGTGCCTCCTCCTCATGACGTCCAGAGGGCGGCAACACGAGAACGCGGCCTTCTCTGCAGTGGCTCCCTGTCTGTGGAATGCTCTCCCCAGAGAAGTTCGCCTGGCGCCTTCATTAGACACCTTTAGGCGCCAGGCAAAAATGTTCCTTTTTAACCTGATGGTTGACCTGATGGACATCCTATGACCTTTTAAAAATGTGACTCTTTGGGGGGGATATTGTTTTTATTTTTATTTTATATATTGGGATCTTTTCTGTGAACTGCCCTGAGGCTTCCGGGTACAGGGCGGTATATAAATTCAATAAATAAATTAATTAAATAAAAACATGCGGTGGCATTTTTGCGCCCACACATTTTTGCACCCACCACATGCAGCTGCACTTCAACTGACACAGAAAGAACTTCCCAAGGTATCAGGCCCCAGTGGTGCGCAATCATGCCAATGTAGTTATGAGCATAGTGTGGAAACCCAAAAACGGGCCGTTTCACTACACTTGATCTTAGCCAAAAGGCCGAGAAGCGATAAAAAACGGGCCGTTTCAATGTGGCTTCCTGCTTGTGGGAATGCTCTCCCCAGGGAGGCTTGCCGGGCACCACTGCTCCATGTCCTTAGGCACCCGACAAAAGCATTCTCTTTTCACCAGGCCTTGGCTTTTAATTATCTATGGCATTTTTGCACAGGCGAGATGCTTTAATGTAGTTAAAAGCAAACAAACAAGATTATATTTTAGATTTTTTTTAATGCTGGTTTGAATGTTTGTTTTTTTTATTTTTATATTGCTTAAAATACTCTAAGTCACTTTGAGTGGCCATGGCAAAAACCCCACTTAATATACTTAGTAAATAATAATAGTGACTAGAGGAGACTTCCGGGTCGGCGCCATCGCCGAATGGCGGACTCCCTCCGAGCTCCGGAGGGAGCCTGCACGGCAGGGGCTGGGTCCTACCGCACCGGCGATGCGGGGACCCTTAAAAACCACGGCCACGGGGGCCGTGGACATGGAGACTCGGCTGACACCGTTAGCGCCCTCCCGACTCGTGAAGGAGCCTTTTTAAAGGCTACGGATCGGGTGCCGGGGAGAAGCGTGGTGTTTTGAGTCCTCTGCTATCCCTGCCGTGCGAAGCCGCATGCCATTCGGCGGAGAGCGCTGGCTTTTTCCTTTGAAAATTCGGACCTAAAAGAACAACCCGTAAGTAATTGGAACTTGGACTAAAAAGAGGGACAAAAACTTTAAAAATTTCGGCGCGAGCGGGGGAGGCGCAAAAAAGGAAGTCAGCCACCCCCTCCATTGTAGAAGGGTCAAAGCAAAGGATCTGATAACTAAGATCGGAGTAACATCATTTTGGCAAGTTTTTAACCTCACGAGTGAAGAATATGAGATTGAGCTGGAGGAGGAAAGTAGAATTCGGACTTAAAAACAACCCCCCCTGGAACCCCAGGAGCGATCGATGACGGAGTTTGGAGAGGAGAAAGGCAAGTTTTGACAGCTGTCAAAGAGCTGTCAAAGCGGAAAATAAGATAGAGACTATGTTACAAGGACTTTGCTGGTTATATTTGTTATAAATTGGATACAAATTGTTTTAAATAAGGATTACAAAGTTACTAGGGCTAATGGACGCGATCTGGAAGAGAACTCAGTTTTTGCAATCCACCTAGAGGAGCCGAGGGATATTACAAGTGGTTTTAGCTGGAAATTGGAACAGAACTGTTTATCTCCTGGGAAACTGCAGAAATGGAACATTATTATGACTACAGAGGCCACTACACCGAAGAAGACAATGGAATCATCTGTTGTGGAATGAAAGGAACTTGACGTAATGTTTTGTTTCTGAATAACAAGCCTCTGTAAAGGAACTAACTTTTGGAATTAGGACATTTGTGCAGGAAAACAGGGACAGAAAGAAATAGAAAGAGGAGTGTGATCAATAAGAACAACAAAATAACAAGAATTGGACCAAGTCAAAAGTGGGGACGTTTGGGACATCCAGATTTGACAAGCTTAAGGATTATAATTTGGAGTTTTTCACTCCTGGATATAAAAATCTGGATGGAAAAAATGGGCCTTTCTTTGAGACAGAATCCTTCCATGATTGGACATTCGAAATTAAAGAGGACTGGCAAAGGACTATGACTTAGAGAGACGTGGAAATATCGGACATTGAGGAACACTGGGAACGCAACCGGGAAAAGGGGGGGTGGGAAATGTGGAATCCAAAGGGCGTAAACTATGTTTTATTTAGGCTATATACATCTACAGGGTATTCTAAAGTGGGGAACTCGTGGTGGGAATAAGCCGATTTTAGGGGAATGGAAAATAATGTTTTTTTATAAAAAAAAAAAAAATGGGTTAAGGATAACAAGTCTGAATTGAGGAGAAGAACTTGTTGAGATCATTTGAGAGATTTGGAATACAAGGGGGGGGAGGGAAGGGGAAGTCCTGAAAGGATGTAATTGGAAAAAGATTTGAAATTGGATGTTTTATTAATTTGTAATTAATTGGAAAACTTTAATAAATATTATTCAAAAAAAAAAAATAATAGTGACTAGAGTACCCTAGGGCGTGGGACTTAGGCCACGAGAGACAAGGGTTCAAACACACACTAAACCACAAAGCTCTCTGGTAGGTGACCTTGGGCCAGTTACTGCCTCTTGGCCTATACAGCTGCTTACTAATATTTCCTGGTTTTCTTACTGGCCCTTCGCCATGAGGTCCAAGTGGGAAAGTGACATTATAAAAATACAATATTTAAAATTGGCTAAAACAATTTGCAATCAGACAAATAGGATGGTGTGTGTGTGTGTGTGTATTTTTTCTTTGTGTGTATGTGTCAAAGGTCAGGATAAAGAGGCCTTCAGCTTATGGCAAAAGCTCTGTAATGTGCAAGAAGCACCTCTCGCCAGGAAGGAATTCCACAGGGGCTGCCACAGAATTCTTGGGGAATTACCAAAAGGGTGCCCACCTCGCAAGGTTGTTGTGAGGGAAAAAACATGGAGAGGAAAACCCAGGCACACACTCTTTGGAGGAGAGGTGGGATATAACTGCTACTTCGGAAAGTTAAAACGAGGGCAGGCAGGCTGCCATTTGGATTTCGGCGCCTGTTACACCCTCTCCCCCCCCCGCCCTGCAGCGGCAGAACGTAAGCAGGTCCAGGGTTCAATTCTGGGTCTCTGTGTTTGAAAAGGATGACCTCTACCAGTGACCTCCCAGAACCGCCATCAGCCAGATTAGGGAGCAGCGACAGAGACAAGACTAATGGTCTGACTCAGCATAATAGGTAGCCTGGGGTCCTCCAGGTGTTGCCAAACTACAACTCCCATCATCCCTGGCCATTGGTTGCAGGGGCTGATGGGAGATGCTGTTTGGCAACATCTGGAGAGGCAAACATCTGGAGACAAGATTGTTTGCTGTTTGTCAGACCCATTAGCCACGGAAACGTGATTCTTACACCAGCCCCTAAAATACGCAGGCATGTGGATTTGGCGACACCCGCGGCACCCGAGCCCTGTTGGGCAGACTCACGGAAGAGGGTATTTCTTCCACAGGACCTTGGGGGACAGCGTCTGGTAGACGGTTTTGGGCACCTTGCCCTCTGAGCTGCCGTTTCCTTGGCTGCTCTGCACGATTTTGGAGCACTCCATCTTCTCGTCCCATGTGCCAGACATGACATAGTGACTTGTGCCCTCCGCATCCATGACTAGGCCTGTCACCTAGGAAGGAACATTGAGGATTCAAAGACCCTCCGTAGAGACGCAACGTTCGCCAGCAGCCGCGTCCCACCCAGCTCATGGTCTAGAGCAACCTTCCTCAACCTGGTTCCCTCCAGATGTTTAAAAGCACAACTTCCTTCATCCCTGACCATTAGACTAGCTGGCTAGGGCTGATTAATGTTAGAATCCAGCAACATCTGGAGGGCACTGGGTTGGAGAAGGCTTTTTTAAGAGTGAGAGTGCTCTTAGGCCCACATCCTGCTGGTGGGGCTTGTCAGTGTGCATTTCTTGGTACAGAAAGTATTGATCTGACGTGTAGAGATTGTTCTTATTCTAATTAATTCAAGAGGCTTCTGGAAGCTTCTCTGTGTGAAAGAAACAAGCAGAAGGTTCATGATGTTTGGGTTATTCCTTCAGAGAAGCTGAGTACAGCTGGCTTAAACTGGGTCTGTTATCTCTTTCTGTCAAGGTCATGCTGACTATAATAATAATATGGCCAGAAGGAGCCTGAATTTTACTTTTTTCTATCTTTCTTTCCAGCTGTGTGGTGTTCTGTACATAGTATGCTTAGTGTTAAGGTTTTAATCTTATTGTAAGTTATTGTAAGTTTAAGTTAAGTCTGCTGCAACTGGATTTCTTATGGACAGTGCCAATCCTGAATGTATTGGATTTGTGACCATTATGCTCAATTGCCTTCAGTAGCAGTAAAGCTCTGCTGGATGAAATATTAATTGCCTTTGGTCTTATTTTTTGGGAATCCTGCAACGTGTTTACTCTGCTAACTATACGTTGGAATCTGCTCTGGATCAATATTGAGTAGAATTTCATGTCAGGGCTTCCCATGAGGGCATCTGGTTGCCCACTGTGAAGAAGCAGGACTAGACGGGCAATTGGGCTCTTACGTTTTTATTGTCAAGTATAGTGATTTAATTTACCGAAACTGGGAATGCTTGAATGTCATTGCTGTGTGTGTAATTCTGGAACGTTCCCCAGTAACTCTCGTGTGATTGGCTAATTTTGGCCACATGGGCAGCATCCTATTACATTCTCCATTTTGTTTTGTGAATGACTTGATTGTGACTGCTGCATTTCCCTGAATATTGAAGTAGAGACTGTATCAGATAACTCTCTCTCTAAACGCAATACAGGAGAGGAATGATGCTGTTTTTGTGTGAATGTGACAGAAAGAAGTACAGAAGTTGATGTTCTCCCAAGAAGCAATAAGGACAAGTCTGCCAGAAGGAGAAAGTGGAAACCTCTCAGTTGGAACTGCGTGGCCTAGTTGGGTAATGGACCTAAGGCTGAGTGCAAGTATTGGAAAGAGAGAAAGACACAGCTTGTTTTAATCTGTAAAGAAGCTGTAATCTTCAACTAAGAAAAACTAAGCTGATGCTTGAATAAGCATGTGAATGTAAATAATTTGCATATATTCTTCTTTAGCTCTATGTTCAGCAAGTACAGTGGTACCTTGGTTGTTGAATGGCTTGGCTCCTGAACAAATCGGCCCCCGAACGCTGCAAACCTGGAAGTGAGTGTTTCAGTTTGCAAATGTTTTTCGGAAGACGAACATCCGACGCGGCTTCCACGGCTTCCGATTGGGTACAAGAAGCTCCTGCAGCCAAGCCTTGGTTTCCGAATGGTTCCGGGAGTTGAACGGACTCCCGGAGCGGATTAAGTTTGACAACCAAGCTACCACTGTAAAAGCTTTTGAATAGATCAACAGGTGTTTGGACATTGTTTTAACTTCAAGAAGAGAGTAGGTATTGCACAGGATTTAGCT